>NC_058131.1:403626434-403650130 GCF_016433145.1 Gracilinanus agilis | reverse complement strand
CCCCCCCCCCCAGCCCCGCAGGTGCAGTGAGCCTGAGGAGTGGGGGAAGGGAGGGACACCCGGCTCCCACCGGACTGGGCGAGCCGGATGCCTGGGTCCCCTATAACTTGGGGCCACCGGATCCAGCCGGATTCCTGAAGCCTGGGCCGCTGAGGGGTTGGCGGGGGTGGGGTAGGGGGAGGAGTGGGGGGCGAGAGGGGAGCGAGCAAACACCCAGGCTCGGAAAGAACAATACAGCCCTTTGTCTGAGTGCTCAGAAGCGGCACCTCGGTTTTGATCTCCGTTTTGGGCACAGGCAGCAACCACCCAGGGCCAGGCCGAGAGCAGAGCAGGGAGAAAAACAGTCCCATGCCCCCTCCTCTTCTAGGCCCATTACCCCCCTCCCCGACCCCTTCACGCCGCCTCCTCCTCTTTCCAGAAGGCTAGGCCTTTCCTGTGCTGGATCCAGCGTTCAAAGCGTTAAAACTTTTTTTTCCCCTCTTCTTCCCTCTCCCCCCCTCCAACCCCCCCGCCTCTCTCCCTCCCTCCCCTTCGCCTCCCCTGCGCTGCCTGTCGCAGAATCCTCGCCTGCAGCTTCCTGCCCTGAGCCCGATTAATCATGTACCGGAGGACACAGCAGGCGTCCTCTCGCCGTGGGCACGGCCAAGCGGAGCGGACGCGTCCTCCCCGGCTCCGGGCTCGGTGGCGGCGCCGGCCGCGCGGGGACAGAGCCAGCGCTCTCTGGCCCGCCCGGCCTCAATCGATGCTTTCTCAGTTTGATACTGGGCTTAATTGTGAACCCGGCCTGGGAGACGTGCGTGCGAGGCAGCAAGCGCAGTGTGCCCTCCTGCCCGGCCTTTCCCGCGCCCCCTCCCCTCCCTCTCCCTGTTTGTAGATGACCACCAGAACACAACCCTGTTGTCTGCTTCTCCCAAACAAAACACGCTCTCTCTCCGGGCACATAATATCCCCTCTGTATTGTGCGCAAAGACGCCGCCGCCGCCGCCGCCGCCACCGCCTCCGTGGGTACATTAATTTTAAAACCGGCTCCTTTTCATGGGAAGCAGAAAGAAGTGGGTTGTGCGGAGGTGGGGGGGGGGCGGTGGTTAGAGATGAGGGGAGTAGCTAGAGCTTTCATCTCAGGCTGGCTGTCCAGAGCCACGGTGTTCAAACAAGGTGTGGAGCTTCCCCAAGGATCTGCTGACCCCTCCGATTAGAACCCTTTCTCAGGCTCAGTTCTGTGCCTCAGCCCGGCCTCTGTTCACGGTCCTGAGCCCAGCCCCTTGCAACTTGGCTTGGCCTAGGATGGAGAGAGACTGGTGAGGGGTCATCTTTCCAAAGACATGGGTTTTCTCACCTTCGACACATGCCCCCATCCCCCTCCTGTGATCACAGAAGACTCTCATATCCTCCTGAGCTGTTCCAGATCTGAAGGTGGGAATCATGAGAGAGAACCCATTTGAAACCCTGCCTCCAGGCCGAGTGGCTTCCCCTTCCTTCGAACAGTGGCAGGGTGGGATAGGGGGGAAAGAGAAATAGAGAAAGGGAGAAACTTCTATTTTTCAAGTTCCCCAAGGGAATGCTTTCTCAACTCCCTTTGCTCCTTAGAATTGGTGTCTCCCCTACCCTCCTGATCTGGAGGTCGTTTTCTTATTTATGGTCTCAGTAGACTTCCCTCTAGCAAAATCGATACTATTTCCTTTTGTCCTCAGTGGAGATCTTGGCAAATGGCTTTTTACTGGAGTGAAAAATAGTGATTTTCCATTCAGGAAGACCTGAATTTGAATTCTGCCTTTGACATTTAATGGCCATATAACCCTGGGCAAATCACTTTTGGCCTCAGTTTCTTCATTTGTAAAATGAAGGAGTTGGACTAAAAGGCCTCTAACATCTCTCTGAATTTGTGACTCTGTGATCTCTGAGTCCTGTCTCCCCACTTTATCTTGCTCCCCTGCCTATCAAATCTTTTCTTTTTTCCTTAAGGAAGGTTGAAAGGGAAGCAGGAGTTTAGCTGGAGTGTTAGGAATGTGAGAGGAATAGGAGAGAGATTCCTGTTTTCAAAGCACCTTGGTTCCTGTCTTTCTAAGTACTTGGAATGTTTTCTGAACGTTCACACTTTGAAGTCCTACTGTCCTTCAAGCCTCCTTTCTCTTAAATGCTGTAATCTCCTTCTTGAAGTCTTCCCTGATCCCACTGTCCCAGAAAGATGGGATCTGCCCTTTCTCTAGATTGTTCAGTTCCTGACTTGTGCCTTTCTTGTACATTTAAGTGCATTCTGCCTTTTAATTAATTGTGCAGACTTTTTAATCCCCTCCACTCGACTGTAAACTTTCTGAAGACAGGGACTATTTTATCATTGTAATCCCCATGCCTAGCATAGTGCCTTGCTCATATAGTTAGCTGTCAAATGTTTGTTTAATGAAGTTAATATAAAAATGACTTTGCCCTTTTTCCACACAAAGGCAGGAAAGGTAGCCTTCAACCAGATTGTGGAAAATCTTGAAAGCTATGAAAAGAATTTGGATCTTATTTACCTAACAAGCCCACCATATGCCATATACTATCTCAGGTGCTAGAGAAACAAAGGGAAAAAACAAAACAGTTTCTGGTCTTAAAGACCTGGTGGAGATAAAGGACATATACTGGAAGAGTATGGATTTGAGACAGGCTTAGAAGGAAATCTGGATTGGGTTTGGTTAGGGAGAGGGAGGAAATCAAAGATAATTCTAAGGCATGGTAGAGTTAGAAATAGGAGTTGAGACTTGGGTTCAAATTCTTCCTCTGCTAACTTTCTGTTTTATCCTGGACAAACCACTAAGCTAAATCTTTGGAAATTGGTTTCTTATCTGTAAAATGAGGGGATTGGACTAGATGGCCTTGCAGCTGGGTGACATTTAGCAACTGAATTAAAAATGTGGGCACTTTTGGAAACGTGCCTGATGCCTAACTGTAATAGATAGCCATGTGCCCTCTTTGTCCTCCAAGGTGACCAAGAATGCCACCCCAGAATCAGAATACCCCTAAATTCTGCCTGATGCCTCTATCCTTTCCTTCTTTTCCCCCAGGCTCTGATCCTTTTGAAAGATACTCTTTCCCCCTTTTCTTATGCTTTCCCACTGGGACCTAGTGGGCTGGATCAGCAGGTGGCCCTAGTCAAGTCTGAATCATTCCTGGGGAGAATAAAGTCTTGGCAGCTCTGTGTGTCATTGGTGAGTGTCTCTGTGTGGCAGATGTTTCTATCTGTGCTTCATACAGAGTATGCACTTGCTTCCCTGTTGCCTATTGTTTTAGGTTTAAATGTGGCACATGTTTTTGTGCTTCTCAATATAGTGTGTTGTGTGCATATGACATGTTGGATGAGTTTGTGGGTCTGTATGGTGTGTTTGGGTGTCTCTGGGTTGTGGTATGTGTTCTGGTGTGGAGTATGTTCCTCTGTGTGCACTCATATGCAGAGATGTTGATTTGTGTGCACGGTAGGTGTTTGGGAAGATCTGTGTGTCTTCATGGTGGAATATGTGCACTGATTTCCCTTCTGTGTCCTCGTATGTATTTGGATGCCTCTTGTGTAGAGTGTGTGCATATCTGTATATGTATCTGTTTTCCCTGGTTTCTGTGCTGAGGCAGCTACACTCACTCTGATGGAAGATGCCATCACCGTAGCTGGGTAAGGTCTTATTCCCTGAGCCAGAGCCTGGGTTCCTACCCAAAGTAAACACATTTTTATCTGCTCAGTGATGCTTCCTAATTCCCAGAGAAGCCAATTCATAGCCTAGCGTGACCCCTCCCAGCTTCTCCCCTCGCTCCCTGCCTCCTGTCCATCCCGGGCTAGGCTGAGCTGTCTGTTGGGAAGCAGTGTCAGGGCTGTGCACAGGGGCAGGGCTGGGGGCAGAGCTGAGCCAGCAAGAAGGGCACAATGGAGAGAGAGGAGACATGGCATGTGTGTCCCTGCATCAGCTCCCTAGGGACAAACTGTCCCCGGTAGAGCTAAGAGGAGTGTCACCCCTCCCGGGCAGTCACTCATTCCGCCTTCCTTTCCTGGCCTTCCCAAAAACCTCCAAGCTTTTAGGGAGGGGGTGGAAAAGGAGAGACAAAGAGAGAGGCAGAGAATTGGTGTAACCTTAGCCAAACCCTGGGAGGGCCAGCAGACAAAAGGAGAGAGGAAGCTCTGAGCAGGGATGTGGGCTTGGAATGGATTGGGGTGGGGATGGGAGGGAAGGAGAGAGCCACACCCTGCTCGGGTTGGGGAGGCCTCCCTAGGGACTGGAGGGGGATGGGCCACTTCTACTGCTTAGTATAAGTGCTAACACTCTCTCCTTCCTGATGCTTGCCCCCTCCCCTCTCTAGCCCCTACCCTGTTGTAGGACTACCTCCACAGTTTGATAGGAACAATACTCCTTCTTTTCCCCTCTCAATCCCTCCTCGACAGCCTCCTACATCTCAAGTCTACAAGTTTCTGGGTTTTTTTTGAATGATTAGAATGTAGGGGGACATTGGCTTTTCCAACAGCAAATTAGGCAAGTGTTGGGATTTGGGAGGGAGAAAGAAGGATGGGTTCCTGGTCCTGAGAGATCTGGGGGAGGGTATGTAACCCCATTAGCCACTGCTCAGCAAGGAAGCTGGCCCATCAGCAGGATGCCCATTTGTACAGCACTTCGTGGTTTACAAAGTCCTCTTACAGGCATTATATCATTTGGGAACTTCATGTTAACTTATATGGGGCAGGCAGGACAGAGGTTATCCCTATTGTACAAACAACAAGGCCTTGGGGGGGAAGGTTACTTCTCCAAGGTCATTTGGCTAGTAAGTGCCAACGCAGCTGGGGTATTTACCGAAATCTTCTGCTTTCCAATCCAGCCCTTTCCCCACTTGGAAGGGGTAACCCCAATTTTCGCTACATCAGCATAAAGGAAGGGGCCACTCTGGAGGGAAAGGTTTAAGCTCCCTTTAACTTGGCTGCTGGTCAGGCCCAGAGGGGCCCAGCGGCTTCTCCCCAGGCCCTGATCTTCTCAACCATGACTTAAGTTCTACCTTCCCTTTGGGGGCTTCTGGGCTCAGCTTCAATTCAATTCATATAATTCATATAATATTTGAGGGCTTATTGTGTGCCTAGTTCCTTGCTAGATACTTGCAAGGAGAAACCAGGAGGCAAAGTCCCTGCCATCAGAGAGCTCAGGGACTCGTTGAGCAGCACACAATTCTTTATCATCACCCCTTAAGTTGGAATCATAGTCATCATCACCATCACCCCCTCCTCCCAATATCAACAAGGATTTATTACATATTTATATGAAGAATACCATGGAGGATACCCAAAGTTCATGAAAATGTAGTTGGGGAGATGGGGCAGAGCCACGAAAAGATAATTAAAAATACAAGTCAATGTATGATAAATGCTGAAATGTGTGTTTTTCAGAATATAGAGGGAAAGACCAATAAGATGGGGTTAGGGAAAGCTTCCCAGAGAGGGTGGGGCTTGGGCAGAACCTCAGAGCCTTTGGATTGGCAGAGAACACATTTTGGGTGGGTTGTTGCTCCTGCTTCCTTTACTTGGATTTTGATTTCTGAACTATCTCCTCGACTTTGGTGCCAGGTGAGGGCATTGTACCTCATCATCAAGATGGCTGCCACTGGGTGAAAGGGCAAGATCAGCCCCTCTATGGGCTTGGGAGGGGTCCAGGGCTAGGGTGCTATTGGGGTTGGCCCCAGAGAAGGGAGCAGAGCTGGAAGCCCATTGTGCCACCTTGTGGGCTGGGGGGGGAGGGGGCAGAGCCAGCACACGGCGTCTAACACAAGCAGCCACATTTAGCTACAGAGTCAGGACGGAAATATTCCTGAGGGAGAACAACCCCGAGGCTTCAGGGCGTCAACTGATCATCTGTGGGGAACGGGGAAGGAATTTTGTCACCATCTGCCTCGTGTCTGTCTGCGTCTAAAATAATATCCAAGTGAGACTCCCTCCAGGCACAGGCCCCAGCTATTATTGTCTCCCCCTCCAGTAGGAGGGAAACCATCATGGACTAATCCTAATGGGGGAATATGAGGAGAAGGAAGCAAGATGGACAGAGAAACATGGAGAAGAAGGGGGTGGGGTGGAAGGTTGGGGGCCGGGCCAGGCCAGGACCCAGAGAGAGGAAGAAAGACAGAGAAGCATACACATCATCAAGGAAGAGAGATACACAGAAAAGGAAGGAGAGAGACATCCATGAGGGACAAATACAATTGTGAGGAGAGAGAGAAGAGAGGAAGAGAAATAAATGTGTGTGTGAAAGTATAACAAAATAGAACATGGAAATCTTGTCTCCCCAATTGCTAGAGCTCTCCTCAGACTCCATTGTATTTAGCTGCATTATATAAATGTATATATAGTTACATCATATTTAAGCTGTATGCACATATATGTATATACTCTTATATACATCCTATACACACACACACACGTGTGCGCACGTGCATATTAATATGGCAGTGGCTCCCCCATTTAAATGTAAGTGCACTGAGAGTAATTTTCATCTTTATTTGTATCTTGAGCACCTGACACAGTAAGATGCCTGGCACACAGTAGGTGCTTAATACTTGTTGATTGACTGATTCCTTGATATAATGGAAAGACTACTGGATTTTGAGTCAAAAGATTTAGGTTTGTATCCAAGCTCTTGCTACTTACCACCCTGTATGACCTTAAGTGAGTAATTTACCCCTCCTCACTTTCCCAATTTATAATCCAGAAGGTGGGGCTGAATAACCTCTAAGGCCTGTTTTAGCTGCAAACTTTGGTATTATGCTTGTGTGTGTATGTGTGTGAGAGAGAGAAAGAGAGAAAGAGAGAGACAGAGAGAGAAACAGAGAGAAACAGAGAGACAGAGAAAAGAGAGAGTCAGAGAGAAACAGAGAAGAGAGAGAGAGAGAGGGAGGAAAAGTGAAGGGAGTGATGGTGGTGGGGGTGAGAAGAAGCAGAGAGGAGAGTTGTGTGTATTTCTGTAAGCTGATGCCTCAGCCAGCTCCACTAATGAGTGCAGTGTCCAAATATTCTGCAGTCCACATCATCCCAAAGAAACTGTGTCAGAACTGTGTGAGGGGCTAACAGCTCATTCTGTGCTGAGTCTGGGTTTGGGGTCAGCTGAGAGGAAGCAGCCCCATCCAGAACTCTGCTGGGGCTGTAGGAAGAAGCACTGGAGTCCCTCTTTAAAAGGCCAAGCAGGAGAGAGCATGTGTGTATGGGGGGAGGGCAGGGGGCAGTAGGGTGGTGTCTAAAAGGTCAGGCTGCAGGGATCCAGCCACATCCGCTCCAGCACAAAGTCTCTTCTCTGTTCCCCCTGAGCAGATGGCCAGCGGGATGCGGACTTGGACACATTCCTCTCAGGATGATGCTGGGAAATACGTGATTGACCTTGAGAATAAGCCCTATTGGTAGGAGCACTGTGTGACCTGAAGCAGCAGGGTTGGGGGCTGGTAGCCTGGGTTCTCTAGGGGAACCATTCCTTAAAGGTCACCAGGCTGATTATTGTCCTAACTCTGAGAGTGAAGACACCCCCAGAAACATGTGAGACCCCCCAGTCTTGCTTTTAGGACAGGGCTTCTTCCTCTAGGGGTTAATCCTTTAGCAAGAGCCCATGGAGATATTTCAGGGAGTACATGAACTTGGATGGGAAAAAATTCCAGCTTTATTTTCACTAACCTTTAACTGAAATTTATCATTTCCTCCAATTATGAATGGTTAGAATTCCTCTCCTCCCCCTCAAAAACACATTATCCTGAAAATGGGTCCAGAGTTCTCACCAGACTCACCAAATAGGTCCATGACCCCACCCCCAAATTAAGAACCCCTGATCTAGAGGATCTTTCAGACCAATATGATCCAAGTACAGTGGTATGCAAATTACTAAATTACTTGGGACAAGTTGTCATTTTATTATGGTTTCATTCTGTGACAGCAATGGCTCTGCATGTACTTCTACTGATAGTAGGTTGAATTAAAACGGCTGACCTTGACCAGATGGAACTGGTTTGAACAGGTTTCTCCACCTTTAGTTCTCTTTGAGTCAAGTGTTGAATTTTATGCCAAACACCTGTTTCATTGATCTCTTTTGTGGTGTTTTTAATTCTGTGGTCTTTTTGAAAAACCCTTACCTTCTGTCTTAGAATTGTTACTAAGTATTGGTTTCAAGGCAGAAAAGCAGCAAGGGCCAGGTAATTGGGGTTAGGTGACTTGCTGAGTGTCACACACCTAAGAAGTGTCTTGAGGTCAAATTTGAATCCAGGACCTCCTGTCTCTAGGCCTGGCTTTCAATCTACTGAGCCACCCAGCTGTCCCCAATTCTGTGATTTTTAAGAATGAATAGTAGTTCATGCCTCAGACATTTCCTAACTGTGTGACCCTGGGCAAGTCACTTGACTCCCATTGCCTTGCCCTTACCACTTTTCTACCTTGGAGCCAATACACAGTATTGACTCCAAGATGAAAGGTAAGGGTTTCAAAAACAACAACAACAAAAAAGAATAAATATTAGTCCAAGGAAACATGTACAAATTGTAGCTCTTCAAGAACAAACTTTAATGACTATCAAGGACATTTCACTGACCATTAGGAAGCCAGATGTTTCAAGGATCATTCAAACTCACACATTACACCTGCCCCAAAAGAATCAATAGTACAAAAAGGTAAAGGAAAATGTGGTCAAAACAAACAAATCAAAAAATTGCCAAGAGCTGACAAACCCTTGCTATGAAGCAGCTTAATTAATCCTCAGAAAATAAGTATGGGGCCATAAGGTAACTCAGTGGATTGAGAGCCAGGCCCAGAGAAGGGAGGTCCTGGGTTCAAATTTGACTTCAGACACTTCCTAGCTGTCTAATCCTGGGCGAGTCACTTAACTCCCATTGTCTAGCCTTTACTGCTCTTCTGCCTTGGAAGCAATACACAGAATTGATTCTAAGACAGAGTAAGAGTTTAAAAAAAGAAAAAGAAAATAAGCAAAGAGGGTCATGGCTTTTGGAGAAGTAGTTATTAATTCCTTTACAAGATGGAATAAGTTTCTTGAAGTTGAAAGAACAGTGAGAAGACCATTCAAAACCAGCTGCTAACCATTGCTATGAAGAAAAAATTGTTTGCCGGGGATAAGACACTAAAAAACCTGGAGCACTGAAGGATAGAAATACGTAATTTTTATTGAGTAGACTAATTTTTTTCCCCTTTCATTCAAGGCTATACCAAAACCATTCCCAGAAAAAGGCTAAGTGAGCCTGTGAAATCTGGTCATCATCATCAGACCATAAAATACCCTCCAATAATTATTTAGGGCATCTTTTTCTTTTAAGTAACCTGGAAATCTTGGCCTCACTGAAGAAATAATGAACTTTGATAAATATAGTGTTATACTGAGAAGCAGACTTGTTCTGGAACTATAGAATAACCAGATGTAGATATAGTACCATAACCCAACCTTGCACCATGCCACTCATCAATAAAGAATATGATGTTTATCCAAAAGATAGAAATAGATTTTTTTCAATAGCCTGAGAACTCGCCTGATTTAAGCACCTTTGAAAATCTATTGCTATGGTCCAAGAGACCCTTGGAAAAAGGAGAGTGGTTTCATAAAATATTTAAAAATGTACTCTTGTGTACTCAGTGCCAGTCCATGTAAAATGAGTGATTTCAAGAAAAGGAAGGCATGTTGCATATTAAAATGAAGGCACGGGTTATATGACCTCACGTGAGTCTATTTGTTTCAATTTCCTCATCAGTCAAATGGATATAATATTAGTGAGTATGGAGCTTGCCAAGCCCTTTTCATGGTTGTTTATTTTTTCTATGGTGTTCATCTTTCATCCCGCTCTCATTTGTGTCTCCAAGAAGCTGTAGCGCGTGTAGTGGCCACTCTGGTAAAACCATCTCAGCAGAGTGCTAAACCATGTTGAGGGTAACCCAACAGGCCTCAAACCCATTGGAGAGTTAGGAAGGAATGTCTGCTTCAAGCATATGAAGACTTCTCCTAGCTGAATGGGTGGATGAGAACAGTTCATTCCAACATTCATGAAGACATTGAAGCACATCAAAAATGTCAGGGTCATTCACTGCATCCTGGGTCATTGCCAGTCATTCTGACTTTTGTCTTTCTGCTGGACTTAGATGACTCTGGAAGAGAGAGGGAGGCTGATGATTTGATATAATACAGCCTCACCTAAATCCAATTCATGAGCAAGTCAAGATATTACCTTTATGGTGTCATTGGTCTAGTTAACACAGTGCCAGGCCTTTCTGGAGGACTTGGATTCAAATCTGGCCTCAGACATCTCCTAGCTGTGTGACCCAGGGCAAGTCATTTCCCCCCATTTGCCTAGCTCTTGACACTCTTCTGTATTAGAATTAATAATTGGTGGCTCAGTGATTAAAGGACCAGGCTTGGAGATGGGAGTTCCTGGATTCAAATCTGGCCTCTGACACTTTCTAGCTGTGTGATCCTGGGAAAATGACAACCCCAATTACCTAGCCCTAAGCACTTTAACGCTTTAGAACCAATACACAGTATTGATTCTAAGATGGAAGCTAAGAATTCTTTTTCAGGTTACTTTTTATAATTTTAACTTTTTGTTATTATGAACTTTGTAAAGAGCAACAACATGAATGTTTCCATATGCAGAGAATAAAAGGAAATTAAAGATATATATGAAAACACAAATGTCTATTATATACAGCTTTTAAAAATATAAGATAAATTTGATACATTAGTTTCAAAAATATCCTTACCTGTGTCTTCCTCTCAATTTCCTCAGTTCTTTCCCATGCATTTTACAATGCTTAGTACAATTCTTGCTATATAGTATTTATTTAGAAAAATTTGATATTGTTCATTTTTGTAAGCAAATAATCTTATGATTTTACAGCCAAAACCCCAAATCATAAACCCAAGTAAACAAGTGATAAATCATATGCTTCCATCTACATTTCTGCTCCAACAGTTCTTTATTCTGGAGGTGGATAGCATTCTTTTTCATAAATCCCTTGGAATTATCCTGGATATTTCTGTTAGTAACAAAGTCAATCTCATTTGATCATCCCACAATATTTCAGTTACTGTGTACAATGTTCTCCTGGTTCTGCTTATTTCATTTTGCATCAATTCATGTAGATCTTTCGAGATTTTTCTGTAATCATTCTGTTTATCATTCCTTATAGCACAATAGTATTCCGTCACTATCAGATAACCACAATTTGTTCAACCATTCCCTAATGAGGGAGGGACATCCCTTTAGATTCCAATTTTTTGCCACTGCAAAAAGCACAGAAGCTAAGCGTTTTAAAAAATTGATAAGACTGAAGGTAAAGGATTAAGAAAAAAAGAAAAGAAAAGAAAATGAAAAGTGAACAGCAGTAATATTAGCACCAACCTCTCAGAGCTGTTGTAAGGACAAAATGAAATAATATTTGTAATGAAGCTTTAAAGTACTCTGTAAATGCTAACTATTATCATTCTTATTAATAATTTTTTAAATGTAAAGTTTATTATATGTCAACATTTCATTATTTTACCTCCTCCCAATTAATTTATGCACCATTATAGGGCTAACAAACTCACGTCTTCTTAGTTCCAAAGTTAGCTTTCCATCCATTATACCAGGCTGCCTCTTTTAGCATTAGACTTTTATTAGAAAGAAAATAGAAACACAAAATGTACATTATTGTTTTTATCTATAGATAAGAACAGAGCACATCATTCTATTTTTCAGTTGTATGCCCTTTGCCTCTGCATCCTAGAAAGAACAGAAAAATCATCTGGTCCAGTTCTTTTATCTTAGAAATGAGGAAATTAAGGCCCAGAGAAGGAAAGTACTTCTTCCATTATTGCACAGCAAGTTAGAGATAGTGATATAACTAGGAAGCCAGATCTGAGTAGCACCCAGGCTTTAAACTTTTTTCTTTTAATATTTAGATATTTTATTTATACTCTTAAAATTTTTTAAAATTATTTTGTTTATTTCATTAAAGTTTTAGTTATCTCTTTCATTCCCTCCCCACAATAGAGAAGGCATCATTTGAAAATATGTGTATATATAAAACTATGTCTTGCTTTTTTATATTGATCAGTTCTTTCTCTGGAAGCGGATATATACAAGTCATTCTTCAAACAATATTTCTGTTGCTATGTATAATGTTCTCTTGGTTCAAGAGGTTTTATTCTTCATAATTTCATGTAGGTCTTTCCATGTTTTTTAAAAAATTAACCTGCTCATTATTTCTAATTTTTTTATTATCTTTTTAAAATAAACTAATTTTAGTTCCAAATTCTCTTCCTGCCTCTAGTCCTTTGCCCACCCATTGAAACAACAGCAAAAAAGAAAATGGAAGTGGGCAAGCAATATGATACCCTCTGTATTTGTAAAGTCATGCAAAACATTTCCATATTAGCCATGTTGCAAAAAAAAAAAAAAGGGCAAAATAAATAAAATGAAAAAAAATGTTTCAACCTGCACTCTGAATTCATCAGTTCTCTCTCTGGAGGTGGATAATATTTTTCACCCTGAATCTTGTCATGAATCATTGATTGTATTGATCAGAGTAATTGAGTCTTTCATAGTTGATCATTCATTGTTACAACTTTGCTGTTACTGTTTACAATGTTCTTTTGGTTCTGTTCACTTTGTATCAGTTCAAAAAAGTCTTCCCAGGTTTTTCTGGAGTCATCCCCTTCATCATTTCTTACAGCACAATAGTATACCATCAGAATCATATAGCACAACTCATTCAGTTCCTTGTTTTCTTATTATTACTGTGGCTTCTGAAGTATTTTCCTCACAACCAATAAAACTGTTGCAACAAATGTGGCTGGTAAAGTAAAAAAATCTACACATTGACTATGTCTAGAAATGTTTGTTACATTCCTCCCATCTAGTCCACTACCTAATCTGCAACCTTTGGAGAGTCAGGCAGTAGGCTTTACTATCTTTCCTATGAAGTCACTTAATTGATCTGAGTTCTGAAATCTCTGAATATTGTTTTCCTTTACATTACTGAGGCCAGTGTGTAAATTGCTCTCCTGGTTCTGTTTACTTCTCTCTGATTATCACACCACACTGTTGTCCCATCATACACAAGCATTTTATGAGCATCTGAAGATATTTAGCAGAGTACTATATAAAATGATATTATAGGGGGCAGCTGGGTGGCTCAGGGGGTTGAGAACCCGGCCTAGAGACAGGAGGTCTGGCTTCAAAGCTGGCCTCAGACACTTCCCAGCTGTGTGACCCTGGGCAAGTCACTTAACCCCCATTGCCTACCCTTACCACTTTGCTGCCTTGGAACCAATACATGGTATTGTTTCTAAGATGGAAGGGGGAAAAAAATGATATCACAGGTATACAGGTTTGTATTTAAAGGGTTTCTAGTTTAGTGTAGACTTGTTTCGTGTGTGTGTGTGTGTGTGTGTGTGTGTGTGTGTGTGTGTATACATACATACAACCAGGACATCACATATGTACATGCCATAATACTATATATGTATACATACTCACACACATATAGGATGTACCCAACATACTTGATCTCTTCTTCTGTTGTTCCTTTATATATTTATTTATTTGTTTGTTTTTAAAACTCTTACCTTCTGTCTTGAATCCAATACTGTGTATTGGTTCCAAGACAGGAGTGGTAAGGGCTAGGAGGCAATGGGTGTTAAGTGACTTGTCCAGGGTCACACAGCTAGGAAGTATTTGAGGTCAAATTTGAACCCAGGACCTCCCATCTCCAGGCCTGGCTCTCTATTTATTGAGCCACCTAGTTGCCCCTGTGGTTCTTAATATTATGGGAATCAAAATTATTCTGTAGTGTCACCTCGGAGTGGGTAAATTGTCCAAGATGAAGATGATCATTGTAGAAGAGGCTATGGAGAGACAGGCACACTAACGTTGACTTTATCCAACCATTGTGAAAAGCAACGAGTGTGTGTTTGTGTGTGTGTGTGTGTGTGTGTGTGTGTGTGTGTGTGTGTGTGTGTGTATGCTTGGTTATGTATGTTTGGATACTCTTAGGTGAGGAAAGTTCTTCCAATGCTGGTCTACACCTTCTCTTCATAGTTTTAGAGTCGCCTAGAGGCGACTTGCCCTGGTTCACCCAGCCAAGTTCATAGACCAGAGCCTGAAACTAGGTCTTCTTGGATTTGAGGTCAACTTTTTGTCTACTTTGACCCATACACACAGACGCACACAAACACAGACATTCAGACACACAGACACTCACAGCACATTATCTGCCTGCCCGTTTCTGTCTATCTGTCAGTCTGATTGTCCAGGCGTATGCTGTCAAGGCTAGTTGCATGAATGAATCTATTCAAGGTCCATATGGTAGACAGAAACAGTTTCAAGTATGATCTCTGTTCTGTTGGGTGTTGTGCTGGTTTTGTGTCTCCAGGGGCCTGTGTGTGCTAGTGGTGGGCAGGAGAGGAGGTTTGGGCAAGACTGCTGGGGTCTCTGAGGAATGTATGTCTAATGGTCTCAGGGTATAGGTGGAATGGGAAGAGAGACTGTAAATTCCTTGAGAATTTTATAGACTTAGAACCTAGCACAGTGCCTGGCACACAGTAGGGCTTAATAAATACTTATTGATTGTTGAATGGTAGAAACAGGTAACCTCTGATTTGTTGACTGAAGAAGAGATTTGGGAAGGGGTTTTCAGATTGAGAGAGACAGAGAGGGATTGGGGGAGGGAAGAGGGAGGGAGAGAAAAAGGGGGGAGGAAGGAGAGAGAAAGAGACAGAGAGACAGAGAAAGAGAGAGAGAAAGGAGGGAGGGTGTGATCTATCCCAGCTTCAACATTCCAGGTCACCCAGTACTCTTTCCAGGGATGGAGGGAGTATCAGAAAAGAAAGAGTGAGCCCTTGTGATGGTAGTAAGAGTCCCATCTTCATCTGAGATGGCTCATTTCCTCCAACCTCCTCTGATTAGCATTGGGGGTGGGGTGGTGGTGCTTAAGCCATTGCTGCTTTGTGTGAGGCAAAACCTCAGAAACCTCTCTCCCCCATGGAAGGGAAAGAGTCTGGCTCTCAGACACACCTGGCTCTTCTTTTCCAGGAATCATGTAGGATCTGACGGAGATTCCAGGAAACCCACTTTTCCTGTGGCTAGAGAGGCAGAGAGGGAGAGAGGAGGATCAGGACAAAAACTCTCCAGGGTTGCAAATACAGCCAAACATCCCTGAATTATTCAGGGCTATCCAAGCTGCTGCTTGGGCCCCTTCTCCTCCTTCCCCTCTCCTACCCTCCACTCCAGGGGGTATCAGATGCCTTGGTCCCTGCCCTGATACCCAACACCAGCTTTTTCATCTGCTCCTGTCTGACTCAGCACATGACAGTCAGTTGTCATAGAGTGGCCCCCTGGGGTGGGGGTGGGGGAAGACAGAGGCTCCCCGTTGACCTTTGCTGTCTCCATAGAGGAGGTGAGAAAAACCTTGCATGTGCACCTAGGGGAGGGCAGCATGGGGAGGTCTTTCCCCCACTCCTAAACTGGTTGATGAGTGAGGCTGATGGACAGAGAAAAGAACATGGAGAGCAGGGTTTGGGGGGAGGGGAGAGTGAGAGAAGAAGGAATAACTAGTCCACAGCTCTATGGCAGGCCTGGAGAATAGAGATAGACAATGGTGGTCCTGGGGAGCCTTGCCTTTCAGAATATGGCAGTATAGAGTCAGAGGACACAGGTTCAGATTCCATCTGTGATGTATCCTATCTGTGTAACTTCGGGCAAGCTGACTAAACTTCCTCTTCCACCTCCACCTTACTCCCTCATCTGTAAAATGAAGGAGCTGGACTAGATCGGGCTCCAGGATCATCTTTTCCAATTCCTTCATTTTACAAATAAGGAACCAAACCTCAGAGAGGGTAAATGACTTGTCCAAGGTCATATAGAGGAAATGGCAGAGCTAGGATCTGAATAGAGGTCCTCTGACTCCAAATACATTTTCTCCTGTACTGGGGCACTTTGAAATCTGTAATCCTAAACAGAAGCATACTACGAATCATGCAGGGTATAAAATATCTAGGACCCTTGGGTCATCCTTCTCACTGCTCTGTGTTTTGATCATGCCATTGATCATGTAGTGACTTGTGTAAAGTCCTACTAGTTCACTTCATGAAGCAGCTATGACTCAATGGATAGAGCAGTGGGCCTGGAGTCAAAAAGACCTGAGTTCAAATTTGACCTTGGATACTTCCTAACTAGGTAACCCTGGGCAAGTCACTTAATCTCTGATTGCCTGACAAAAGAATTCATTGGATCTACAGAAAGAAATGATAAAGCAGTGGTTCCCAAACTTTTTTGGCCTACCGCCCCCTTTCCAGAAAAAATATTACTTAGCCCCCTGGAAATTAATTAAAAAAATTTTAATAGCAATTAATAGGAAAGATAAATGTACCTGTGGCCATCAACACTCCCCTGGATGCCTGCAGCACCCACCACCCATTTTGGGAATCACTGTGATAAAGCATCCTTGCCAAGAAAACCCCACAGATAGCTACAGTGGCTCATGGGATCATGAAAAGTTGGACACAATTGGATGACTAAACAACAGTTTACTTTATTGGTTGTTTTTAGTTTAGACCCCAGGTTTGAGAGTGGGACTTAATTGGAGTTTGGAGATTTTTATCTCCTGGTTATTTGTAATTTCTTCTATACCACATCTGCCAGAATCCCTTGGTCATTGTGATGGATTCTGATGGATCTTGATCTCATTCATATGGGTATCCTTTCCATCCCTGTGGATCATAAGTCTTCCTTGCCTTTTTTTATCATGTATGATTCTCATCTTTCCATAAATCCTCCATAACGATGAACCCAACATTCAGGAGATCTTACTCTGTTGTTCTTCCTATTATGAGAGTTGAAATGACTCTGTAGTATCACCTCAGAATTGGTAAATTGTCCAAGATGAAAATAGTTAATGTTGCAGAGGCTATGAAGAGACAGGCACACTAACAGTGGTAGGGCTATGACTTTATCCAATTGTTCTGGAGAGCAATCTGTAATGATCTTTTAAAAAAAATGACAAAAATGTCCATAATCTTTGATCCAGAAATTCTATTGCTAGGCATATACTCCAAGGAGGTCAAAGATAGAAAGATCTCATGTCCAGCATAGTATTCATAATGGTACTTTTTGTGGTAGCAAAGAACTGGAATCAAAGTAGATGCCCATTATTGGGGAAATGGCTAAACAAATGGAAGTACATATATATAATGAAATATTGCTGCACCAACAGAAGCAAGGAATACAAAGAAGTATAGGAAGACATATATGAACTGATTGCAAAGTGAATTAAGTAGAACCAAGAAAATAGCACACATAATCACTACAACAATGGAAATGGAAAACAAAAATAAAAGAAACTGAGTCAATATAATTATAGAGACTTACCTAGATCCTAGAGAAGAGTTGTGAAAATGCACCTAATTATTTCCCTTCTTTAAAAGAGGTCGGGGGCTATGGGGAAAGACTTGATTACATGGCCAAACTTGGTGGAAGTGTTGGCTGATTTTGTTGAAATGCTTTAAAAAAAAATCTTGCCTTTTTATTCTTTGTTTCAAGGGAATGTAGATATAAAGTCTCTACTGAAGAAAATTCTCTTTTGGTACTTCATCATAGCAGTCTGTACCAAGCTGGAAAGGCTATAGTTGATGAGCCTGTTATCAGAGGTCTGTGTCAAAGTATATATTCAAAAATGAGGGTGAGACAAAAACAAAACGTTTTTCTATCTGTCTGTCTGTCTCATGGACACCTGCTTTTCTATTTTCCCTTATTTTTACTACATAACCAGCTTCTTCTCTCTTTTATTCCCCCTAGCCCCACGAGTCTTCTTGATGTCTTTTATGCCACTCCTTGCACGAAAACCATCTTCAACAAGACACTGAGGTCCATTGATATGCACCTGGCATTTTCTTACCATTCTTTGGATTACTTGCAATTGTAATTCTTTATAGAGTTACATTATAATCATAATTATAATTATGAGAAAATATCGATATTCTAAAGACCAGATTTTTGAAGTAGGGAATAGTTTGGGACCACTGAAAGAACCATATAGTTTCCTGAGAGCAACCTAGCTTACTCTCCTCCTCCTATTCAATTCCTAATTCAGCTTACTGTCCATATTTAGCACCATCCTGATGGACTCACTCAACGAGCCATTGGTCCAACTATATGCCATAATGACACCATAACGTGGCTAGTATGTGTGCAGATATTCTCTGTTTCTGGTCAACCAGGTGGGAGCTTTGGGGCCTACAAAGTACTTTCTTAGTAGGTAGATAGTCCAAATAGAATTGCTTCCATTTTTATAGAGCAAGAAACCGTAGCATAAAGAGGGGTAGGGAGAGGCAGGCCTAGAGATGGGAGGTCCTGAGTTCAAATCTGGATTCAAACACTTCCTACCTGTATCCCCATTGCCTAGTCCTTACTGTTTATCTGCCTTGAAACTTATACTTATTATCAATTCTAAGAGAGAAGGTAAGGATTAAAAAAAAGAGAGAGAGAGATCAGTTGACTTGTCCATGGGCACACAGCTAGAAGTGTCAATGCTGAGATTCTTTCCAGTCTAAGGCACTCTTTTTACCTCACAAAATGGATAGTATGCTATCTTTTGCTGCTTGGCTTTTCCTAGATGGATCGCTAAGCTAGGTAGACTATTCAGAGTATAGCTAATAATCCTACTTTGGACAAATTTAGTTCCTGGCCCCACCATGTACAGTGAAGCTATCAGTATCTGAACTGCTATTCAGTCTAATGTTATTACCATTTGCCCATTGTTCTATTTTTAGGCAACTAGCCGTTGTTCTTTAGATAAGGCCTATTTTCTTACATGTGGCAGCAACACTTACTTATATAAAAATCTCATGTATTATGAGTTTAATTAGACAAGATAATTTAAGCTCTACAGTTACTGAAGATTTGATCCATTTACCCAATCTTCCAGGTCTTGCATATGGGACTAGTGTCTGGCAGCTTTGAAAGAAGTATAGTTCAAATTGTGATCCAGTCACTCACCTGTGTGGCTTTGGGCAAGTCCAGAGATAGGAGCTCCTGGTTTCAAATCTGGCTTCAGACACTTCCTACCTGTATGACCCTGGGAAAGTCATTTAACCACCATTGCCTTGCCCTTACTGCTCTTCTGTCTTGGAACTTGGAACTTGGAACGCAGTATTGATTCTAAGATGAGAGGTAAGAGTAAAAAAAATCTCTACAGAACTTATGAGAAAGAACACTATTCACATCTAGAGAAAGAACTGTGGGAGTAGAAATGCTGAAGAAAGACATAGGACTGATCACATGGCTTGATGGGTGTATGATTGGAGTTTTGACTTTAAAGGATCACTCTATTGCAAATATGAATAATATGGAAATAGGTTTTGAACAATGACACGTGTATAAGCCAGTGGAATTGTTTATCAGCTCTGGGAGTGGGGAGGAAAGAGAGGTAGGAAAGAACACGAATCAGGTAACCATGGAAAAATATTCTGAATAAATTAATTTGAAAAAATCTCCACTAAAGAGAGTCATCCTCTATGACTTCATCATGGCAGGGAGGTGACCCTGGATCCTTGAAGGCTATACCAGTGGAGCATAAGCTCTGGCAGGCTCTACCAAACTGATAAGACTTCTAGTAATAAACTCTATACCTGTCATAGCTGAGGTCTTGGTGTGCTAAACTTGGTTCTCCAAGCTCATCACCAGGTTATTTGCAAGGTCATGAATTTTTTTTGGCCACAGAAACTCTTGAAGATTCTCTTCCTCAAGTGGAAGGAATGCCTGGATGATGAAACCACAGATCCTTGTCTTTTACAAAGTGTACTTCCCATATATTGTCACTACTTACTCTATCGGGTGTTCAGGGAAGACTAGTTCCTCTACCATGAGGGCTTGCTAAACCCTTTTCAGGGCTGCTCTCCTCCTTTGGTGCCCACCTGCCACCCAGCTCTCATCTGTGGCAGCCACAACTCAGTAAAACCATCTTGGCAGATGGGCTAAGTCAAGTTGAGGGTATCTGACAGGCCTCAATCCTACAGGTGAGTTAAGGGAGTATCTATCCCAGGCATGTGAAGACTTCCTTTGATGGAAGGGGCAGATTAGAATGTTTTGTTCCAAAGACCGTGAAGGTGGCATAAGCAGGTGCTGTGGAATGCTTAGAGCTTGGTCAGATGTTAAAGATGTCAGTCAATTACTACCAGTCATCCTGACTTTTGTCTTGCCACTGGGCTTCCATGACTCTGGAAGAGAAAATGAGGCCAACAACTTTGTGCAACTCTGTCCCACTTAAATCCAATTCATACTCAAGTCAAAAAAGACATCATTACTGGAGGAATTCCATGTGAACTGGAATGACCTCCAGGAATTGATGCAGAGTGAAAGGAGCAGAACCAGGAGAACATTATGCACTGGCACAGTCGAATGTAATGGACTTCTCTACTAGCAGCAATACAATGATCCAGGACAACTCTGAGGGACTTATGAGAAAGAATGCTATCCACATTCAGAGGAAGAACTGTGGGAGTAGAAACACAGAAGAAAAACAATTGCGTGATCACATGGTTTGATGGGGATATGACTGGGGATGTAGACTCTAAACAATCACTCTAGTGCAAATATCAATAATATGGAAATAGTACTTGATCAATGACATATGTAAAACCCGGTGGAATTGTGCATAGGCTATGGGAGGGGGCAGGGGGAGGGGAGGGAACCATGGAAAATGTTCTAAATTAATTAATTAAATGAAAATTTAAAAATTAAAAAAAAAAGACATCATTTGATGACATTTTGGTTCTCTTTGAGTATGAAGAACAACAATCAACTAAGTAGTGTATACAAATATAATGTTATATTGTATACACATATAATATTATATAATTGTAATAAATATTCTATGTAAAACAGACTGTTTTGGATACTTTTTAAAAAACATCCTTACAGGGGCAGCTGGGTAGCTCAGTGGATTGAGAGCCAGGCCTAGAGACGGGAGGTCCTAGGTTCAAATCTGGCCTTAGCCACTTCCCAGCTATGTGACCCTGCGCAAGTCACTTGACCCCCATTGCCCACCCTTACCACTCTTCCACCTATGAGCCAATACACAGAAGTTGAGGGTTTAAAAAAAAATAAACAAAAAAAAACAAAAAACAATATCCTTACACTTCAGTAACAATTCTGTGACAAAAAGGCAAGGACTAGGCAACCAGGGTTAAGTGACCTGCCTAGGTTTATACAAATAGGAAGTGTCCTATACATCTCAACTACTGTACTACAGTTTCTTTAATAATCTTTAATGGCCTAGCCGTCTGATCTGATCCTCTGCTGCACTCTTAGGACTTTGGGGTTTTGCCATCGGCCTTGCATCTAGACTTTCTTTTATCCATTGTCTCTTCCAACTAGTGTATAGATTCCTTGATAGTAAGACCTGTTTCTATTTATCTATTTATATTCCTAGCACTTAGCTGGATCCATAATACATGCTTAATAAATATTTTTTAATTCATTCAATCAACAAGAAAATGAATGAATGATCCTTCTGTCTGAAGAGGTTTCTACTCTAGAAAGCTGATTTCCATTACATTGTAACTACTTGCTATAAAAATGTTTCTATTCATTATATACTGTGCCTACTTAGTAGATCAAATGTATTTTTATTATGATTCTTTCCTCAGGAATTTCTTAACTATTTCTTGTCTTTATGATTCTCTTAGTGTTTTGGAGTTATAAGTCCTTCTGAGGGCAAGAGTTTGACTTGGACATCTTCATATGACTAGAGCACAATGCCACAGGTTGGGGATGATTTTGTTTATGTCATTATATCTCTAGTACCCCAAAAGGACAGAGGATCAAGAGCTGACTGTAGGAAGACCTGAGTTCAAGTCTAGCCTCTAACATTTATCTATATGGTCACTGGCAGAGGCAAATCACTTAAAGTCTTTTTTTTTTTTTTTTTTTTTTTTTTAATAAAAAAAACCCCTTACCTTCAGTCTTGGAGTTAATACTGTGTATTGGATCCAAGGCAGAAGAGTGGTAAGGGCTAGGCAATGGAGGTTAAGTGACTTGCCCAAGGTCACACAGCTAGGAAGTGTCTGAGGCCAGATTTGAACCTAGGACCTCCCATTTCCAGGCCTGGCTTTCAATCCACTAAGCCACCCAACTGTCCCCCACTTAAAGTCTTGGTTGCCAAAGGGGTGTCAATTATCATTGGTGAAGGGAATTTCTATACCAGTAATTTCCCATAGCAATTAAATGAAATGTTTGAACCATCAAATCCCTAGCAGCTGTTAAAAGGCTTCCTCACACACTGTAGACATGTAATAAATGCTTGTTGAGGGCAGCTAGGTAGCACAGTGGATAGAGCACCAGGCCTGGAGTCTGGAGGACCTGGGTTCAAATTTGGCCTCACATGCTTTCTAGCTGTGTGATTCTGGGCAAGTCAGGTAACCCCAGCTGCTCAGCCTTTGCCACTCTTCTGTCTTAGAATTGATACTAAGATAGAAGGTAAGGGTTTTTAGAAAATGTGTTTGTGGAAATCAAATTGCATGATGTGATGCCCATGTCAGTGGGCATCAAGGCCAGGTGTCTGTGTTCTGGTAGCTGATGCCCACTCCCAACACCCACCCACCCACATCCCAAGTGGACGTGGGACTGTCTGAGAATAGGGGACAGGGTGGGGATCTGGGCACCACATTGCTGACTCTCCTAAATCCTGTTTGTTCGGCTCTGAGCCGCTTCTCAGAATTAGCTCCAGGGGGCAGTTTGTCTGAAATCAGGGTGGGCCCAACAGTACAGAAAGAAACTCTATTTAACTTGTTCATGGGAGGAAGGTGGGTCACTGTCAAGACTGTCTTTGATGGCAACAGCTGTAGCCTGGCAGGGGCAGAGACATTCTCCAGGGACAGGGAGAGGTGGTCATGTGAACTGGGTGGGTGGGCGGGCGGGGGAATGAACTTCGTGAGGGTGGGAGGATGTCATTCTGTGTGAGGCTTTGGGTTGAGTTCTTTGTGAATGTGTGTGTGTGTGTGTATACATACATATATATATTAAGTATATACATATAACATATATATGCACGTGTGAGAATATCTGTGTGTGTATGAGCGTGTGAGATTCCTTTTGCATAAAGCATAGGCCCTGGTAATGGTCTCCCAGGGTGTGCCAGCACACTGGGCACACCCAACCCATACTCTGTGCATGTCTATGATACTTAGAATTGTTGCACATGGCTTTTCATACATAACTCAGCATTCCTTCCCCTGCTGCCTTTCCAATCTTCTTTTAAAAATCTTTGTTTTCCATCTTTGAATCCAAACTAAGAATCAATTCCAAGGCAGAAGAGCAATAAAGTCTAGGCAATGGGAGTTAAATGACTTGCCCAGGGTCACATAGCCAGGAAGTGTCCCTTTCTGGTCTTCTTATACCTTAAGCCCCACCTCCCCCCATACTTTTTTATCCAACAACATTGGTTTCCTATTTGCTCCTTGAACAAGACACCCCACTCTCAGCTCTGGGTATTTTCATGCACCTAGATTGCTCTTTCTCAAACCTGCCTCCTGACTTCCTATTTCCTTTGAGTTCCAGCTAAAATTTCACCTTTTGCCAGAAGTCTCTTTCTCTTTCTCTTTCTCTTTCTCTTTCTCTTTCTCTTTTTCTTTCTTCCTTCCTTCCTTCCTTCCTTCCTTCCTTCCTTCCTTCCTTCCTTCCTTCCTTCCTTC
>NC_058131.1:403596241-403617207 GCF_016433145.1 Gracilinanus agilis | reverse complement strand
CCCCCCCCCCCCCCAGCTGTTAACCTTCACGCTTCAGGCCGCTTTCTCTGAAGGATGGAGGAGGGGAAAAGCCAGGCTGCCAGCTCGGAGGTGGCGACAAGAGGACCTCTGCCTCCCCGGCTCCTCTTAGCCCCTGAGGGGTCCTGTGAATGGTGCGGAGACGGAGGGAGCATTTAATATGAGACTGTTTGTTGGGAGCCTCTCTCCGCAAACATTTTTCCAGCCCGCATTAAGCAGGCACAGAGGCCCCGGAGCACAAAGGGGGTGCGAGAGCGGGGTGCTTTCCCCGCCCCGGACGTTGGGGACGGTGCGGAGAATTCCACCCATCTGTGATTGGGCCTCAGACCGTCAGACCCAATTTATCTCGCAGCCAAAGTTTCTCAGCCATCTGCTCGAGTGGAACGGCTTCCAGCGCCGATTCCCTACCGGCCGTTCCCAGCCAGCACAGGGATGTTTTCCAATACGACAGCATCACTATTTCTCTCTGCCTCCTCCCCAACCCCCCCACTGAGAGAGCGGGAGTGAGGTGAGGGAAGAGGGAGGGAGGGAAAAAGGGGGGAGGAAGGAAAGAGAGAGAGAGAGAGAGAGAGAGAGAGAGAGAGAGAGAGAGAGAGAGAGAGAGAGAGAGAAAGGGAGAAAGGAGAGAGAGCCCCAGCGTCTGAGCGGGCTGGCACCAAGCCCTCTCTCAGCACCGAACCCCGACCCTGAATTTTAAGCAATTGATCAAGGAAACACAGCCGCGTTCTCCTCCACTTAGAGCAGCCAAATGAGACTGATGGTTTTTAAGGGGCCTCTGCAGAGATGTTAATGAGGTCACCTCGGATCCGCCATTTACAACGTTGCTGTCGCACAGTCTTTCTGGGCAGCAGGATGGGGGGGGGGGCGCGCTAACCACAGGCACACATGGGAAAACACATAGCCCAGCCACGAGTACACGCACATGCATGGGCCTCCAATATGCACCCATTAGGTGCATGAACACGTTTAAGCACGAGCAAGCTTGTCACCCTCCGGAAAGCTGCACGCCCATGCTCATATGTATGCACGCGCACACGCATACCCAGAGCAGAATGCACATCCATGCACATGCCCTCCCGCGAAGCTAACACATCTGCACACACCGAAGCTTGCACACATGCCCATACCTGCTCGGGCATATGTACAGCCCCCTCCCCTCCCATTCAGGCTGGGAAAATGGGGAGAGGGAAACAAAGCGGAGAGGAGAGGGAAGGAGCCAGGAGCCCTGGGGCCCGAAGTGATTCTCATTCTGGGCACCGCTGGCCGGCCTGTGTTCAGCCACTCTGATTGCCGAGTAAATCACCACGATCATCTGAATAATTATCGTCTCCTAAAAAGGAGGGAAAAAAAGGGAAATAAATAAAGGGAAGAGCAGCCACCTGATTTCCCGGAGCCCTGGTGGGAGGCGGCTGCAAAGCCATCACTCTCAGAAATAAATTGGGGGTAGGGGAAAAGAGCCAGGCTCTGGGGAGGCTGCCAAAGGGGACTAGACTGGGGGCTCAAGGGCACTGTCAGAGGTTTGTGGGACTGTGGTCTGCAGGCTACCCTCCTTCCTCTCGACCTTCCTTGTGTTTGTGGAGGGCTAGAAGCAGGGTGCAGACCACAGGCTTATGACTGAGCTGTGCAGGGGGCCTGCTTTGGAGGTACACTAGGGAGACGGTTTTTTATGGGGCCAAATAGAGCCTAAGGAAAGATGTTTAGAATGAAAACAGTGGTTTCAAGTGGGACAGGTAACCCTCTGAAGAGCTGGGGGTGGGGAAGCTGACCCATCCCAAATGGTACCTTGTCACTGGAAGGCTCTCTTATGTCACTGAGTCCTCCCAGGATCAGTCTGAACCTGTTTCTTCTCACAGTGCCTAACAAAAGTCTTGTTCCTCTAGTATAGTCTTCATAAGTACTAGGTACTCCGAACAAAGTGGGCTGTGCTGTGAAAATGACCTAGCGTCCCACCTCTGGGCCTTTGCTCATGCTGTTCCCTATTGCTGGAATGTTTTCTCTGGCCTACTTTTTTCTTTGCTTATTTAACTCCTATCCATCCACTAAAGTCCAGCTTAAAGTAAACCTCACACAAAACTGTGGCTGCCCCTCTCTAGTTCTCTTGATTTTGTATTATTTTGTAGTTTAGTTGGCTTTGGGTATGTCTTATTCCCTTTATTAACTGGAAACCCTATGAAAATAGGGACTGTATCTTCTCTAAGCTTTGCATCTCCCCCACAGCCTAGCACAGTGCTATGTACATGGAAGGAAATACTTACTAAATCTTTCTTTAATTGGATTTTGTACACAGTAGGTCCTAAGCAAAGACTTGCTGGTTGACTGATTGTTAAAGGAACAGATGTGGCGGGCTTCCTGGATATCCTCCCCTGTCTCCTGCCTCTCAGCCTCACTAGCCTCCAGTTCTGGCCAGAATCCATAGTCAAGGAAACTGAGAAGCTAGCTTTTGAAATTTGTCTTTAAATTTCTTTCTTCTTCCTGTCTCCTTTCCTGCCCCCTGGGCCTTGTCTGTCCTTGGATATCTGTCCTTGTCGGCCTTGCCCTTCCCTGGGAGGCTCAGCAAGGCTAGTAACAGGATGATGGAAAGAGCAGTTAAGTTAGGATCCAAGAGATCTGGGTCTGAGTCTGGCTCTAACATTTGCTAGCTGAGTGATTCTGGATAAGTCACTTACGTGTCCTGTACCCCACTTTCCACATCTGTAAAATGGGGAAGGAATGCTTAAGAAATGTAGGTCACTGTTATTTCTGGTGCAATAGGCAGAAAGAGACTTGGAATTCAATTCAACCCAATTTTGATAAGTAATTACTTACAAAAAACTACAAAAATAGCAATTACTTACAAAATAAGTATTTGTTAAGTAATTACTAAGTGCAAGGCACTCTGGGCTAGGCACTGGTGGGGGGGGGGAGGTACAAAGATAAAATGAAAAATATCCCCTGTGTTCAACCGAGCAATCAGTTGGTGGCACTGCATCTACTGTGGCACTAATGCTGGGAGCTGGAGCTGGATACAAAAACATGAAATAGTTCCTACTCTCAGGGAAGTTCCATTCTATCTTGGGAGATAACATATATGTAGATGGACACATAATAGGTAATTAGGGAGGTGGGCACTGGAAGTTGGAGGGAGACATATATGGGTTTGCATCAGGAAAGGCTCAAGCAAGACATATTTATATATTCATATATCTGTATCTATCTTTTTATTAAATGATGCTTTTTCTAGTTTGGGGAGGAGAGGGAGGTTGGGAGATACATGTGAATTTTAATGTAACAAACAAATAAATTTTGAAAAATTTAGAAAGGAAAAGTTTCTTATAGAAGATGTTTTGTTTGAGCTGTATCAAATGTATGGAGGTTAGTATCGAGGTCACAAGCCTGAGAAGTGAGAATTGTGGTGCCATCAGCAGAATTGGGAAAGTTGGAAGGAGGAATGGGCTTGGGGGGGAAAAGAAAATGACTACTGGGACATGGTGAGTTTGAGATATGACCAGAACAGTTGGTTTGAAATTTCTGATAGGCAGCTTGAGAGGAGAGACTAAAGTTCAGAAGAGAGATTCAGTCTGGATATATAGATTTGTGAGTCATCTGCATAGAGACAGAGAGAGAGAGGAAGGGAGGGAGAGAGGGAGAGAGATGGGGGAGGAGGAGGGAAGAAAGAGAAGGTGATGACTGTAGACGACTTTTTCTAAAAATTGAACTGAGGATAAAAGAGATATGGGATGATAACTCAAAGTTGAGAGACCACTTAGAAAGCAATAGTTGGGGTGAGTTGGGGTGATGAAGCAGTTAGGTAACATAGTGGATAGAGCCCTGGGCCTGGAGTCATGAAGGCTTGAGTTCAAATCTGGCCTCAGCCACTTATTAGCTGTGTGACCCTGGCAAGTCACTTAACTGTGTTTGCCTCAGCGATTTTATCTGTTAAAGAAACAAGCTGGAGAAGGAAATGGCAAACCATTCTAGTACCTTTGTCAAGAAAACCCCCAATGGGGGCATTAAGAGTCTCAGATACAACTGAACAGCAACAGATGATGAGATCTCAAACAAAGGTAGTATCAACGACGTCAGCAGAGAGAATTGATTGAATGTGAGGGAGAAATGTTATAGAGATAGAAACACTAAGATTTGGTAACTGGAAGTGTTGGGTGAGAGAGAGTGAAGAATGGAAGATAATACTGAGGTCACAAATCAGAGGCTAGAAGAATTGTGGTCAAGGGACAGTAAGATCTAGTGAAGGTTTTGCTTTTGTTTTTTACGATGGGGGAGACAGACATGTTTATAGGCAGCTGGGAAGTTACCAGTACATAGGGAGATTAGAGAAGAGAAGATTAGAGAGAGATGAGAGTGATTTAGGGAGCAATTGCCTGGAGAAGATGGGAGGGGATGGGATTGAGGGTACACGTGGAGGGGCTTGTCTTGGCTGGTGAGGGCCACCTCATTGTCAGAGCCTGGAGGAAAGGAGGAGAGGAGAGAATGATGTTGGTGGGGTTCTGGGGAAGAGTTTGCATTCTACTGGATGGATCCAACATTTACCCACATACATTTATAAGTATAAGAAGATATGATGAGTGGGGGCAGCTAGGTAGCTCAGTGGATTGAGAGCAAAGTCCAGAGATGGGAGGTTGTGGGTTCAAATTTGGCCTCAGACACTTCCTAGCTGTGTGACCCACTTAACCCTCATTGCCTAGGCCTTACTGTTCTTCTGCCTTAGAACAAAAACATAGTATTGATTTTAAGATGGAAGGTAAGGGTTAAAAATAATAATATGATGAGGGGAGAACACTTAAAATTTGAGAAATAAGGAAGGAAAGGTGTCTTGTAGGACATAGTGCCTGAGCTGATTCTTGAAGAAAATGCAAGACTCCAAAAGGTCAGGATGAGGAGGGCATATACTCTAGGCTTTCTGGGTAGCTTGGCCAAAGGCACTGAGGGAAAACTTGGACTGCTGAGTTAAGGGAATAAGCAAGCAGACCAATTTGACCGGAACAAAGAGGGTGTGAAGGTGAACAATGTGATAGGAGTCTGGAAAAGTAGGCTGGAGCCAGACTCTGAAAGGCTTTAAATTCCAAGATGTGGAGTTTGGCTTTTGTCCTACAGGCAATAGGAAACCACTGAGGATTCTTGAGTAAGGGAGTGGCATGGTTAAATTCATGTGGGACAATTATTTTGGCAGCTGTGTGGGGGATGGATGGGAGGCAGAGAGACTGGAAGTGGGGAGACCCATTAGGAGACTGTTTCAGTAGTCTAAGGAAGAGGTGATGACAGCTTGAACTCATGTGGTGGCTATGTGCCTATGGAGAAGGGGATGGATGGGAGAGAGACATCGTGGAGGTCGAATTGACAAAAAAGATGGCAAATGATTTAATATGGACAATGAAGGAGAATGAGGGGTTGAGTTGATTTTGAAGTTGCTCAGCTGAGTGATTGGAAGGATAATGATGCCCTTACAAAAATGGAGAGCCTCGAAGGACAACTGAGTTTCAAGGGGGAAGAAATGAAATCTGCTTTGGACATGCTAGTTTTGTGATGCCTAGAAGATATCATTTTGGAGCAAGCAGATTGGAGTTGAAGTTACAGTTGATAGATAGAGCATTGGACTTTGAGCTGGAGACCTGAGTTTGGCTCCTGCTTCCGACATTCCCTGGATGTGTGACCTGAACAAGTAACCTGATCTTTCTCAGCATCAATTTCCTCAGTTTAAAAATGGGGGGATAACAATAGCACCTATCTTAGAGAGGTGTTGTGAGGATTAAGTGAGATAATAAATGTGAAGTATACTGAAAATCTTAAGGTGCTTATATAAACAACACTATTATTATATTATTATTATTATTACATCATTGACATCCAAAGTCCAGAAAAAAATTATGCTGATGCTGATGGTGTCTGTGTGGACACATATGAACACGGTCAAGGATACATACACTGTCATACACAACACAGATACAGAGAAATAGACCTGTTCCTCACTGGACACACACAAAAGTGGGTGTCTCCATCACATGGATATGTAAACCCACACACTGATTTTCATGTTCACACATATATGCACATGCAGAGATAAAATCTTCTTTGGATTGTAGAGCTGTGGGGGACGTCTGAGAAAGAAGCTAAGCCCCTCTAATCATCTTCCTCACTGAGGAAATGAGGTTGTGGGACTATCTCATGTCATTCTCCAGTCTCCGTCCTCTGAAGGACAGGGGAAACCACCCCCAACTTCTTTAATGCCCTCTACCCCCCAGGATCTGACTTCCCAGGCACTTAGTGCCATCTCTAAGGCATTCTTCTTCTCTCCCACCTCCACATTAGGGAGAATTCCTAATTCTAATCCTTCCGTCCTGCAACTCTGTAAGTCCCAGGAGGCCAGCCTAGTTGGAGTGTGTGTGTGTGTGTGTGTGTCTGTGTGTGTGTGTGTGTGTGTGTGTGTGTCTGTGTGCACTATTGGGACCTCTGATCCCACCAAAGGGCATGACCCTTCTCCAGGACAGGATTTCAAAAGGGGAGATATATACACAAAAGCCCTCCCCACATCCCCACCCTGAAGGAACTCATGCTCTTCCCACCCAGAAAGAGTTCCAGATGTTGGGCCTGCAGGAGTCTCCAGAGGAAGGCCGTTAAAGGTCACCTCTGAGGCTCTTCTTGGGGCATTATTGTTCTAGTTGTGTCCGTTGGCCTGTTGGAGATGCCTTAGATCCCATTCCTCCTCCTCCCCACTTTCCCCACAACCCCTCACCTCCCTAACCAGGATGTCCCTGCAATGTCACAACCCAGGGGGAGCTTGGGATGGTGCCTAGGCTGTTTCCTCTTGCTGGGATTGGACCCAACCTAGTCCAGCCTTAAGGTCAAGAGGAGAGGGCTTTAGAGCTGGGAGGAGTCGAAAGGTCATTTTAGAGATGGGGAAGATGATGGCCAGAGAAGCAAGTGACTTGTCCAGGGTCACCTGGGCAACATGGAACAGAGCTGAACCTTGAATCCAGGTCTTCTCACTCTAGTTCCAGGTCTCTTTCCCATATAGTATATGGCATATGGCATATTGCTTCTAGCCTTGCCTGATTACTGTCTCTTATCTGGCAATCTGGGTTTGGGGCCAGGGAAAGGAGATTCTCCCAAGATCCTGGTCATTCTTTACTGGGCTTAATAGATTTGATCAGAAATGTTCTTATCATCTAGCCTTATCCACTCAAATTGCTATTTAAGCCCAATTCTTCGTCTACTGGCCTAAACCTTCCCTTAGCCTTCTTCTTACTTGGCTAGGTAATCCTGACTTCTTTCCCCTCTGTAAGTCAGTAAGTTGTTGATTTTTTTTTTTTGTTTAACTTTCTGGCCTAGTAACAACTTACTTTCCCCTACTTTCTGTCCTAGTAACAACTCTAACACTGAAAGATAAAGGTTAAGTGACTTGCCCAAGGTCACACATCTAGGAATCTGGTTTGAGGACAGTTTTGAATCCAAGTCTTCCTGACTTTAGGTCTGGCACTCTATCCATTGATCTATCTAGCTGCCCCTTCATTAAGCCTTTTTTTTAAAAAAGAGAATTCATTTTTATTTTAAAATAGTGCTTATTTTTACATTGTACATGATGAGTATCTAGAAACACAGAGAAACATTACTACTTCAGTAAGCATTATAAAAAAAGAACCCTTATCTTCCATTTTAAAATCATACTATATTGGTTCCAAGACAGAAGAGTGGTAAGGGCTAAGCACTGGGTGGGGTGTGTGTTAAGTGACTTGCCCAGGGTCACACAGCCAAGAAGTATCTGAAGCTAGATTTGAACCCAGGATCTCCAATCTCTAGGCCTGGCTCTTAATCCACTGAACTATCTACCAGTGATATGAAGACAAAAATGAAACAGTGCTTGTCCTCAGGAAACCTACATTCTACCAGGAGAGGTGAGTAGTAGGATTTGAACTCCACGGGTCCTCTCTGCTCTCTATTCCATCTGAAGTCATGCAATCATAATTTAACATATCCGTTTTGTTGTCAAATTCTTTTTAGTTGTGGTCAACTCTTTGTGGTACCTTTGGGGTTTTTCTTGACAGATACTGGGAGTGGTTTGCCATTTCCTTCTCTAGTTCATTTTATAGATGAGGAAACCGAGGCAGATAGCGTTAAATGACTTGCTCAGGGGCAGACAACTAGTTTCTGAGGCTGGATTTTAACTCAGGTCTACCTGACTCCAGACCTGGCACCCTGTCCACTTTGCCACCTATATTCTAACATAGACATACTCATATATGTATATATATGTGTGTACATGTGTATATATGTGTGCATATATATACATATATAATAGTTTTAGAGTGTTTGAAACTTCTTCACATTTTTCCCTAATAAGCTCTTTGATGTCAATGGGCCTGGTATAAGTATATTAAAAATAAATATCAGAAATAATTTTTGGGAAGGAAGAAGCAGGCCAGGAATTACTTTCTTAAGTTTTGACAAAACCAAACAATAAATCAGATCCTGATTTGCAGTGTTTGCCAATTTGATTTCTAGAGTAAAGGCTGACATTAAAAACTGAACCACTGGGGACAGCTGGGTAGCACAGTGGATAGAGGACCAGGCATATATGTAGTCAGGAGGTCCCGGGTTAAAATTTGGCCTCAGATACCTTTCTATTTAGAGTTGTTACAAGGACAGAAAATAAAAGTTTTTTTTTTTAAAAGGGGGAAAAAAAAAAGAAAGAAAATTGAGCCATTGGCTTAATAGCAAAACCAGGGCTGGGTCTAGCGCATCTTTGTGTTTCGCAGCACATCCCTGTTAGGTAACGTTGGTGGAGACAGGAAATTTAGGAGGGTTCACCAGTTTGGAAAAGTTTTGAGTGAACACTAAGCTTGACTTTGGACACGGCAAGCTTGAAATGTCTGGTAATTGCAAGTGTAGATATCTTTTATTTAAAAAATTTTTTTTTAAGATTTAAATATTTTAATTTTTTAGAAAAATTTTCCATGGTTACATGATTCATGTTCTTACTTTCCCTTTCACCCCCCTCTGCCCCCCATAGCCAACTGGCATTTCCACTGGTTTTATTTTATTTTTTTTTAAACCCTTAACTTTTGTGTATTGACTCCTAGGTGGAAGAGTGGTAAGGGTGGGCAATGGGGGTCAAGTGACTTGCCCAGGGTCACACAGCTGGGAAGTGTCTGAGGTTGTATTTGAATCTAGAACCTCCTGTCTCTAGGCCTGACTCTCAATCCACTGAGCTACCCAGCTGCCCCATTTCCACTGGTTTTAACATGTGTCATCTATCTATTTCCATATTATTGATAGTTGCATTGGTGTGGTCATTTCGAGTCTACATCCCCAACCATGTCTGCATCAAACCGTGTGTTCAAGCGGTTGTTTGTAGATGTCTTTTAGACAGCTGGGGATAAAGGATGTTCTCCTAATTTCCCTTTCTCCCTCACATGCATCCTAGAGTCTTCTTTGTGGTCTGGTTAGGGCCGTGGTGTGGACACCATCATGCTTCTTGAGTGGCCTTGAAGGCTATTTGAGCTCAGTTGGTGATTCTCTTTCCTGTCCCACCCTGCTGTGACTGACCATCATGGGTAAATGTATAACTGGACTGAGAATCCTTAGAGGGCAGGTACTAGGGCTGTGTTACTTTGAATTCCATGCACAGACCCTGCCAACATTTCTAGGTGGTAATTCCCATTGTACAGATGGGGAAAGCTGAGGCAGTGGAAATCAAGATGGCTACTTCTGATGCTGTTGTCTCTGTTAGCCAGGATTCAGATCTGTTAGTGGGAAAGAGGAAGAACAGAGCCAGAGAGAGAATTTCTCCCATCCAACATTTTTCTGGGACTTAGGAGTGGACAGGCGGGAGAGGGGTGCCCAGAGCCATGCCTGCCCACAGAGCCGGAGCTGCCGTTGCCAAGGAGAGACAGGCTGCGTTGGATAGCGGGCAGCTGGTGCCGATCTGATTATCCAGATATGAAGAATGCTTTGTCTGTCTTTACTGAGGGTCCTTTTGTCTCCAAGTCCAGCCTTGGCCGGCTGGCTGGGCAGGGGAGGGGGGTGTGCCCTGGGATGTGGATAGAGCCGGGACAGCACCACCTGTCAGCTCAGATATAGCCCAGACCCTTCACCCAACACCCCTCCCCCCCCAAAAGCTCAAGCTCTGCTCCACCTTCCAAATGTGAGAGCAGGTAATGGGGCATGTGCCTGGGGGACCATTTCTGCTCAGAGGGCTCTTTTCTCTGGCCTGAGTCCTTGACACCACCCTGTGGTCTAACCTCCTAGGCGATGGATCTCTGGCGGTGTGGGTTGGGGTCCCTTCCCTAGCTCTCCTGGTCAGACTTACTCCCTTCTTGTTCTATTACCTGTCACAAGGCCAAACCTTTGGGCAGCATCCTCTCAGACTGCTCTTCTCCAATCACCAGGGCCTGGAAGGGGAGCCACTGAAGAGGGCAGTAAAGGAGTGAATCAGGTTCTCAGTTGGCCTCAGACCCCAGAGCGTATGTTCTACCCCAAAACTCAGTCCATCCTCTCAGATCATGGGGAGACTGTGTGTGGCTTCCCCTAGTTTTTTGGGGGGAATGGATGGGTGTGGTACCTCAGTGTGTGTGTGTGTGTGTGTGTGTGTGTGTGTGTGTGTGTGTGTGTGTGTGTGTGTATGTGTCTGTGATGGTGGTCGTGGGCTGTGGTCCACCTCCCAATCTGAAACCAGACCAGAAGTCCTAGGCCTTGGGAACTCCTTTCTCCTTTCTTCCTCCTCCCCTGCCCCTTCCAGTTTTCCCTCCTTTCTTCTCTCAGCATTATTTCCTTCTTCCCTTCTGGCCCTCTTTACCCCCAGCATAAGGGGTGAGAGCTATAGGCTGGCTATTCTCACTGTCCTTTACCTCTCTCTCTCCTCCCCCACCTCTGTCTTTTCCTCTCTCCCTCCTTCCTTCCCTCTCTCTCAATCTCTCTCCTGGTTCTCTTTCTCTGTTTCTATTTCCCTCTCTCCCTCCCCCCTCTCTCTTTCCCTCCTCTCTTTTCCTCTCTGCCTCCTTCCCTCCCTTCCTCTCTCTTTCTGCCCCTCCCTTTTTCCTTCCCTTCTTTTCTGTTTCTGACTCTATCTATCTCTCCTCTCTTCTCCCTCCTCCCTTACACACACACACACACACACACACACACACACACACACACACACACACACACACACTTTCTCTCTCACACACAGGCTCTCAGTCTCTCTCTCCCCTTTCCCCTCCCTCCCCCACCCCCCCACAGGGAGCTGGCGGGGAGCCAGGCACGGCCGTTTTCTGCTGGGTGTGCACAACCTTTCACAGGCTCTAATTGAGTCGCGTTTGATTTATAACGCTGTGCTGGAGCCTCCCGGCCCCTTGCCTGGCCACCTTCTCTCTCTCCCTCTCTCCTGCCCCTCCCCACTGCCGCATGACCAGTTCCTCTCGGTGCCGGCGCCAGTGCCAGTGCCGCTCCTAGCCTGGCCCACACTGGTGGGAGGACATCAGGGTTCCACCTCGGTCCTTCAGATCTGCTCTTTCCCTGGGGCTTCATCCCCAAGCTATCCTTGGCCCCGTGCTTTGGCGCAGGCAGTCCTTGAAGCCTAGACTGCATTCATCCTCCTCCCTCTTCTTTGTCAAAACCCTTCTTCAAGGCTCATCTTAGATGGCCACTTCTGGGATGCCTTCCTGGATTCCTCCCTGCTTGGCACCCCATCTCTCTCCTTCCACTCCAACAACAACTGACAGTGTTCTGTCTTGCAGCTAGGTGGTAGAGTGGGTAGAATTGTGGGCTTAGAATCAATTCCTGGATCCAAATCCAGCCTCAGATACTTACTTGCTGTATGAACTTGGATAAGTCATTTACCTTTTATCTGCTTCACTGAAGCCCCCTGGTGGTGATCCAGGGGGGCAATGATGGCCACAGGTGCATTTATCTTTCCTGTTAATTGCTATTAAAATTAAAAAAAAAAATTAATTTCCAGGAGGCTAAGTAACATTTTTTTCTGGAAAGGGGGCAGTAGGGAACCACTGTGCTTCAGTTTCCTCATTTCTAAAACAAGGAGAACAATACTTGCCTCTCAGTGATCAAATTTATTTATGTTTTTGTGTATATATGTGTCTTATCTTTTGTCTTAGTATCAATTCTAAGACAGAAGAATGGCAAGAGCTAGGCAATAGGAGTTAAGTGACTTGTCTAGGGTCACACAACTAGGAAGTGTCTAAAGTCAGATTTGAATCCAGGTCTTCCCAGTTGCAGACCTGGTGCCCTATCCACTGAGCCACCTAGCTGCCCTGACACATGCCATCTTTGTGAACTGGAGCTGTAGTTCCTAGTCTTTCAACTGGTTGCAGAGAACTCTTACTGTTTTTCCTCCAGTAAAGGGTAAGCTCCTTGAGGACAGGGACTGGGTCATTTTTCATCTTTGAAAGGTGTCCAGACCTGTGATTTCTGTGGTGTAGGGAACTCCTTAGAGCACAGACTCCCTCCACTGATGCACTTGGTCGACTTTGAGCAGGGGTCTGTCATCTTGTTTTTTTTTTTTTTTTAAACCCTTAACTTCTGTGTATTGGCTCTTAGGTGGAAGAGTGGTAAAGGTGGACAATGGTGGGGTCAAGTCACTTGCCCAGGGTCACACAGCTGGGAAGTGTCTGAGGCCAGATTTGAACTTAGGACCTCCCATCTCTAGACCTGACTCTCAATCCACTGAGCTACCCAGCTGCCCCCTGTGATCTTGTTTTAAAAATATTTTGATACTGATTCTTTTAATATCATTTGTTTTCTTCCTAAGGGGTGTAGTTTTTTGTTGTAATTGGGCCATTTCAATTGGGTCCAGTTCTTTACCCCAATCTTTTGGGGTTTTCTTGGTAGAGATACTGGAGTGCTTTGCCATTTCCTTTTCCAGCTCATTTTATAGATGAGGAAACTGAGGCAAACAGGGTTAAGTGACTTGCCTAAGGTCACACAAGTAGCTTGTACCTGAGACTGATTTTGAAGTCAAGACCCAGCACTCTATCCACTACATCACCTAGCTACCCCAGCTAGTTGTAGTTTAGTTTATGCTTTTAAAAACATTATTCTGATCAAAGGTCCATAGGTTCACCAGACTGCCAAAAGGTGTCCAAAACACAGAAAAGGTTAAGAACCCCCAGTCTTGGAAGGTTTCCTAGAGGCACTGAGGAATTAATTGACTTGTTCCTGGTCACACAGCTAACATGTGTCAGAGGAAGGATTCGAACCAACGTTTTCCTGACTTTGAGGTTTGCTTTCTTTCTCTCCACTATTGTACAAATCTTGCCTTATACATACATAGTAGGTGCTTAATAAATGTTGAATCAAATCTGGTATACTTGAAGCACTACAGGTCTTATCTATCTTTAGGTATCTCCGAAAAGCTTGAGCACTGTTTGATTTTCTCACATGACAGAAACCGGAAAAACTGAGGCATCGTCTTAGCTTTTTTTTTTTTTTTTTTTTTAGCTTTAAAAAGTTAAACATGAATGAAGAAGAACAACGACGATGACGACGACAATCCCTTATACATGTTGTTGTTGTCATCGTCGTTGTTCTTCAATAGTGACCCCATTTGGGTTTCCTTGGCAGAGATACTGGAGTGGTTTGCCATTTCCTTCTCCAGCTCATTTTACAGATGAGGAAACTGAGGCGGATAGGGTTAAGTGACTTGCCCAAGGTCACACAGCTAGTAAGTGTATGAGGCCAGATTTGAACTCAGGAAGATGAGTCTTTCTGATTCTAAGTCCAGCACTCTATCCACTGCGCCACCTAGCTGCCCCTATGGTTAGCTTTCTAAGTTGACTGCTTTAACTTTATGATTCTCTAGTGGAACTTAGGAAAGGCACCAGGAGTCTAGATTCTCAGACTAGGTGCTAGACCCTGATGCATTCTGTGTGTATTGTGTCTGACTGAAATATTTGATTATTGAATTTAGAGGTAGTAAAGCAGATAGAGCAATGGACTTGGAATCCTAAAGATCTGGGTTCAAATCCTGCCTCCTACACTTACTAGCAATGTGACCCAACCTCAATCTGCCTCAGTTTTCTCAATTATAAAATGGGAATAATAATAATAACACCGTTTCCCACGATTATCTTGAAGATTAAATGACATATCATGTTATGTCAACCCTTTGCAAACTGCTTTGTAAATGCTAGCGCTTAATTAATTTGATGACCTCTGTATTGACCAAATAAACTTTCATAAATTGATGCCTACTGTTTGTATGTCATCTCTCTCCTCATCTTGACAGCTCTGAAGACTAGATCCCTGCTTCCCAGAATTCATAATACAGTTGGGAATTATAAGATTTTTAGGACTGGAAAGTGGAGGTCTCTTCCAGCTGCCTAATTTTACAGATGAGGAAACTGAGGCCCAGAGAGGTTAAATGATTTGTCTGAGGCAACATAGTATGTAGCAGATTTGAACCCTGGACTTCTGACTCCAAGAATAGCATAGTTATTAATAGTGTGATTAATTATATTGCGTTGTTATCATCATCCTTTTTTTATTGGAAAAAAGTTTTAACGATGCCTTTTGTTTTTATATTATAGTCAGTTGTATATGTATCCTACCCCCCATGTGTACTACTTGGGAAGACTTCCCTTGGAACAAAAAAAAATGAAGTTAAGCAACTCTGGACTACCTCTGATACTGTCTACAATATTCCATATGCCGAGTTCTTCACCTTTCCAGTGAAATAGTTGTTCGCTTGTTGTTCAGTCATTTTCCAGTCATGTCTGATTCTTTGTAATCCCATTTGGAGTTTTCTTGAGAAAGGGCCTAGGGTGGCTTGCCATTTCCTTCTCCAGTTTAAGCTGAGGCAAATAGTTATGTGACTTGCCCAGGGTCACACAGCTGGTAAGTATCTGAGGTCGAATTTGGACTCAGGGCTTCCTGACTCCAGGCCCATTGCTGAATCTTCTGTACCACTGAGCTGCCCCTGGTGTGGTTCTGGAGACTCTGAGTCTAATGAAATAAAGGAGGTGCATTTCTTCATTCCTTCTCTAGCCCAGTCCTTCCATTTCAAAGCTCCAAAGATCATACTCTCCTTCACTTTGGATCAGTCGTGGAGTTTTCTCAATTCTCCCTCCAGTTAACCTTTGCCATCTGTCACTTTTCCCTCTTTACAAGGCTATTGTCTTAGGTCAGGTCTTACCAACGTTTTCTTGGACTGTTGTAACAACCTCCACATTGGGTTCTTTTTTTTCCTAGGGTTTCTAGGAGTCTGAGGGTTCTTGGGTTCTTAACCTGGAGTCCATGAACTTGTTTTTTGAAAATATCTTGTTGACTATTGTAGTTGTTCAGGTATGCCTTACTCTTCATGACACAATTTGGGGTTTTCTTGGTAAAGAGAGTGGAACACTTTGCCATTTCTCTCTCTAGCTCATTTTATAGGTGAGGAAACTGAGGCAAACAGAATGTCTGAGGTCATATTTGACTCCAGGTTCAGCATTCTATCCACTGAGCCACCTAGCTGCTTCCAGGTCAAACAGAGGTTAAATAACTTGTCCAGAGTCACACAGCTTGTATCTAAGGCTAGATTTGAACTCAGTTCTTCCTGACTCAGGGCCCTTGAGCCACGTAGCTTCCTTCTAGGAAAACAGAGGTTATATGACGTCGACAGTTACATAGCTAGTGATGTCTGAGGCCAGATTTGAACTGAGGTCTTCCTGACTCCAGACCTGGCACTCCATCTACTATCACCTAGCTGCCTTTGACAAATGTATTTTGCTATAATTGGTTTCCTTTGTAATCTTCTGTATTTTATTTTATGTATTTAAAAACATTCTTCTGAAAAGGGGCTTACAGACTTATCCGACTGCCAAAGAAGTCTATGGTGTAAAAAAGTTAAGACTGTTTGCTCTAGTCCCTTGCCTCTCTAATCCATCATCCACAGAGATGCCAAATTGATATTCTGAAAGCCTAGATTGGACTGCTACACTACAATCAAGGTCAACAAGCATCAGTGGCTCCCCATTGCCTCTAGGATAAAATATAAATTCCTTAGCCTAACATTTAAAACGTGTCACAGTCTGGCTCCCACTGAGCTTTCAGACTGATTTCCCATAACTTTTGTTCCTCATATACTCTTTGTTTCAGCTAAACTAGCCTACTTGTTTTTGGTATACAGTCATTAAACATTTACATAGACCATCTTTCTGGCCCATATCAAGGCAGCTAGGTGGTACAGTGGATAGAGTGCTGGATCTGGAATCAGGAAGACCTGAGTTCAAATGAGACCTCAGACACTTACTAGCTAGGTGACCTTGGGCAAGTCACTTAATCCTGTTGGCCTCAGTTTTCTCATCTATGAAATGAGTTGGAGAAAGAAATGGCCAACCACTAGTATCTTCACCAAGAAAACCCCAAATAGGGTGACAAAGAATCAGAAATGGTTGAAATGACTAAACAATGATAGCCCAAATCTAATGGGTATTGCTTCCTCACCTCAGCTTCTAAGAATCTAAGAAGTCAGGGAGGCTTCCTTCATAGTTCAGGGCAAATATTACCATCTACAAGAGACTTTTTGTTCCCCCTCTCTTGGGGATGTTTAGCATTTTTTCCCTATTTTTCATTCATTCATTCATTCATTCATTCATTCATTCATTCATTCATTCATTCATTTATCTATCCACCCATCCATTCACTTGTTATTTATTTATTTTTAAAACTTATTTATTTATTTTTTAACCCTTACCTTCAGTCTTAGCATCAATACTATGTATTGGTTCTAAGGCAGAAGAGCAGTAAAGGCTAGACAACGGGTGGTAAGTGACTTGCCCAGGGTCACACAGTTAGGAAGTGTCTGAGGCCAGATTTGAACCTGGGACTTCCCGTCTCCAGGCCTGACTCTCTATCCACTGAGCCACCCAGCTGCTCCCTTAGCATTTACTCTGTATAGGCTTACATTTGTTTGCCAAACTACCCATTTGCATCCTTGCAGTAAAACAGAAGCACTCTTCTGGGCAGGAGCTGCTGACCTAGGATCCCCAGCCCCTAAGACAGTGTCTACTGTCCAGTCTGTGCTCATTGATTATTGAATGAATGAATAAGATGATCATAATCTGTGTTTAGGACTGGAAACTGAGACCTGTAATCCTTTTGACACTGGAATGGACACATATGTACACACACATATATTTATATACATGCCTTTATTTTGCCCTCAGTCTTCTCTGAGGGAGTGTTATTTTCTTTCTTTCTTTTTTTCAAAACTGTTTCCTTCTCTCTTATAATAGATACCGAGTATCAGTTCCAAAGCAGAAGAATATTGTAAGGGCTAGGCAATTGAGGTTAAGTGACTTGCCTAGGGCTGCATATCTAGAGGGTGTCTGAGGCCAGATTTGAACCCTCCCATCTTAAGGCCTATTTCTCTATACACTGAGCCACCTAACTTCCTTAAGGGAGGGTTATTTCCAAATAAACACTGGGAACTGAAGAAATTTTCAGGTCCCAATTATGTTTTGAAAACTATTTTCCCATTTCACAGATAAGGTAAATAGAGGCTCAGAGAGAGTCTGGGCAGCTAGGTGGTACAGTAGATAGAATGCCAGGTCTGGGATCAGGAAGTATCATCTTCCTGAGTATAAATCTGGCCTCAGACACCAGCTGTGTGACCCTGGACAAGTCACCTGACACTGTTTGCCTCAGTTTCCACATCTGTCAAATGAGCTAGAGAAAGAAATGGTAAACCACTCTAGGATCTTTACCAAGAAAACCCTAGAATGAAGTTATAAAGCACTGGACAAGACTGAAATGACTGAGCAGTAGAGTCAGTTCTCGCTTCCTGAAGTCTTGGTCTCTCCTGCCTCTTCCTCCTTCATTCGGCTCTCTCTGCCCCTCGGTATCTCCCAATATCCCTACCCCCGGGCCTCTTTCTCTGGTCCTACGGTAGACAAAGGCAAGGAGCTATTTTGTGCCCCTGCAAAGAGAGGGAGCCAGGAGGGAACAGGGCAGGAAGGACTTCCCTCCTCTGACTCACGTCCCCCATATCCTCTAATTTCTAGAGTTTCTGGGGAGGCAAACTTTTCACTGGAGGAGATGGAGCAATTTATTAAAGGATATAGGGGAGAGTCAAGGACTATGGACCTCACGACAGGGGGTAGAGATGTACCAACGTCCAGTAGAGGTGGTTGTTTAGGAAGGAAGCCATCGAGGAAACCCTGGCCCATTGTCCTTGTGTCTAAACACTCCAGGTTGGAGTTCTCTGGCTCTTGGTCATCTGGTGGACAGGTCACACTCCTTCCTTCCTCTTTGTTCCTCTGGGCTGCTTGACCTCCAGCTCCCTCTTCCTGTGGCCAGAATGCTTTGAGGCTCTGCTAGTGAAGCTGATCTCACAGGAATCATGGGGCCAGGGCAGTAAGACTGGGGAGTGGGGGGGGGGGGAGTAGATTCACTGAAAGGTTAAGAACATTGATGCGAGCCTCCCAGAACGAGATGAACTATAGAAAGTTTTGAGCTGGAAGGGGATGTTATCGATCATTTAATTCTATCCTGTCCTATTATAGATGAGGAAACTAAGGCCTGGAGAGGAGTGATTTGCCTAGTATTGTAAGGAAGGTATTGGCAGACCCGGAATGGGTCTTCTGTCTCACACTTCCATTGCACCACAGAGGCCTTCTGCCACTAACCTTCACCCCAAAAGGATCATAGATTTAGATGTGAAAGCAAAGTGCAGTTGGTAGAGGGCTGGACTTGGAGCTGGGGAGACCTGTGCTGGAATCCTGACCTTGACATCCACTAACTCTGTGACTGTGGAGCAGGTCACTTAACATTTTGAATCTCAGTTTGCTCATCTATAAAATGGGAATTATAGCATGTGGGGGTACTACCCTACGATGTTGTCTTTAGGCTGAAATGAGATGATAAACATAAAACGATATATAAGTATCAGTTATTATTATTATTATTATTTGTAATTAACTTGGAAGTGGCAGCCCTAGGATTGGAACCCAGGAACTCTGATTAATTCAATATACAGGCAATTTCCTCTCTGACCTCCCCTCCCTCTCTTCCCAGAAGCTTGCCTTAACTGGGAGGAGATGATGGGAAAAACCACATTGCTTCTGGCTAGAAGGAGATTTGGTGGCCAAGGCCTAGAAAGGACTGGAGCCATACACGTCTAGACGAAAGGCCTGGAGTTGGCACGGGGACCAGGTTCCAGTTTCACAGCCCCGTTCCCCGCAACGCTGATGTATTGTCCCAACCTCTTGGTTGGAGGTTGGCAGGAGACGGCCCTATCTCCCTCATTCCCTTACCTTGGGGGTTAGGACAGAGGATAGGAGAGAGGTCTGTCATGTCCTTCAATGCAGGGGAAGAACTGGGCTTGAGGTCTGCCTCAGCTATTTACCAGTTATATGAACCTGGACAAGATACTTTCTTTTCCCCTCATCTGTGAAAAGATGGGGTTGCATTAGGCGATGCCTAAATATTCCTCCCCTGCCCAGCTCTGGAGGTCTGTGATATAGATCAGTGGTGTTGATCCGCTCTGAGATCCTTTCTGGACCCTGAGGCTGTTCCATTTTGCTGGATGGCTTGGGGCTAAGGGGTTCAGGGAGAAGGTTTTGAGTTAAATATTGGGAGAATGTGATCAGGGTGGGGCTCTCTAGAGACCTCTATCTGCCCGGTTTGGGCCCGGCAAGGCCCTCTTTAGAGGCAGGGAGAGAGAAGAGATGACCTTTCAAGGTTTCCTTTTGTGGGGGTTGGGTGGGGGCAAACTTGTAAGATGAGAGCTTTGGGGGTTCCATCCTAGTGCTGCTTTTTGGTATCATAAACTAAAACAGATGCTATTTTCTCTTGCCTGTACCCCTTGAGCCCTGCTCAATAAAGCCTAAATAAACTCTTCCCCTTCTCCACTCCATCCCCCTCACCTCACTGGGCTGTCCCTGCAGACAAGTCACCAGGAACCAGGCCTGGGCACTGGGTTCTGGGAGCCTTTTGATTAATTGCATTAATTAGGCCCTGAGGAATGGTTCATAAAATCCAAGTCCACCTGGAGGAGGAAGCAGGGACACAGGAAACAAACATGAAGCCCAGCAGACACTGCATTCCTGGCTCCCTGGGGGGTTAGGGAAGGTGATAAATTGTCACTGGGAGGGAGGCTGACAGGTGGCCAATGACATGGACCTCACAGCCCTGACCCCTGTGGCACTGACCCCTGATCCCACAGTCCTGACCCCCAACCCTGTGGCACTGATCTCCTTAACACTGACCCTTGACACCCCACAACATGGCCTGGCTGGGTGCCCTGAGCCCCCTAATGGCTGGCTCAGCCCGATGCTGCCACCATGGTCTTTGGCTTTCACTAGGGAAGGGGTTATGGACCTAAGGGATTATCTTTCAGAGCCCCCCATTAGAGGGAGAACAGTACAGAGGAACTTCATACCAAAGTGTGACGATCTAAATTCCAAGAGGGGGACCTCCTGGTAGCAAAAGAAGATGCCAAAACAGGAGACTAAGGAGGCAAATGGTTGCCTCCCCTCAATCTCTTCAAGAACAAGATGAATTACGAGTTTATAGTCATAGGATCATGGAACTAGAGCCAGAAGGGATTTCAGAGACCATTTTACAGATGAGAAAACTGAGACCCATTGGGTGCCCTTTCTTTTTCTTTCTTTCTTCTTTTTTTTTCAGTTCAGAGATGGACAGACACCAGGACTGGATCCCATAGCTAATCAAAGGGTGAGCCCCAAATTATTCTCTCTCCTTCTACTCTTTCCATCTCCGATCACCTGATCCTGGACTTTGCCATTCTTTTTTTCCTTCCATATTTCCCTGTTACGTATTTCTTCCATATCTTGAGTCTGTGTATGTATTTGCGTGTAAATATATGTATACTTGAACATATCTGTGTGATTATGTATCTGTGAGTGAGAGAGAATGTATGTATCCAAATATATATGTGCATGTGTCTGGGCAAGTTTGTGTGATTGTGTGTTAGCCTATGAGTGTGTGTGTGTATGTGTGTGTGTGTGTGTGTGTGTGTG
>NC_058131.1:403568765-403595882 GCF_016433145.1 Gracilinanus agilis | reverse complement strand
GAGAGAGAGAGAGAGAGAGAGAGAGAGAGAGAGAGAGAGAGAGAGAGAGAGAGAGAGAGAGAGACAGGTGAGCGTTAGACATTCCTCCCCTGGCTCCTGGCTGCCGTCATGCTGAGCCGATCAGCAGTGGCGGCTGTAATTTCAGAGATGGGCTCTGTTTTGAGTGCCATTGGGGCACTGGGGGTGGGGTAGGGTGGTGAGAGTTGGGGGTGAGTAGGTGGGGGATTTATCCCTTGTTCTCTTCCCCTCCCTTTTTCCCTTTCTTCATTTTTATTGGGTCATTAAAAATGGACCCCAGTGGTTTATGAGCCGATGGTCCCCCCTTTAATGTCTCTGCTCCCTTGGCTCCATCATTATCTTCCTCCACAGCCTCTGGTAATTCGATGCCAATCAGAATTTGGGGGCTGCGGCTGCAGGGATCAAAGATGCTGTAGCCAGTGAGCTCAGACTTCAGTGTCCTGGCTTCCGGGAGAGAGAGGGGTGTGTGTGTGTGTGTGTGTGTGTGTGTGTGTGTGTGTAGCACCAGCTGCCTTTGTGGTTTGTTCTCTTAGCCTTTTGGGACTCAGAGGGCAGAAGTAAGAGATAAGGGCAGCTCCCAAGACTCTTCCTCCATGACATAGCCCATGGACAAATACTTTAGACTTTGGCTAATTCTTCTTTGGTTGTTGATGAGTCTTTCCAGAGGCCTTGCTGGGTGCTCAGGGCCATGCTCAGCAATCTCTGGGACATCACTTCCCTTGAGTAGCGGAAGCAATATTTACAAACAGGGAACAATTCGATGATAGGATATTCATTATCAAATGACAAGGTCTCCTAAGGATTGGTGCCATAGGAATTCAGGAAGTAGGGGTGGGATAAATGGCATATGTAAGGAGGGTTAGATTTGTTCTGTATAGATTCTAAGGAGCAGAACTAGGACTATTTGGGGGTAAATACGGAAACCAGTGTTTTGACTGGCTATAAAGAACACGTTTTTCTAAGAGTTTGAGCTGTCCAACAATGGACAGTTCTTTGGAACTAGTGAGTTCTCTGTCATTGGAAACCTTTAAGCTGAGACTTGGGTATGCTGTGGCAGGAATTCCTGCTTCAGGTAAGAGTTGAAAGGTTGAACTTCCTTCCAGCTCTGAGATTCTTTGATTCTTTTTTTTCTTTTTTAAACCCCTACCTTCCATCTTAGAGTCAATGCTGTGTATTGGCTCCAAGGCAGAAGAGTGATAAGGGCTAGGCACTGGGGGTCAAGTGACTTGCCTAGGGTCTCACAGCTGGGAAATGTCTGAGGCCAGATTTGAACCTAGGACCTCCTGCCTACTCAATCCACTGAGCTACCCAGCTGCCCCAGATTCTTCGATTCTATGACTACCCTGTGATCAATATGGATTCAAGTGGAGATACCTACTTGTTCACTTCCAGGGATGGCATGATATCCAGCCACTCATTTATTCAACATTCAGCAAGCATTTATTAAGTGCCTACTCTTAACATGCCAGGCAAGGTGCCAGGTGATAGGGCTGTAGAGAGAGAAAAAAAAAAAGAAAGCATGAAGTACAGTTCCTGCCCTCAAGGAACTTATATTCTACTTGGAAGAAACAGCATGAACATGCATAAGTAAACAAAAGACATGCAAAGTAATTTTGTAGTAGGGGAGGGCACTATCATTGTAAAAAAAAAAAAAGACAAATTGGTAGCTGTGATTGCTAAGTTGCTGTCAGGGATACTTGAAAGTACATGGAAAATGGGAGAGATACTACAAGATTGGAGAAGAGCAAATGTGATTTTCAAAAAAGGAAAGAATACAAAGACTGCTAGCTGTAGGCCAGTGAGATTGACTTCAATTCCCTGGGGAAATTCTAAGCAGGAGCATTAAAGAGATGGTTGTGGAACATCTAGAAAGGAAGTGATGGTCACAAAAGTCCAGCATGGCTTTATCAAGGACAAGTCTTGCCTTACTAACCTCATTTCCTCTTTTGGCAGGAGTAGTAATCTAGTAAATGAAGTGATTGCTGTGGCATGTCTGTCCATCTGTCTGTCTGTCTGTCTCGTTTACTTAGATTTTAATGAAGATTTTCACAAACTATCTCATCCTATGCTTGTAGTGAAGAAAGAGAATTATGGGTTAGGGAAGAATGTAATTCAATGAATTCAAAACTGGTTAGATACCCATATCTAAAAAGTAGTTATTAATGGTTCCATATCAATATGGCATGAGGTCTCTAGTGGAGGACTGGGGGTGGGGAAGGGGGGGAAATCTGACCTTGGTTTCATTACATTTTTATCAATGACTTAGATAAAGGCATATATGGTATGCTTAGTAAAATTATAGATGACACAAATCTGGGAGGGATAGTTAACACACTGGATAACAGGAACTATTTCACTTCATGATTTCTTTGGTTTCCTTGGATTCAGTTGCTGTCTCTATGCAGGTGATTCCAGGTCTATGTATTTAATTATATTTTCTCTCCTGAGTTCCAGTGCCCCTATATTTGGGACCTATTGTACAATTCAAGCCAGATGTCCCATAGACATCTCAAACTCCAAATCTTGAAAACTTGAGAACTCATTATCTCCGCCCCCACAAACCCTTTGCTCTTCTACCACCATCCTCCCAGTCACACAGGTTCAAAACTTCAGGGCCATCTTGGACAGTAGTCCAATTCACTCTATGTATTCAGTTATTCAACAGATCTTGCCATTTCTACTTTCATAACATCTCTCTTATCTATGTCTGGCTCTCCAGATCGTATTCTTCTTGAGGGCAGGGACTGCTTTTTCCTTCTCTTTGTGTCCCTACTACTCGAAATGAGCCTCACACAGAGTAGGTCCTTAAAAAATGTTTATCTTTTGACTGATATCCACTCACACAGACACCATACTGGTAAGGAAGGAAATAATAATTTATGAAGTGTTTAATTTGTGCTGGGCACTGTGCTAAGCACCTTGCAAATATTATCTCATTTGATCATCACAACAACTGTGGGAGGTAGGTGCTATTATTACTTATATTTTATAGTTGAGGAAACTGAGACTGAGAGAGATTAAAAGATTGTCCAGGGTCACTTAGCTAGCAAAAGTCTAAGTTTGGATTTGAATTCCTAATTCTGGGACATCTTTCTGAGTCTGGCATCAGACATTTACTAGCTGGGTGACCTTGGGCAAGTCACTTAACTTTATTTGTCTCAATTTCCTCATTTGCAAAATGAATGGAGCAGGAAATAGTTAACTACTCCAGTATCTTTGCTGAAAAAACCCCAAGTGGGGTCACAAAGAGTTGGACAAGACAAAAAAAAGAACTGAATTTCCTGATTCCAGGTACAACACTCTATCTGCTTTGCCATCTAGTTGCCTCTAGTAGAGGCCCTTATCACCTTTTGCCTGGACTATTTGCAATAGACTTCCAGTTATTCTCCCTGCCTTAAGATTTCCTACTCCAAACCATTTTCCACATAGCTTTCAAAGTCATTTTTCTAAAGTTTAGGTTTGATTGTGTCATACATTATCCTCTTCCGCCTTCTCCCCTAGTCGATAAACTCCAGTGTTTCCCAATTATTTTAAGGATCAAATGTAGTATCTTATGTTTGTCATTTCAAACTCATCACATCTGGTTCTTTTTTACCTCTGCAGTCTTTTTATACTTTAGCTCTCACCCCCTTCACTCTATAACTTGGGCTGCTTGTGACTCTTCACACAGAGCACTCTAATTCCCAGCTCTGTACTTTGACAATGACTGTCCCCCATGTCTGTGCCTAGAATACTGTATTCTCCTTCCTCACCTCTGTCTCTTAGATTCCTTGACTTCTTTCAAAACTCTGTTCAAAAGGCACCTTCTGGATGGGGCCTTTCTCTGTCTTCCTCTGCTACCTGGATCTTAGAGCCTAGAATGTTTCTTTTCATCTACTCTGTATGTATCTCCTATGTGCCTATTTATCTATATTTTGTCTCCCTCTTAGAATGTAAACTCCCAGAAGATAGGAATTTTTTTTTAATCCTCAGTGCTTAGTGTAGGGCCAGATATACAGTTAAGTGCTTAATAAATGCTTGTTGTTTGAGTGACCCTTAAAGGGATCTTGACAATTTGTGGAATATGATTGGGATGGATTATGATTGTGCTCTAGGAAATGAGGGGCAGGATGCTCTCAGAAAAACCTGGAAAGACTTAAGTGAATTGATGCAAAGTGAAGAGAGCAGAACCAAGAGAACATGGTACACAGTAACAGCAATACTATAGGATGATCAGCTGTGAAGGACTTAACTATTCTCCGCCATTCAGTGATCTAAGACAATCCCAAAGGACTCATGATGAAAAATGCTATCTATCTCCGAAGAAAGAACTACTGGAGTCTGAATGCAGATCAAAAGAGACTTTTAAAAACTTTATTTTTCTTGTTTTGTTTTTGGTCTATGTTTTCTTTTCTTCCTTTTTCATTTTCTTTCTTTCTTTCTTTCTTTCTTTCTTTCTTTCTTTCTTTCTTTCTTTCTTTCTTTCTTTCTTTCTTTCTTTCTTTCTTTCTTTCTTTCTCCCTTACCTTTCATCTTAGAGGCAGAAGAGAGGTAAGGGCTAGGCAATGGGGATTAAGTGACTTGCTCAGGGTCACACAATTAGGAAGTGTCTAAGGACAGATTTGAACCTAGGACCTCCCATCTCTAGCCCTGGCTTTCAACCCATTAAGCCAGCCAGCTGCCTCACCCCTCCCCGTGTTTTTTTTAATAACATGACTAAGATGAAAATATGTTTTCCATGACTGCACATGTATGTATGTATATGCACACACATATACATATATATGTATATATATTGCTTGCTATCTCAGAGAGAAAGGAGAGAAGAGAATTTAGAACTTAAAATGAAAAAAATGTTAAAAATTGTTCTTACATGTAATTGAGAAAAGTAAAATATTAAAATAAAAAATAAAGATAAAAAAAAAGGATCTTGATAGACTAGGGCTGTATAGGTAAACCTATGGTATGTGCACCAGAGGGGGCTACTCCATTACCCCTCTCCATGTGTACCTGAGGACATTTCTCACATCACCCACTGCTCTGCCCAGCAGCCCAATGGGAGCACTTCCTTCCTCCCCCATCTGGGGTAAGAAAGGGGACTCACATACAGCATGAGGGTTGCAATTTGGGCACTTGATCTCTAAAAGGTTCACCATCATTGGACTAGAGCATTGGACTGTGTCTAAATACGATAAAATTCAGTAGGGATAAATTTAAAGCCTGACTTTATTTATTTATTAAGCGTACTTTACTTTTAATTATTTAATTATTTAGATTATATGATTATTGTATTTATACAAACACCAATCTACCTTAGCAGCAGATGGAGAAGCATAGTTAGATAGCAGCTCTGAAAAAGATCTGGGGGTTTTAGTGGATTGCAAGTACAATATGAATTAGCAGTGGAATGAGGTAGCCAAAAAATCTAATGCGACCTTGAGCTGCATGAAGAGGGTCAAGAGCTTCCAGAAGTGATTGGTAGTCTAGGGATGAATTCCTGACAAGTACTACAATACTCCTTGTAGAAAGGTGACTACCAGGAGGATATACACAATCTCAGGCCTGATTTGCTAGAGGAATCTGCCATGCAGATGACAGTGCTGAAGCAAGATGAGATGTAGAATGCCTATTTGGTAATCCTACAAATTGCTTCATATTCCAGTGTTTCTGACTCATCCCTTTGGAGTATTGTAACAGTTAAACAAGAAGTCAACAGGCCTTGGCTTCAAGGAGCTCACAGTCTAAAGAGGAAGACAAAATGCAGCTAATCATGTACAAACAAGACATAGACAGGATGAGTTGGAGACAATTTCAGAGGGAAGACATTAGTATTAAGGTGGAATCTAATATTTATAGAGTACTTTAAGGGTTGTATAATAGTATTAGGAAATAAAATAATAATAGTGAGAAACAGCTAATATTTATATATAACAGTGGTTGTAAGTTACCTAGTATTTGTGAGTCTTCTGTGACTATATCTATATCTATATATTTATTTTTAAACCCTTATCTTCTGTCTTAGAATCTGTATTGGTTCCCAGGCAGAAGACTGGCAAGGGCTAGGCAGTGGAGGTTAAGTGACTTGCTCAGGGTCATACAGCTAAGAAGTGTCTGAGGCCAGATACGAACCCAGGACTTCCCTTCTCTCTAGGCCTGGCTCTCAATCCACTGAAACATACAGCTGCCCCCTCTTTTTACATTTCTTGTGTGTGTAGGAAATGAATTCTTCTCCTATGCCTATTTTATATTGTTAGTTAAGTGCCTTTTTATTCCCTCTTTGGGGGAGACCCAAACATGAACCCAAATCTAAGCTATAATTACTTATAGCTTTCTTAGAGCAACAGGATTAAAATATAACAGACCAATACAAGTGTTAGAAAAAAAGGAGTCCAAAATGCGGCCATGGGTCCAGTGCTGAGAGGAGCCCCTTGGTGGAAAGAGAGTGGATACAGTGTTCTGGCTCCTTGGATCTGGTGGTGGTTCTTAATGTTAGACCCATAACTCTAATACAAAGACAAATTCTATATAAGCTATATGGACACGAGTCCTGGGAAAGAGACATTATTTCCAGCGAGAAGGGTCAAAAGTAGATTTTTGGACTGGGCTCAAAGGAGAGGTAGAAGTTTGACAGGTGATTAGGAAAGCATTTAAAGTAGAAGAAATTGTATGAATAAGGAGCAAGTAGTGGGAATTCTTATCTAGGAAATAACAAATACACTGGCTTTGCTGAAATATAGAGTTTGTGAAGGGCAGGAAATTGGTAACATGACCCAAAAAGTAGTTTGGGATCACATTTCTGGAGGCAGCAGGGAGCCACATAAAATATTTGAGCAATGGAGTCTCCTGAGCAAAGCAGAGTAGAGAAAGCTCTGGAATTGGAGTTAATCTGGGGCTTGTTCTTTGTGTGAACTTGGGCAAATTGCTTAACCTTTCTGAGACTCAGTTTCAAAATGAGATGGTTAGACAAGAGAACCTCTAGTTCCTGCTCTAAATTCTCTGAGCCCACATGGATATTCTCATGGTGGCTCCACTGAGGAGGTTGGGGGTGACAACTGATTGAATGGAGGAAGATCCTTTGTTTTTGTGGTAAGAAAGAAAAGGAATCAGCAAAGCTAACACAGTTCCTTTCCCTGAGTTCTCTCTGATTTCTTCACTGAACTGGGATGGATTGAAGATCAAGATTCTTGATCCTTGGAAAATCCTTGGTCCCTAAAACTCTGGAAGTCCTGGGGAGGGCTCAGGAGGGTGTCACTGACCTGGGAATCTTGTGGTTTTTTGATTTGCCAGTTTAGCACTATTCAGATTTCTTACCACTTCTCCAGGCGTAGAAACTAGTCCTGGCCCAGCTCAGGGGTGGAGGTGGGGTCACTTCTTAACTAGGCCATGTTTGGATCATTGTAGCCACTGTAGCCAAGTGGGAATGGTATTCAGGAGCTCAGTCTCTTTCAGCTCCTTGGTGGTATCCCAGGCTGGCTTCCCTTCCTGGATCTAGTTATAGACTATAACATAAAACAACATGGAATAACATAGAGTACTCTAGAATGTAACCTAGAATGTTAGAACTAGAAAGGACCTTTAAAGATAATTTTGTCCAACATAAAACTAACATAGAATGACATAGAACATAACAGAGTAACCTAGAATGTTAGAACTAGAAAGGACCTTTAAAAATAATTTTTGTCCAACATAGAACTAACATGGAATGACATAGAACATAACAGAATAACCAAAATGTAACCTAGAATGTTAGAACTAGAAAGGACCTTTAAAGATAATTTTGCCTGACATAGAACTAACATAGAATGATATGGAGCATAACAGAATAACTTAGAATGTAATCTAGAATGTTAGAACTAGAAAGGACCTTTAAAAATAATTTTTGTCCAACATAGAACTAATATGGAATGACATAGAACATAATAGAATAACCTAGAATGTAATCTAGAATGTTAGAACTAGAAAGAATCTTTAAAGATAATTTTGTCTAAACCCATTCCTTCTCTTCTCTCACTTTACAGACGAGGAAACAGGAATCTAGAGAAGACATCTGATTTGACCCTCCCTGGATGATTAGTGGTCAGCTATGTTGTGCAATGGAGAGAGTGTTGGGCCTACAGTTAAGAAGACCTGAGTTCAAATGTGGTTTTAGACATGTCCTAGCTGTGAGACCCTGGGCAAGTCACTTAACCCTGCTTGCCTCAGTTTCCTCATCCATCAAATGATCTGGAGGAAGAAATGGCAAACCACTCCAATCTCTTTGGCAAGGCCTCCTGAAAGTTGGACATGACTGAACAACAAGAACAAGGTGATTAGTGACTCTCAGGACAGGGTTGCTTTCTCACTACATTGGCCTCAAGTCTCTGCTTCCCAGTAAGACAATGAATTATGCAAGTGTTGACATATATTCTGTGGGTTATGGGGGAGGGAGAGGTCATTTTTAACCTTTCTCTTTTTAGGGAACAGGGCATCTGCAATCACCATTCAGTAGGAATTTCAGGTCCATGGTAGACTGGAGACAGATTTGGGGGTAGGGAAGACTCTGCCTCATAGGAACACACTTACTTTGCCCACCTACTTCTCTTGCCCACCCCTCTTTGGGTCTCAGTCTTTCCCTTTGGGAGATGGGGAGGATAAACAAGGCTCTGAAGGAAGGGCAGAAGGCTGATAGAAAGAGCTCTGTGCTCTCCTAGGAGAGTTCCTTAGAGGATGGGGAAATAGCTCTCTCCTCCTGAGGCCTTGCTTGCTCATCTGTGGCTCTTTTTTTTCCTCTTTCCTGACACAGAGCCCACCAGGAGCCTCCTTCCAGTCACTGTACATAAGCAGAGAGTGGAGATGCTGGCCACCCAGGAGCCTCTGGGGCTGTGTGACAACCAGCCCCAGAGAGAGATGTGAAGGAAAAGCTGGAAACTGAACAAATCCCCCAAAAAGCAACAGAAAATATTTTTCTGGAGGATTTTAGAGGCTTTTCTCTTTTAAAAAGAAGACAAACATTCTCCCCTAAACCTTTTTGGCCTTTACGTTCTTAAAAATACCAAACACGATAACTTGTGTAAAGGAGGCCAAAATGAGTTTGGCAAATATTTAAATTCTCCTCCCCCCCCCCAAGATTTTGGTTTACTACCAACTCTCCTTCCCCCAAATCATTTTCTTCATGGCTTCAGAATTCCTCGAAACTTTCCATCTGTAGCCAATTCTCTGCCCCTCCCAGCCCTAGTCCTGTAGGGAGGGTCCCAGTGATTTAGAAAGTGTGGGTGGGGAATTCTCCCTTTTCCCCTCCCTAGCCTTGCTCCACGCTATTGGAGAGAATTGTTTGCATTGCCCACTGCACCCTGGCCCTTTGGGGAAACCGCCAGGGCCCCTCTCCCCTCCTAAGCATTGGGAGCAGACATTGGGGCGCTGCCCTGGGCTGGTTTCAGGGATAGAGGGAGGCCCCCTGCCAGGGTACTAGCTGACGCTGACAGGGGCTGGGAAGGAGGGGTTGCTCTAAAAATTCCAGGCGAGCTTCTGAGGCTGGGACTGCCATCATACTCCTTCCAGCACCAAATCCCACCTTTATCACTGAGGAGGGAAGGTGGGGGTGGGGTGGGGGGAGAGAATCTCTCATCCATGTTCTTTGGAGTTGTTCCACTCTCCAAAGGTCAGTACTTGGCTGGAGCCAGCTTCCAGGGAGAACCTTTGCTAAAAGCTCCCTTCCTCTCCTCCCCAGGGATCCAGGAGCCCCCACTTTTGCCCCCCTCTGCCTGGCAGAGGTCTCTAATTAAAGGTCAAAGGAAATTGTGCTAGAAACCTGAGGGACCTGGTACAGCCTCCCTGTGCAGAGAAATCAGATCCTAGCTCTCCAAACAGACCCCTCCTGGCTCCTTGTCCTCCCCTGCCCCTGCCTAGGAAGCTCTGCCCCATTCCTTGCCCAGGGAGGGCCTTTCTTCCTTGTCCTTTTCAAATTCTGTTACTTTACTTGTCCCCAAATAAAGGGGTGAATTCCTAGGTGAGCTTTTTCCTCCCACCAGAAGATAATGTCTCTGTCTTTCTCCTTAAAACAAACAAACAAACAAACAAAAACAAACCCAGCTCACCTCAGAGGCAGTTAGGTAGGGCTGAATTCATATGTAGGAAATATGACTCTGGGTAAATTACTTTTTTTTTTTTAAATTTTTAAACCCTTAACTTCTGTGTATTGACTTATAGGTGGAAGAGTGGTAAGGGTAGGCAATGGGGGTCAAGTGACTTGCCCAGGGTCACACAGCTGGGAAGTGTCTGAGGCCGGATTTGAACCTAGGACCTCCTGTCTCTAGGCCTGGCTCTCAATCCACTGAGCTACTCAGCTGCCCCCTGGGCAAATTACTTTTAGCCTTAGTTTCCTCATTTGTAAAATGAGGATAATAACAGTGCCTATTTTGTAGAGATTTTTTTGAAAATCAAAAGAGTTAACCCATCTTAAAATGCTCTATTAATGCTTGGTGTTACTAATAGTACTATTATTATTATCTGATAGTTTGGCACAGGAGATAAGAGTTCCCTATTTGGAATCTAGAGGATTTGGGTTCAAGTTCTGCTGCTTATTATCTGTGTGACGTTGGGAAAATCAATTCATCTTTCTGAATCAAAATTTCTTCACCTATAATATATGGGGCATGGGGTAGGGGATGGACCAGACAACCTCTAATTCAGATTCTCTAGCTCAGAATCTGGACTCCCCCTTTGTATCAGGTCTGAGTTTGGAGTGTCAGCAGCAGGGTTATAGGGACTCAGGATTGAGGACAGTGGGGGTCAGTGGTGAAGAGATACAGCTCCTGTTCCAGGTTGAGGCACTGATTTTCTGATTGACCAATATCATCCTTTTCAGCTGGCAGCTGGGTGGCTCAGTGGATTGAGAGCCAGGCCTAGAGACTGGAGGTCCTAGGTTCAAGTCCGGCCTTGGACACTTCCAGCTGTGTGACCTTGGGCAAGTCACTTGACCCCTATCGCCCACCCTTACCACTCCTGGGCTAAGGACGGTCCCTAGCCCGGATGAAAAAGGAGGAGGGTTGAGTGTGGGGCTAGCAACCCCACCCTGTAAAAAAACTACATCTGCTAAAGAAACTGCAACCTAAAGTAGGGGCAGCTGGGCTAGCTCAGTGGATTGAGAGCCAGGCCTAGAGACGAAAGGTCCTAGGTTCAAATCTGGGCTCAGACACTTCCCAGCTGGGTGACCCTGAGCGACCCATTGCCTACTGGTTGTGGCCCTATGCTCTCAGAATGGAGTCCCAGGATAAAAAAAAAAAATCCTTTCCTGCTCCCATGCCTCAGTTTCCATCTCAGTAAATAAGGGAAAACAATTTGAAAATTCTCCAAATTTTTGGTATTGTCTTGAGGAAACTCTAGCTAGAGAGTCAAGGAACAGATAGGGAAAGAGGTTCTGTTTCCCTGAGTGTGGGGGCAGCCTAGGAGAAGGAAAAGAAGTCACCAAATGCAGTTTGAGTGTATGTGCATGTATAAGTATGCATGTGCGTGTGCATAGACTATTTTACCTTGGTATATAGTTAGTAAATTGGCACAATGGATAGAGCGCTGGGTTTGGAATCAGGAAGACTCATCTTCCCAAGTTCAAATCTGGCCTTAGACACTAACTAGTTGGGTGACCCTGGGGAAGTCACTTAACCTTGTTTTCCTTGATTTCCTCATCTGTCAAATAAGCTGGAAGAGGAAATGGCAAACCACTCCATTATCTTTGCCAAGAAAACACCACTTGGTGGGGAATGGCTGAACAAATTGTGGAATATGCTGGCGATGGAATACTACTGTGCTCAAAGGAATAATAAACTGGAGGAATTCCATGTGAACTGGAAAGACCTCCAGGAATTGATGCAGAGTGAAAGGAGCAGAACCAGGAAAATATTGTACACAGAGACCAATACACTGTGGTAAAATCGAATGTAATGGACTTCTGTACTAGCAGCAATGCAATGACCCAGGACAATTCTGAGGGATTTATGGTAAAGACGCTACCCACATTCAGAGGAAGAACTGCAGGAGTGGAAACACAGAAGAAAAAAACTGCTTAAACACATGGGTTGAGGAGGACATGATTGGGGATGTAGACTCGAAACTACCACACTAATGCAACTAACAACAATTTGGAAATAGGTCTTGATCAATGACACATGTCAAAGCCAGTGGAAATGCTCATCGGCTATGAGGGGGGGAGGTGGTGGGGTGAAAGGGAAAGTAAGAGCATGAATCATGTAACCATGTTAACTTTTCTAAAAAATAAATATTATTAAATGTTAAAAAAAAAAAAAGAAAAGAAAACACCAATTGGGGCCATGAAGAGTTGACTGAACACAACAACAATAATGGGGGATCCAACATGCTGAGATGAACTTCAGGTCTTTTTTTTTTTTTAGTACCAATTGTTCAGCTCCCCAACCCCTTCTTTTTCTTCACCTGCTACCCTTCTGAATCATCCCCTCACCCTCTTCCCTTCTAGGTTAGAGGAAAAAGCCCAGAATCTTAATGACTCTAGAGAGAAGGTTGGCCTTTGGGCCTTTGCTCAAGCGATTCCAACAGCCTGGACCATCTTCCCTCTCTTTGTCAAATTCTTACACATTCTTTCCAGCCCAACTCCTGGAATCCCCCCTTAGGAACAGTCCAGCTCCTCAAACCTCACATAGCACTTGGGTGGGCATCTCTCAGACACATCCATTGTTTACCATCCTTCTCTACTATACATCACCCTAGTAACCTCGAACCCCCCTAGTGTCTGAGACAGGTTTCAAACACAGGTCTTCCATGAATACTCTGTATCACATGCCCCTTTTTGGTAAAGGGAGAGGCCATATACCTAGAACCTATCACAGGTTTGGTAGGAGACTTTTTGGAAGACCGTGTTGCCTCTTATCTTGGGATTCAGGTAGCCTCTCCCTTGAGACTCAGTCTCAGGCTCAGTTAGGTCACACATATTCTTTGTGTTCTGTGTTCAGAACTATTATGGCCCCTGAGTGAGTGGGAAGGGGCAGAGAAATATTTTTTTGCCTCCTTTGCCAAGAGTCCAAGGGGATCCAAACCTCTCCTTCCCAAGTCCAAAAGTGAAGGGGAAAGAAGAGGGAATTTTTTTTTTCTCTTGCAAAGGGGGAAGGTTTTCCTGGCTCAGTCACCACTTTAATCCTTGCCTTCCATCTTAGAATCAATTCTGTGGCTTAGTTCCAAGGCAGAAGGGTCAGGCAATGGGGATTAAGTGACTTGCTCAAGGTCTCACAGTGAGGAAATGTCTGAGGCAATTTCTATGCCTCCCCCATCTCTAGGTCTGGCTCTCAGTCCACTGAGCTACCCAGCTGCTCCCCTTCTGTGTATATTTCATATTTGTGTAGGATGTTCAGCTTGTAGTCACCTTAATAAGCTTCCCACTATGCCATTCTTGAAAAAAGGGGCAGGGAAGAAGGGAGGAACAAAGGCTCAATGGGGGGTTCAGGAAGGTCTAGAACCTCTGGTGTGAGGCCTTGCTGAGCCCTTTTCAGAGTGTCTCATCCACTTTTCATCCAACTCTCATCTTACCTGTGTTATAATCACTAATAACCCACATTTCTTTAACACCTCTGACTCCAAGAAGTTGTAGCAAGCATGGAGGCCACATCTTGTCTCATCTGATGGTGTCTTCAAAAAATGAAGGATAGGGCAGCTGGGTAGCTCAGTGGAGTGAGAGTCAGGCCTAGAGACAGGAGGTCCTAGGTTCAAACCTGGCCTCAGCCACTTCCCAGCTGTGTGACCCTGGGCAAGTCACTTGACCCCCATTGCCCACCCTTACCAATCTTCCACCTATGAGACAATACACCGAAATACAAGGGTTAAAAAAAAAATGAAGGATGAACAACTATGTGCCTGGAACTGTTAACTGTTTCACAAATATTGGCTCATTTGACCCTCATAATGACTCTTCAAAGTGGGTGCTATTATTCTATCCATTTTAAAATTGAAGGAATAAAGGTAGATAGATAGTAGTTAAGGTGACTTGCCCAGGGTCATACAGCTAGAAGTGTCTGAGACTACACTGGATTCAAATCCCGTTTCAAACACTTACTAGCTATGTGAGCTTGATCAAGTCACTGGAGTCTATAACCCAGAGTGCACTAGAAAATACAGACCAACCTCAGGTCTTCCTTATTTTAGGTGAAGCATGTTCTTTTTTCCCAATAGAATTTAAGTTCCCTGAGGGAAGGGACTTTTATGTTTGTCTTTGTAACCATAGTATTTAGCACAGTTCTGGGCACAAAGTAGAGATTTAAAAATGTCTGTCCAATGAACCAATGGATGAGACTTGTGGGAGTCATCCTGAATCTCATTAAGAGGAATAGAACAAAACTGTAAAATGAGGGCAATATAGATGCTCTCTAAGGTTCCTTCCCACTCTTGAATTCTGTTCTGAGATTCTGTGGCCCTCACACTTTCACCTCTTGAAATCTGGTCCTTCTCTCCCCATATTGAGCTCTTTTTTTATTCCTTGGATTCTGATCTTTTATTCCCTGGATCAGATTCTGACCCTTGCATCCCCCAACCCTTACCCCTTTCCCTATACCCATGAAAACCTTCTAATGCTTATCTATGTGGACCCGAGATGCCCTCTCTTTTGACATGGGCCTACCTCCAGGTAGTCAGGCAGCTGCCTTTTTGCAGAGCAATTTCAGGGTCAGAGACTTGGACTCCCAAGGCTAGCAGAGCAGAGAAGAAAGTTTGCCAACTCCTCTTCTCTCTCTCTTTCTCGCTCTCTTCCCCTCCCCCCTCTCCCCGACAGGGGATCCAGGCAGAAAGATTGAAAGGAGGCCCTATTAACATTCAGGGGGAGCAGCACCCTGCAGCTCAGAGATAAATGGGACAGAGCCAGGGGGATGGCTGAAGGCACCATTGGCAAATGAAAGCAGAGGGAAGGAGCCAAGGACCAGTAAACAGGCAGAAGGCAGCCTTGCCAAGGACAGGACTGAGGACACTGGGATGGGGTGCAGGAGAGGAGAGGGCAGCTTTCCTCTGTCACGACAGGCCAGGCCATGCATACCCTGCTTGATGTTCTTAAGTAACTTCAATGCTAGGTGCTCCCTGTTCCCATGTCCCTCTCCCTCCCCATCTTGCCCCAGGGGCTTTCTCCCTGGGGAGGGTTGGGTTTAAGGCGCTGGGGCCCAGCTGACTAACCTCTTTGTAGCCACTGTCCACTCCTCTGGGGGCCTGTGCTTGGAGGACAGGACGAGGAGGGGGCAGCCCTCTTAGGACCCAGGGCCCCTAGTCTCTGACCTCAGCAGGTCTGAGATCCCTTAGGGTTCCCCAGGCAGCTGGTAGAGGTGGCGTCTGACACGCTGACAACTGAACCAGCTTCCCGCTCCCCCAATTCAAGCCCCCCCTCCACACTCCGTCCTGGCTCCTGCTCCCAGCTGTCTCCTGGACATGGGAAAATCCAATTTTCTTTCTAATTGCAGCCAGCCTTTGCAATAGAGCAAACAGCCTACTCTTGTTGTTTCCTGCTCTGCCCTGCTCATCCTCTGCCCTATCTCTTCTTCCTCTGCCCCTGGCTCCTGGCTACCTCATTCCTTCCTCTCTTAGAACCTACCTCCTCCTGCTGGCCCATTTCGGGGGGAGCCCCCCCCGCCCCCCCAGCCATCCTTTGTCGCCTCTCGGCGCCTTTCTACCTTGGTCGCCCATGTCTGGCTGCACCATACATCACGCATCATGTTCCCATGTTCAGGAGAGCCCTGTGTGTTGGAGATGGGGGTGAAGGGGGGGGTTGTGGCGAAGGCCGTGGGCTCCCGGATGCAACCGTCTTTTTCAGCGGGAGATGACAGGTTGTGAGAACAACAGCTTGAATTACCGAAAGAACTTTCCCCACTGAGTTAATCTGCAATGGCTGTAGGTGACCTTCTGGAGACAGCGATTAATCATGGGCCCGGTGGCGGGCTCCTCGCTAGACGGAACCCTTTGGGGGAATACTAATTCTACTACAAGATAAATCATAATTTGACAATAATCATCTGCCCTAATCACTCCAATTCTTCCATTTAATTATTTGTATACACCATGTTTCATCAGCACAAACACCCGCTGGCTTGGGGGTGGGAGATGGTGGGTGGGGAGGTGGTATGGGCATTGGCCGGAGCCCCCCACTGACCTCCACCACTCTCCCTTTCTCCCTCCCTTCCTGTCCATCAGCCTGGTTGGTCAGTTCGTGTGTGTGTGTGTGTGTGTGTGTGTGTGTGTGTGTGTGTGTGTGTGTAGCTGATTAGATCTCACTCACTCTGGGGCTAGAAAGGAGGGCCTTTAAACATCAGCTAATCCAATCTTCTTATTTTGCGGATGGGGAAACTGAGGCCCAGAGAGAGGGGCTTGCTTCATGGCAGAAAGCCCAACAGTTCTAAAGTCAGAAGGCCTCAGCTGGATCCATAACTCTTTTATCTCACTGATGACTCTTGTGACATTTTACAAGACATTTTCCTTCCTTGTCCTAAGATTCTTTATTTGTTAAATGAAGGATGTGGGCAACATGGCCTCTAATGTCCCTTCCATCTCCAAATGCCATGATTTTAAGAGTATTGTCAGAATCTGGTAGTTGGGACCCCACTCATCTTCCTGTGTTCAAATCTGACTTCAGACACTTATTAGTTCAGACCCTGGACAAGTCACTGAATCATGTTTACCTCAATTTCCTCATCTGTGAAATGAACTGGAGAAGGAAATAGCAAACCACTCCAGTATCTCTGCCAAAAAAACCTCAAAAGGGGTCACAAAGAGTCGGATACCACTGAAAGGGCTGAACAACAACATTAGAATTGGAATAGAACCCAGGTTTCCTGATTTTTGTAAACTGAAAAGTACTAAGACAATACGAGTTGTTATTATTATTGTTCCTTTGTGCCACAACACTTAGGTGCTCAAATGGTCATTGAGGCTTTCCTCCTTGCCCTCTAACATCATATGGGGAAATGGAGGCAGACTTGGTCATCTCTTTCAGAAACCTATTGGACTTACCAGTTAGGTCTAACTTCATTAAGGCTTACTCTAGGTCTAGTGGAAGGTTCAGAAAAATTCAAGCATAACTTAGAGTCAGAAGACTTGGTTTTGAATCCCAGCTTTGCTTCTTACTTATTGAGAAATTTTGGGCCAAGGCACCCGATATTGTTACTTCTTGGTCTCAGCTTCCTTAGCTGTAAAATGGGTTGGGAAGAAAATTTTCTGCACACTTTAAAGCACCATATAATGGGAGTTAGTATTATTGTTGTAGCTCCTCTCCTTCCCTTCCCTGCCTTCCCATAGAAACATGTGTCTGAAGATTTCAGGAAGAAGGGGCTTTTCCCCAGCCTACTCTGCTTAAGATGAAGAGATGTCTGCTTCTTCTGAGCTTCTTTCAGGCCTTACTTCAGTTCAGGTACCATAATCACAGAAAGAAGACCAACATGGAGTGACTTCAGAATTCTCTCCAATTTAATGATCACTTATGGCTTCCAAGTCCTGCTCTTGGAGCACGCCTCCAAGTTCTTGGAAGAGGGGTGGTGGACCACTGGTGTGGAATGACTCATATCTTTTCAGATACAGACAAATGCATTGATTGGTTTTATTATCTTTTTTGGTTAATAATAATAATAGCTAACATTTATATAGCACTTATTATATGCCCGGCACTATGCTAAAGACTTTACAAATATTATCTCATTTGATCCTTATGACAACTCTGGGAAGTTGGTGTTATTAATATTTCAATTTCACAGATGAGGAAACTGAGGCAGACAGAAGTTAAGTAACTTCCCATGGTCACTCAGCTAGTAAGTATCTGAAGCCACATTTGAACTCTGGTCTTCCTGACTCCAGGCCACATTTCAACAATGGCTGTCCCAGGGATGGTTCGGTTGGGTGGGTAGGCAGGTCAAGTCATTGGGAAGTAACAGCAATGTTAAAAGAGAGCATTAATGAAAACAGCTTGGTTGTGCAATAGATAGAGCTCTGTGGCTAGAGTCAGGAAGACTCATCTTCCTGAGTTCAAATCTGTCCTCAGATACTCATAAGCGAGGTGACCCTGGGTAAGTCCCTTTATCCTGTTTGCTTCAGTTTCTTCAGCTTCAAAATGAACTGGAGAAGGGAATGACAACCATTCTAGTATCTTCACCAAGAAAACTCCAAATGGGGTCACAAAGACTTGGAAATGACTGAAATGACTGAACAACAACAACAGTCAATCAGAGAAGACTTCTTGGAGAAGATGGCCTCAGAAGAAAGAGAGAGAGAGGAATATTTGCTCACCTACACAAAGTCATCTTGGTGCTTCCTCTCCTGCTCTCTGAGTTTTCCTTGTAGGTCTGACTTTTCATATTGTTGCATAAGGTCATATAGGTGTTGTTGTTGTTCAGTCATTTCAGTCATGTTTAACTCTAAAGTGACTCCATTTTGGGAATTTCTTGGCAAAGATCCTGGTTTGCTATTTCCTTCTCCAGACCATTTTACAGCTGAGGATGACTTGCCCAGGGTTAGATATGTTAGTAAATGTCTGAGGCTGGATTTGAACTCATGAAGATAAGTTTTCCTGATTCTAAGTCCAGTGCTCTACCCATTGTACTGCCTAATAAACATGTCATTTAATTGTCTAATGGGATAAACCCAGCAACAGTCTCTATCTCTGTCTCTGTCTGTCTCTCTTCCCTTAGCCTCCACCTCCACTCTACCCAAGCAGGAGTCATTCTCCCAACCTTTCTGGCCCAAGATTCTGTCTGTGATAGAGGAGAAAAGGACAGACTAGTTAGGGAAAAACTAGGGGAGGGCCTGACTGTGTCCTTGAGATCATCCTCAGTGACTAGGAAAGGGTCCTAAACTGTGATGGTAGTGGAAATGAGATTCAAAAGATCTAGATTTTAGACATCACTGTGCCTCTAGCTACCTGTGTAACTTTGAGTAAGTGGTTTTCCCTCTTTGGCCCATTGTCCTCACCTCTGAAATGAGAAAGTTTGACTAGTTAATTATGAAGGTCCCTTCTAGTTCTGACATTCTACAACAAATATACTCAGTTTTTCTTAATAATTCATGATCACTCTATCATACAGGAGTAAGAATAAAGAAAGTTCTTTCTTCTAGTCTACTTTTTCTTTTTCTTTTTTTCCAATCCAGATGCTGATGGTCATTCTCATAATCATTATGTTTTCTTCACTCAATGGTCTCTTTCAGCTGGAGAACTCTGTGATTCTAGAATTCACAAAAGTTTTATTGGATTCAACCACTTCCTAATTCCCACTATATACCCTACTTGCATAACTCATTTCCCCTTTTGGGGCCTCGGTTTCCATTTCTGTAATATGAAGAGGTGAGTCCTTCATCCAGTGAGTCTAGTTCTAGTACTATCTCCCAAGGAGATCTTTGACAGTAGAAAGAGATCCATCTGTTGACAGAAGAAGAGATCTATACATTTTTTGAATGCCAGCAGAAAACTGAAAATGAAAAATATATTCTCTATAATTGGGGCAAGGCAGAAAAAAATTTCATATATGAAAGTGAAGAGTGGCCATTCAGGCGTGTTGGCCTGGATATAGGACAAAAATCCACAGCAGTGTGGCTAGTAGGTTGGTAGGTATACATAATAAATGCAGGAATGTGGAACAAGGGTTGAGGTGATGGCCCTTTTGTTTTTGCCCCAGGTTCATTTGCATGCCAATTAGAGAGCTGAGGGGACCCTCTGCACTCTAATCCTCACAATTCCTGTGGAGTTTTATTTGGTGGAATCTCCAATATGGAGAGGTTTGGGGAATGCAGATTGGTCGTAAGAGATTTAATAGCAATTTTCTAACTCCAACTTAGATTAATTTACTTGGGACTAAGAGTTGAGTTTACACCCAGAAAAAAATAATCAAAAGATAGACATGTTATTCCATGGCATTCTGCTGGCTTTGTTGACTGAGTGTGGTGGCTTATAAGATTTATCTATGCACCAAGAGATTTATTCCTCCCTGACCAGGGAGAGGCTTACTAACTGCTACATCAGAGTCTATGGTAGCCTAGATTAAGAGATGGTTCTATAGACTGAAAATAGTGATAGGGACCAGAGAAAATGCCTAAGAATGTCCTGAAGAGAGGATCTATTCAATGACATCACTAGAGGAGCTTGGCAATGTTGGAGAGGTGAGTTGGCCTGGTCATGTGTTCACTATGGCCAAATATATCCCTAAACATTGTCTTTGTTAATCCTTTGTTCCAAAGAAAACTATGACTTTTTGTCTTGATTTGGGAGTGAATTGGATTTGAGTGGGGCAGAGTTGCACAAAGTAATCAACCTCACTCTCTCTTCCAGAGTCCTTGAAGTTTAGTGTCAAGACAAAGTCTGGACAACTGGTGATGGCTCAGGGTGCAGTGGATGACCTTGGGATCTTCCATGTCTGACCGAGCTCTAAGCTTTCCATAGCACCTCTTTCAGCCACCTTTGTGGCCTTTGGAATGAATTGTTCTCATCTACCCATTCTCCTGGGAAGTCTTCACATTCTTGGAGTAGACATCCCCCTCATACCAGAGGTGTTAATTCTCCCTGAACATCCCATGAAACCCTTATACATATATACTTTATGAATGTGCCCTGGACATGCATAAGTAGTGTAGTATGTTGTGTGTGCCTCTTTATAAATGATCCTTGGCCACATGTGTTTCCCAATGTCTGTCCTCCATATGTGACCCTTAGTCACCATTATTTTCTGCATGTGTACAGAAATGTGTGACCACAAATGGTGTGGTTACCTATGGGAGAATGCACTCCATATTTATGGGGGTGGGGAATCTTGTCACTCCTATTGCTAAACTATTTAATTAAAATGCCTGTGAACAAACATGGTCTCTAGCTTACAAAAGTAAACTCACTAGTGGGGGCCCATCAGCTACAGTTTTTGAGTAAATGTGGAGGTGACATTTCAGGGGGTAGGGGTCAAGAGGAAAAGAGTTTGGGAGGTTGATGGGGGTAGGGAAAGAGGGAATTGCATGTAGAGGGAAGCCCTAGTACAGTGATGGCAAAGTGCTGGACCCTACCCATACCCTACCCCCAGACTGCCATGTCTGCCCTCCCCAGAGACCAGATGCTGTGCCCCACCTCCCATGCTAGGTATGCCCAGCCCCACCCCCTTACCTCACACAGGGGGAGGGAGGAAGTGATCCCATTGGGTTGCTGGGTGGAGGGCCAGTGAAATGAGTAATGTCCTCAGCTAGTGTAGAGAGGGAGAGGGGAGTGGCTCCAGTGCTCTGCTTTCCTCTGGCTCTTCTACCTGTGAGCCACCCACCTTAACCCCTGTGTACTCCCATTGGGCTGCTGGGCAGAGGGGTGGGGGATGTGAAAAAATGTTGTCAGGAACAATGGAGAGGGGGAGGGGAGCAGCTCTGCCCAAGTCCCTCTGCCTTTCTAGTAACAAACTTGGGAGGGGGGTGGTGGGGAGAGAGATTGGTTGAGTGCCCATAGAGAGCACTTTGCGTGCCATAGGTTTGCCATCACTGCCCTAGTACTATTATGTTAAAAGAATATTATTATACTTATAAGGAATGTTGAATATTGCACATTTGGAGAAAGGTGAGCAGAATTCTATGAAGTGATTCAAGGTGAAAAAACTAATAAGCAATAAATAAAAAGACAATAACAATGTCAATAAGTTCGGTATGTAGCAAAACTGCTTAAATGTTTTAGTCAATGATAGTACTTCATTAACAAGTAGAAGGCTACATACATTCTTCCTTTTGTTAATAATCATCAAGCCAATTATTTCTGAGGAATGTGCTTTGTTGGGGATTTATTTAGGTGTTTGTTGACAAAGGTACTTTTGTTTCGAAATGGAATGTATCCAAAACTTAGAAAAATAAATATTATCTAAAAATGAGATAAAACAAGGGGGTTGGACTAGTCTCGAAGGTCCCTTCTGGTTCTGATGTTCTGAGTCATTGTGACATTGGGGTGCTGTGTTTTGGATGCCTGGCAGGTAGGTGGCAGTGGATAGAGCTCTGGGTTTTGAATCAGGAAGTCTCATCTTGAGTTCAAATCTGGCCTCAGATACTTACTAGTTGTGTGACTCTGGGCAAGTCACCTAACCCTGTTTACCTTAGTTTCCACATCTGTAAAATGAGCTGGAGAAGAAAATGGCAAGCCATTTTAGTTTCTTTGACAAGAAAACCCCAAATGGGGACACGAAAAGTTGGACATGACTGAAAAACAATTGAACAACAAAAATTTTGGTCAATGCCCACTAGGGATGTTTAGGGAGTCTCTGACTTATGTAAACATGGCTCCCACCTTTGGGAAGTTCTGTCTTCTGAAATTTAAGGAGGGGGAGACATGATCCCAACCGTCAGAGAGCTTTTGATCTTATGGGAAGGATTCAGGAAGGATTTTGAGAAAGAAAAAACAACAACCCCAAACCAAAAAGTATTCAAATTATAAACAATTTAGGATTCCCCAACAAGCTGAATAAACATACTTTCACTCCATCATCAAGGAAAACTGACCCAGTGACAAAGTCTGACATCATACAGTACATAGTACCCTTGTCGTTCTCCACTTCTCTACTGAGGGGAGTGAGATCAGTTTTAACATTTACTCTCTTGGAGAATGACCATTATGACAAATGAGACTTTGACTACCTTTTGGTTCTGTTGTTTCTGTATTTGTAGTCATTGTGTAATATTGTTCTCTTGTTTTTACCCTTTTTGGTCTCTATCAATTCATACAAATCTTCTTATCTTTCTCCTTGTGTGTTTAGTAATTTTCTGTCATGTCTGACTCTTGGTGACCCTATTTGGGGTTTTCTTGGCAAAGATACTGGAGTGGTTTTATATTTCCTGCTCCAGTTCATTTTGCACATGAGGAAACTGAGGTGAACAGGGTTTGGTGACTTGTCCAGGGTCACACAACTAGTAAGTGTTTTAGGCCAGATTTGAACTGAGGATGAGTCTTCCTGATTCCAAGCCCAGTGCTCTATCCATTGGGTCATCTAGCCGCCCCTTCCCTAGTTTAGCCTAATTATTTCCCAGTTGAGAGATTGATGGCATCACTGCCATCACTGCTTCCTGTCTGACTGCAAGGCTGTCCTGGCATCCTCCATTGCTGGGGCAAGCCATGGAACCTTTCATTGTGTTGATTCCATCTCCAGCCCACCTCTTGAATCAGACAGGCCAAACCTTAGGGTTCAGCTATCTGGAACCCTCACTGCTGTTCCAGGGTGAATCAGGCATGTTCTTTGAGACTTGGAAAGGATATGCTATCACAGAGGGGCTGGCCAACCTTTGCCCCCTGTAAACCCTGTCAAAGCTATTTTTCTGGGGAAAGAAAGGAATTGTAAATGAAGTTAACACAGGAAAGGGAAAGGAAAGAAAGGTGGGGCTAGTGAAAAGACAGAAGAGAGCCCAAAGAGAAGCTGGGGCTGCCTTGTTGGCAGTACATAGGAAGGTTAGGCTTGATTGTGTATGTTCAGGCCCTTGCCTTTTCCCATGATGCAGAGAGCTGGGGAAGACGGCAGTTGGGTGGGTTGGAGGGAAATGATGGCAGGCAGGCTTGGGAGCCAGCATGTGGGAAAAGAGTTGACGGCCTCAGGAAGACAGGAGAGACGCAGGGGATGCAGGCTGGCTGGCTATAAATACCTCCCAGGTAACAATATCCTGCAAATGAAGGGAGGGAATTAGTCACATTCTCGGTGGAGGAGAGAGGACGAGGAGCAGTGACCTGAATCCAAGGAAGGGAAAAAAAAAATTAGGCTAGACTGAGGGGAGGGTGTGGGAGTGGGGGCAGCTGGAGGGAGGAGAGGAGCTGGAGCCAGATGGTGAAGGAGCCCAAGGCTAGGAGCCCAAGGCCCAGGCTTGGAAAGAATCAAGGACAGGCAAGCTTGGGTGGCCTAAGGGATGATTACATCAGTTAGAAGCCAAGAAAATCCAAAGGTGGAATATTCCTGGAAGGGTCATTTTGTCCAGTCCCTTGCTTCTGGGCAAAGATTACAACATAGTACAGTAAAAATAAAATGGGACCGGAGGTGAGAAGCTTGGGATCTGATGACAGCTTTGCCACTCACTAGATATGTGACCTTGGGCAAATAGCTTTCTCTTGCATAAATAAAATGAGGGCATTAAACTGGATGATACCTAAAGGTCTCTTCCAGCTCTACCATTCTAGGAGTCTGTGATTCTAAGCCCATATGGACCAGCGGACATTCTTCCTGTCCTTAAGGATTCTTGACCCCTTTCCTTATTCAGTGGGGACCTACCTTTCCCCCAGCTCTTAGAATCCTCAGCCCTGAAATGTTTGAAAGCCTTGAGAAGCAGTATTTTTTTTTATTTTAAGTTACTTTATTAATCAACCACTCAAGAAACCTACAATGGCCAGTAGACTCCTTCCACAATCCAAACAGGCACTAAGAAAAGTGGGTGGGACAAAAAAATAGGGTCAAAGAGAGGGACAAAAAGGGAGAGAGCTTGAACTCTGGCACACATCTTATATCCCCTCTGTGATCTCATCATTCAGTCTCTCCCCTGGACCTTCCAAGACATCTCAGATTGCAAACAGCCACTGAGAAGATGGACTTAGAGACTCTGACTCCTTTCCTCATTATTTCATCACAGGAAGAGGTGGGCCTTAAGTTTGACCCCTCCTCCCCACTAGTGGTCCGGGCACTGCAGTCCAACATGGTGGCTAGAGTTTGCTGACTTTTTTTACCTAGGAGAGTTCTTATTTACAGATAAATAAGGAGCAGGTCTTCAAGATACCTCCAGCAAAAGCCAGCCTGGTGAGATGCCCTGAGACCTGGGAGTTAATCACTTTATGTTGGAAATTGGATGACCCTCAAAACCCAAGGTTCAAGAAAGGCTTCACATAAAAATCATTACAGCCCATTTCAAGTCTTGGTACAGATGCTACTTGAAAACTCTGATCGCCCTCGTTATTGGTGCTCTCCTTTATTCCATTCGGTAGAATGTAAGCTCCTTGAGGCAGGGACTTGGTTTCATCTTTTTCTTTTTATTGACATTATTTAGAAAGCACCTTGCAAGCAGATCATAGGAGTGGGGTTGGAAGGAAACTGAGAAGCTGTTAAGTTTAACCCCCTCATTTTATGGATGAGGAAACTGAGTTCTGGAGGAAGTCAAATGACTTGTCCATGGTCACTTGATAAGTGACAGAGTCAGGATTTGAACCCAGATCTTCTGATACCACATCCAATTCTCTTTACAATGTCCCATGCTACCTCCCTAGGACACTTAGTAGGTCCTTAAATAAATTAGTCAAATTGAATTGAATAGAGCCTTATCCATTCTGGTTGGAAAGTCTTTCCCTTCCCTAGTCCCAGATCTTTCCTACTTCTCCCTTGTTCAGTAGAATGCAGCTGCTTTCTGTCTTTAATGCTGCTCTCTTTTCCCCCTTTCCCTCTGGGGCCCATCTCCACTTCCCCACCCCCTTTTCCTTGGATTGGGTTGGGCCCATCTCTCCATAGGGTCTCCTCCGGCTTGTACCCAGGATGGGGTGGGGATAGATAGGCTGACATAAGGGGAATGGCAGCTCCAGCCTCTCACTGATCCAGGGACAGGCACTAGCCATCTGCAACAGCCTCCTCCAGATTCTGGGGCCCCTGAGGAGCCAACACAATCCTAGGCACTTGGCCATTCCCCAGAAGACAGACACTGCATTCCATGTTCAGGAGTGACAAACAGGGATTCTGGGGACCAGAGTTTGGGAGAATGTAAGTTCTCTCTTGATGATGGGATGGAGGTTAGAGGTCAAAGAAGGGCGGGTGGCACTTGGCCTGGGGCTGGCAGAGGGGGCTAGATCCCGGGAGACCTTTCAGCCTTGATCCTTAGCTCAGAGAGGGTGATAATTCAGAAATGAGGATCCTGTCTGGGGCAGTGTCCAGGGGTAAAACCCAGGAGTGTTGACTCTAAGCAAACCAAAAAGTGCAGCAGTTTGAACCTGCCTGTTATTCGGGTCCTGCTATTTCCAGTTGAATTGGTTCAGAAAAACTGGAAAAACTACTGGTTTGGCTCTGCCTTTGGGGTATAGGGGAAGGAACCCAGGGGCTAATAACAACAGCTCTCACCAAATGAGCCTTCCTTCCAGCCATCCTGTGGGGTAGATTATTACCCTTATCTGACAAATAAAGAAACTGAGATCCTGTTGGCTAAATGCCATTGGATTTTGACTTGATTTATGGATTGTTAAACCTTAAAGGGGAGAGGAGGGAGCAGCTACATCGGATAGAGCACCAGACCTGGAGTCAGGAAGACCTGGGTACAAATCTGGACTAAAACATGTCCTAGCTGTGTGACCCTAGGCAAGTCATTTAACCTCCATTGCCTAGCCCTGGTCACTTTCCTGTCTTAGAATTGATACTAAAACAGAAAGTGAGGATTTAAAAACAAAAACAAAAACAAACTCAAAAGGGACTTTAATGATTATCTAGTTTCATTCTCTCATTTGACAGATGAAGAAACTGAAACCTGGTGAGGGGACATAACTTATCGAGCTAGTAAGACTTGAATCCAGGTCTCCTGATTCCAAGTGCAGTGTTCTTTCCTCCACATCATACTGGGTAGCCCAGGTCAGAGACCGAGGGGATCTCAAGTTGGAACAGGCCCTTAAGACTCATAATCTTCATCTTCCTTTCTCTAGGCAGGATTACAGCATTTGTATATTATAAACACACTGAGTTAGGAATCCAGAGACTAAGTTCTAATTAGTCTCAGCTCTGACACTTACTGGTTTTGTGACCTTGGTTAAGTCATTCATCTCTTGGTCTCAGTTTTCTCCTCTGTAAAACAAGACAGTTGGATCATCATATGATCTCTAAAGGCATATAGGTGATACAGCAGACAGAGCAATAGCTTCCAGTAGGGCCTTGAATCAAAGGAAATCTGACCTCAAATTTAGCCTTAGATACTAACTGTGTGAGCCTGAACAAATCACTTAATTTCTGTTTGCCTCAGTTTCTTCAGCTGTAAAGTGGGAATAATAACAGCACCACTTCCCACAATGTTATGAGGATCAAATGAGATAATATTTGTAAAGTACTTAGTATAGTGCCTGGCACATAGTAGACATGTAAGAAATGTTTCCTTCCTCTTTCCCTTCCTCCCTCCTTCCTTTCCTCTTTCCCTTCCTCCCTCCCTCCCTCCCTTCTTCCTTCTCTACCT
>NC_058131.1:403555126-403568390 GCF_016433145.1 Gracilinanus agilis | reverse complement strand
CCTCCAAGTCCCGACATCCTAGAGTCTTCCATTCTTCTATATCCCACTATACTTACAACAGCAGTTCCTTATTTTCCTTTCCCACAAAGGTACAACTTCCCCCTGTTTGCTTTGGAGTCAGTCAGTCAGTCAGTCAGTCAGTCAGTCAGTTATTGTGCATTTATACTTAGCTACTCTATGCTTGGCACCTGTGAGCACTGGGGATCCTGAGAAAGGCAAGAAACAGGCCCTTCTAATCCTAAGGAACTCATAGTCTAATGGGCTTTCCCCATAACATGCAAATCACTATGCAAAAACAAGCCATAGAATAACCTGGAAATGATCGACAAAGAAGCTACCCAGAGAACCAGGGTGATTAAATAGAAAGAATGCCTTTAATCTTGTCTTTGCCATTAATTGACTGTGTGGTCCTGGACTAGTCACTTCTCCATAGGCCTCCTTTTACTTATCTGTGAACAGCTCCTCACTGAGCTCTCTGTCCCTGGGGCTCAGAGCCAAGGGATTTTGGTCTTTTGGAGTCTCCAGACTATGGCCCAGAGGGAAATTCCTTCACAGAGATGGCCACGCAAGAGGGGATGTGACCTCTTCTGGAATGTCTGGGGACTGGGTTAGGGAATAGTCCTGTGATCTCACTGGCATAGAGAACTCCCTGAAGAGGAGACTCCCTCTACCAAGGCAGGTCACCACCTCTAAAACTTGTTGAAGACAGTCGTGTCAAATCCAAAAAGAAACAGGGGTCTCTAATCCTCACATGCAGATTCCTTTGGAGCATGAGTTGACTTGTTTAAAAATTTTAATTTTATCTCTGTTTTTATTTACTTTGTTAAACATTTTCCAATTATAGTTTAATTTGGTTTTGGTCAAACTCTGGAATGTTGTGGGTCCCATGTGGCCTGTGGGTTTTGTGTTTGTCACTAGAGCACGGAGAGTGACTTACCCAAGGTCACGAAGCCAGGGTGGGTCAGAGGTGAGAATGGGATCCAATTCTCTAGCCTCTCTGTGGCACTGCCATTTGTCTGGTAACAACAGTAATAATGGCCCAACCCAAGTATCTGGGGGTTTTTACTTTATATTGTTTGATCTGTATAATCCTCTTGTTGGGGTGGACACATGAGGAAACAGGCCCAGAACAGGACTGTGGTTTTGTTTGTTGTTGTTCAGTTGTTTTAGTTGTGTCTGGCTCTTTGTGACCCTATTTGAGGCTTTCTTGGCAAAGACAATGGAAGGGTTTGCCATTTCCTTCTTAAGCTCATTTGACAGATGAGGAAACTGAGACCAACAGGGTTAAGTGACTTGCCCAGGTTGCTAATAAAGGTCTGAGGGCAGATTTGAACTCAGGAAGGTGAGTTTTCCTGACTCTTGGCCAGGTGCTCTAACCACTGTGCCACCTAGCTGTCCCACAACAGGATAGTATTTCCCTCCAAATCGCTCCCAAGTTAGCGTCAGAACTTTACCTGGAACCCAATTTTTGCCTGCTCCTAGTACGGTATGCTTCCTATTTGAGCCATCCATCCATCCATCCATCCTTAGGTCAGAAATTGACCTCAGAAATTCATCTAGTTCAACTCTCTCAATTGACAGATGAGGAAACTGAGGCTTAAAGGGGGTTTAGCAGATGGCAGATTGAGATTAGAACCCAAGGCCCTTGGCTCCCTCCCGGGTCTGCTCTCCATTTGTCTGTATGACAGTCCCTGCACTGGGAAGGCTGAAGAAAACCAGAGCAGAATCAGGATTATCCAAGGCAGAGGATGAAAGGGGAGGAGAATCGCTCCTCCCTCCCTCCCTTCTTCTCTCTCTCCATACACTGGGGAAGAAGTGGGATGACACAGCAGCATGTGGAATGAGTGCTAGATTCCAGGAGAACTTCTAGGGGGGCCGAAGGGGTGGGGGGCACTGAGAAGTGTGCCTCGCCTCGCCTCGGCCGGGGTCTAGGGGACTTTGCATCTGATCCCTTTCTGGATGCTCTGTGGGCAGGCGAGGGGGCTGGATGGAGCCCCTGCAGCCCCAGACTGCGGAGTCAACAAACAGCAGGTTGGGCTGGGCAGACAGAACCCTGGCTCCCCGGGGTCTCCTCAGAGCAGTGCCTGGCTGGCTGCGGGGGACCCTGTTGCCATGAAGAGTGAGAATGGTGTAATATCACCATGGTGACGATGCATCACCAAGCGGCCTGTTCCCTCTCCTCCCCCCCACCTCTTCTCTGCAGTGGGCAGAGGGCTGATTCTCTTAGTCACTCCCCCCCATTCTGTGTCTCCAGTCAGCTTAGTCACCACCCCCCACCACCCCCACCCCCTCTGCCCCAGCTAGGGCTAGGACTTCTGGGTCTAAGCCTGAGAAACCAAAGAGCTGGCTTTGTGAGGCTCCTCCCGGGTTCCTGGGGGGCCCCCTCTGAGTCAGGATCCCCGCAGGCCTCCCTGTGCCAAGGAGAGGGCTGGGCTCCAGAGGTAGGAGCAAGGACAGCTGTTTGGGGAGCTTTCCCTGGAGAGGATTGTCTGCAGGGAAGGAGGGGATGATGGTTCCCTGCATGGCAGCCTGGAGCTGGGGGGGGGGGCAGGATATGTGGTGGGAACAGATTTTTGGCTGAGGCAATCTTGGGATGCCTCTAACACCACATTGTATAGGCAGCTGCTACTTCAGACACTTTGTGGGTTACTCCAAGTCTCCTTCCAGCTCACTCCCAGTCCCCTCAGAGTACTCTCCCATCATTCCTCAAATAGGCTCACAATCCTTAGTCCTCCCCCCCAATTCACTCTTGGTACCTTCTCAGGATACTTGACACTCTCCAGCATTCTTCCAGGACATTTTCTGTCGCCTCCTAGGTCAGCTTGGGGACTCTGGCGTCATGAGACCTGGCTTCTTGTCCTAATCTAGCTGGGGGATCATGGGTAAGGACCCTCAGTTTCCTCCTCTATAAAATGGCCATAATAAGATTTACATCCTCTACTTCACTGGGCTTTAGCTGGGGTCCAGTGAGTGAAGAGAGGCGACACACTGCCTAAATGTGGGGTAGTCTTCTCACTAACTCCTCATGCTCAGCCACTCCAGGCTTAGTAGCCCCAGAACTCTCCGGGCACATCTCCAGCACCTCCTCCCTCCCAAAGGCTCAGCTGTACTGAGTGACCACTAGATGGTGAGCAGGATCTGAACCGAGTGGGGCGGTGGCTGGAGCAGGAGAGTCAGATTGTAGGTTTGAACCCATGCCCTGGGTCCCCCAGGTCTCCCAGGTAATGCCTGGCGTGACACTTCCTGCCTTCTGGGATCTGGGGCTTTAGTGGGGAGCATGCAAAACAAGGATGAAGCGTTTAGCTGGGACATGGGTGAGGGGTACCAAGCAGGGACCCCAAATTCATAGCCTTAATGGAGCTCCCTCCTAGCCCCGAGTCCTGGGGCTCAGAGCCCATTCCCCTGCTGTTTTTCTCATTTTGCAAGGGGTTGATGGTGCCCTCTGGTGGTCCAAATACTCCACATCTCTGTGCTGTCGTGGAGCAGGTTCTGAGAGCCAGAGAAGACCTAGGGGAGGGTGGGTAGGCTGGGGAAGGGGCAAGAATTCTGCTGGGAGGTCCACAGAGGAGACTCGAGTGGGAAAGAGTCAGAGACACAGCTAACTGGGACATTTGGAGGAGCAACATGAACGGGTGGTTCAAAACAAAGCAAAGAGTGTCTTGGTTGAGGGGAGATGGCCATATTCATCCCTACCCAGCCCATATTGGGGAGAGGCAGGATCCTGAGCCCCTTTTCAGGCCCAGGGGCCCTGCAAACCTCCCTGCTTGGGCTTCTTGGAGTCCAAGGCCCAGGGTGGGAGCTAATTAGTAATCGGAACCTGGAGTCCCAGCCTTTATCGATCCAGTTCAGCTCAGTGAATGGCAGCCTCTTCTCTCCCTCCCCCTGTGAATCGATGGTTCCCTTAATTGCTGTCTCCTGGCTGACATCTAGGGCCCCGAATCTTCCGCAGGTTCCCAGGACTCAGTACCTTACTGTGGGCCCTGGAACAAGGGCTAGAATCCTTTCCTTTCTATACCTCATGTCGTGGGGAACACTCTTCCATGGTGGTGGAGCAGCCTTCTCTGCCTCTGGTTCTAGTTCTAGAGGGCTTTTTGTCCAATCAGAGGCAGGGCAGAATCTGCTGGACCCCAGGAAGAGCCTGCAGGCCCATTGACAAGATAGGGTGGGAAGGGGGACCTGGAATCCACTTATTCAAGAAGAGTAACCACAGAACATAGACTATCAGACCTGGAAGGGACTTCAGGAGTTGTCCAATCCAACCGCCTCATTTTAGAGAAGAGGGAACTGAAGCCCAGGGAAGCCGAGAGATTTGCCCAAGGTCATTAGATAGTCAGTAAGAGAACGATAGGACGGGGACTAGAAATTATGCCTTTTGAATCTTAAATCTGAGACCAGTCAAAGGAGGCCAGACAATCACGAGGTGACCCCCAGAGTTCCTGGGCAGGCTTAGGCTTTTGAAACCCCATAATGAGAGTAGCCCTCTCTCCTCACACCAGAGTGGTATGCTGGTAAATGTTTAACAACCTGCTCTCAAAACATATATGCCATGATATAATTTTAAGTTTCATCTGCATCATGTACATTTTCCCATGCTTTCTTAAGTCTAGACAATCAGCAAAACAATATATCAAGTTCAAATTTGTAGTGTTTACCTATTTCAGGGGCATAAATGCTCACACTGAAAATTTAACAATGAGGTCACAGTGGATAGGAGCACTGGGCTGGAGTCATATAAGACTTGAGTTCAGGGGACAGCTGGGTAGCTCAGTGGATTGAGAGCTAAGCCTAGAGACAGGAGATCCTAGGTTCAAATCTGGTTTCAGATACTTCCTAGATGTGTGATCCTGGGCAAGTCACTTAACCCCCATTGCTTAGCCCTTACTGCTCTTCTGCCTTGGAACTAATACTAGAGCAGAAGGTAAGAGTTTAAAAAAAAAAAAAAAGACAAGTTCACATCCACATCCAGCTTTAGATACTTCCTAGCTGTATGATCCTGGGCAAGTGGTTTAACCCTGTTTGCCTCAGTTTCCTCACCTGTCAAATGAGCTGGAGAAGAAAATTGCAAACCACTCCAGTATCTTTGCAGAGAAAACTCCAAATAGAGTCCCAAAGAGTCAGACGTGACTGAAAGACGACTGAACAACAAGGCAGATTTCCACACGTGTGCCTAGATCTGAGACTTAGTCGTAAGCAATTCCATACGATCTCTCCACAAGCATTTGTGTGCACCAGACACCGTGCTAGTGCTGGGGATATAAGTGCAAAAGAATGGAGTGAAGAACCTTATTTGCAAGGATTTTGCATTCTAACAAGAGACTACAAGTTCACGTATATGTACATACAGCATAAATAGGAAGTCTATAAATTCAAACATATACAAAGTAGTTGAATACAAGGTAGGTTAGGTGGGAGGCCTCGAGCCATTGAGGGGATCAGGAAAGGCTTTAGGCAGTATGCTTAAAGGAAGAGGCAGATGCAGGAAATATGTGAGACTGTCCCTGCAGAGGCATGGAGGCAGGGGATGAAGTAAGGAACATTCCAACAGGGATTCCAATTTGACTGGATTGAAGAGCATGGGAGGGGGAATACTGTCCAATGAGAGTGGAAAACCAGGTTAGGGACAGGTTGCAGAGGGCTTGAAATGTCAAACAGAATAGTCCATATTGTATCCCGGAGGCAAAAGGGAGCCACTGAAGTTGGTTGAGTAGGAGAGTCACAAGGCAAGATCTTGGATTAAGGAAAATGCCTTTATTAATTACTTTGCAAATGGACAAGCATATATCAAGCACCAATACTTTAGTTCTCCAAAGAATGGAAGTGGTGTGGTACAGTGGAAGGAATGTTTAATTTGGAGTCACAGGACCTGAATTCAAATCCTAGATCGCTCTTCTAGATTTACTTTGTGGCCTTGGCTGAGCCATTGACCTCACTGGGCCTCAATTTCCTCATCTGTAAACAGACAGAACTGAATAGATGACCTACATGACCTCTAAGATCTGATCTAGATCTATGATCTTATCCATTTGGCCACTCCTTCAAAAATTTCAGATTATATAACATCCACGGAGCAGTGGATATAAAGTGCTAGGCTTGGAGTCAGGAAAACCTGAGTTCAAATTTGGCCTTAGATACTTACTAGCTGAGTGACTCTGGACAAGTCATTTTACCTTGTTTGCCTTAGTTCCCTCATCCAGCTGGAAAAGGAAATGGCAAAACATTCTGGTATCTTTGCCAAGAAAACTCCAAATGGAGATACAAAGAGTTGGACATGACCAAACAACACTTGAACATGCCATCTGTACCTGCTTGGCAATTTCTTCCAATAATTCTGCCTCCTCCAAGTCCCCTGAGAGCCTGCCTGATGGCTGGGAGGATCATTCCTGAAGTTCTCCTGACAAATCTGATGCCAATGGAGCACATACCCTCTTCCCCCTCACGAGACCAGCCCCTCTTTTTCCTTTAAATATTGTTTGTAATTTGTGGCAGCCAGCTCACCACCATGTAAAAGCCCCTAAGCTAGGTCCTGGGAGAGATGTAAAGTTTAGAGAACATACAGTCCCTGCGTTCCAGGAATTTACATGGAGGGGGATGAGGCAGAAACCTAGATGACTGTAATATGCAACATTACATGGCAAATGTATTAGAAAGTTGAAAAACAAAGGATGGTTGGGTCTGAGGAGGAAGGTTATTACCCGTACCAGAGGTTACAGAAAGGTAGTGTTTGAGTTGTACCTTAAAGGATAAATAGAAATTTGGCTGGGAACAGGGAGGGAGATTCCAGGTACAGGGAACAGTCAGTATAAGTAAGTATGGGAGGGTCCATGAAACACTCAGAGCATAGACAGGTGACCTGTTTGGTTGGAGTAGAATCCAAGGAGGGGAGAGAGAAGATGAGACTGTAAAGGTTGGGTGCCACCTGATTATGGAGGGATTGGATGCCAGGCAAAGGAGTTTGGGTTTTATTTCTTCCTCTGATATATACTCCATTTGGAATGAGGGCAAGTCAATTAGTCCCCATGAATTTGAGTTTCCTCATCTTTAAAATGGGTATAATAATACCTATAGTATTTCATGAGAATCACCATTAATCAATCAATCAATCAAGGAGCATGTATTAAGTGCCCTCTATGTGCCAGGCACTGAACTAAGGGCTGGGGATACAAAGACAAGATTGAAAGCCATTGACTTTAAGGAGGTTATATTCTTTCAAAAAATATTTTACTGTCTCCAATTACATGTAAAAACAAATTTTAACATTTGTTTTCAAAAATGTTGAGTTCCAAATTCTTTCCCTCTCCTTTTTCTCTGAGTTGGTAAGTAATTTTGGTATAGATTATACATGTGTGGTCCTTCAAAACATTTCCATATTAGTTATGCTGTGGAAGAAGATACATTTTTAAAAATCCCTCTCAAATCTGGCTTCAGACACTTCCTAGCTGTGTGACCCTGGGCAAGTCACTTAATCCCCATTTCCTAGCCCTAACCACTCTTCTGCTTTGGAATGGATACACAGTATTGATTCTAAGACAGAAGGTAAGAGTTTAAAACAAACAAACAAACAACCCCAACCTACAAGGAAAATAAGGTAGAAAATGGTATGTTTAGCCTGAATTTGGACATTAGTTTTTTCTGCGGAGGTGGATGGCATTTTTCATAATGCATCCTCTGGAATAGCCTTGAATTGTTGTATTACTGAGAATAGCTAAGTGATTCACAGTAGATTATTGTACAACATTGCTGTTACCATGTATAATGTTCTCCTTGTTCTGCTTGCTTGACTTTGCATCAGATCATGTTAAGTCTTTCTAGTTTTTTCTGAAATCATCCTGCTCATCATTTCCCCCCTGCAGCAATATTTCATCCTCCACCCCCACCAACTACATGTAGGAATAATTTTTAACATTTGTTTTCTTGCATTTTGGGTTTCAAATTCTTCCCCCCCCCTCTTCATTCCTTCTTCTCTGAGATGGTAAGTAATTTTATATAGGTTATACATGTGCTCTCATGTTGTACATATTTCCGTATTTCAAAGAAGACACATATCACTAAAACCTCTTGAAAATGAAGTGAAACATAGTATGCTTCAATCTGCATTGGCTGCTCGTCATTTCTTTCTTATAGCTCAAAGTACTCCATTTCAATCACATACCACAACTTGTTCAGCCATTCCCCAATTGATGGCCATGCCTCACCTTTCAATTCTTGGCCCCCACAAAAAGAGCAGCTAGAAATTTTTTGTACAAATTGCTTCTTTTCCCTTTTATAAAAGATAGAAGTTTATATTCTTATATGTTCAGAGAATGTTCGTCTAGACTGGGTAGGTAGCTCGCAGCTAATTAGTGAGACACCCAAAATGGACTAACACCCTGACTCAATCCAGTGTTGTTTAAGAGGCTTCTGTCTCACCTAATGTGAGTCTAGTGGAAAGAGTGCATTAAGTCAGGAAAACCCAAGTTCAAATCCAGTCCTAGATGCTTACTAGCTACATGATCCTAGGTAAGTCACCTAATCTTTGCCTTGGTTTCCTCATTTATAAAATGAGTTAATAATAGCACCTATCTCCCAGGGTGGTTGTGAGGATCAAATGAAGTAATATTTGTCTTGTGCCTGGCTCACAGTAAATGTTTAATAAGTTCTTGTTTCTTTTCTTTTAAGATTGGTTTTTCAAGATGGAAGACAATGCATTGGTGCCTGTTAAGGGACTTTTAGAGATTGGCTTTTGGGTGAAGGAATTGTTTTGAGGGTGGAACTCCCTGCCTCCTAATATAGCATTGACTATGAAATTCATGGAAGTAGGGGTGGCAGCATGGTATCCCAAGGTGAGCCAGTGGAGAGAGTGCTGAACTTATTATTATTATTTTGAAATTAAACCCTTACCTTCTGTCTTAGAATCAATATCACATATTGGTTCCAAGGCAGAAGAGTAATAAGGGCTAGGCAATGGGGGTTAAATGACTGGCCCAGGGTCATACATCTAGGAAGTGTCTGAGGCCTAGGATCACCTATATTGATAGTCTTGATTCTCTATCCACTGTCACATGGCAGCTTTTAAGAGTACTAATCTTGAAACCACAAGGTCCAAGTTTGGATCTAGAATTTGCCACTCTGTGTCCTTGGGCAAGTAACTTCTCCTCTGTTTCCTCATCTGTAAATGGAAGGAAACAAGTAACTGTTTCCTCATCTGTAAAATGAGGGATTGGACTAGGAAACCTGTAAAGACCCTTTCATCCCTACATCTGTGGTCCTGTAGTGGCTGTCCTATAATGATTGAAAAGCCCTGTTTAGGTTAGGGATGGGGCAGAGAGATGGGTGTGGTCAGGGAGGACCAATTAGGGAAGATGGATGGGACCTGTTGTGAAATTCCCCAGGAAAAGTAGAAACACAATAGTAGGGACAGCTAGGTAGCTTAGTGGGTACAGTGCCAGGCATGGACCAGGGTTCAAATTTGACCTCAGAAACTTCCTAATCATGGGAGCCTGAGCAAGTCGCTTAACTTCTATTGCCTAGCCCTTCTCACTCTTCTGTGTTAAAATTGAGACTGAGACAAGTTATTAAAAAAAAAAAAAAAAAGACAAGAAGTAAAAAAACCAATTTAGGTCAGGTGGGAGGGGGCAGAGAGATGGGTGTGCCCAGGGAGGACCAATTAGGAAAGATAGACCATACCTACTGTGAAATTCCCCAGGAAAGTGGAAACATACCAGTAGTTTGGGGTTTATGATTTAGCAAGTAAATGTGATTCTAACTGAGAAATGAAGATGGGAGCAAGAAAAGGGGTGGAGGAGGGAAGGGGAAGTCAGGGCTGGAAGATCTGAGGAATATTCCAAAGATAGGTCAAGAGAAAGAAAGTCAGGATTTTAGACTGATTTTTGGGATTCAGGGTTTTGGTGACCCCAGCTATAGTGGAAACAAGAGAAGTCCAAGATCAGTTTTCTGCCATCAAAAGACTTACAGCAAATTTGTTTGGGCAAATCAGGTCCATTTTCAATGGGCCTCCCTCCCCCAAATGAGATAAACATCTCATAGCACAATGTCTGACACATGGTAGGTGCTTAATAAATGCTTATTTCCTTCCTCCCTCCCCCATCCCTAGAGAATGAAGCTCAGACTTAGCAAATACCATGAAACTGGGAGAGACAGCTTCAATAAGCATTTATTATTTCAACAACAGATAACACATTAGATAAGAAAACCAGTATACTAAAAGATCTCTACTAGAATAATGATAGAATCAAATATAATGCAACATTGTTATAAAATGTAAAGTTCTAGACTTGGGTTCAAAAAACAAACTGCAGAAATACAAAAAGAGGGGAGATGTTTGAAAAGCTCAGTGAGCTGAAGATGAATTAACAGTGTAATGAGGCTGCTCCCTCCTGCCAAAAGCTAATATAATATTATGTTGCATCTAGAAAACGGGATATTTAGAATAAGAGAAGCCATAATCTTGCTGGCTTTATCCCTGGATTGACCATATCAAACATCTTGTGTTGGGTCTGGGGTGGAGGGTGGGGCACACTTTATTTATTTGTTTATTAAACCTTTACCTTAGTTTTAGAATTGATGCAAGTATCAGTTTCAAGGCAGAAGATTAGTAAGGGCTAGGCAATTGGGATTAAGTGAATTGCCCAAGGTCACACAGCTAGGAAGTATCTGAGGCCACATTTGAACTCAAGTCCTCCTGATTCCTTGTCTGTCTTTTTATCCACTGAACCACCAACTGCCCCTCTGGGGGCCACATTTTAAGAAAGATATAGATAAACTGGAAAACATCTGAAGAAGGGTGATCAGGATGGTGAAGAGACACAATGAGTCCTCTGAAGGAGCTAGGATTATTTAATCTGAAAAAGAGGAGACATGGAAGAGGGAAGATGGTGGTGGGGGGGGACACACAATTGCTGTTGTCAAGGGTTTGAGACGCTGCCATATGGATGAGCAATTAATTAGGCTTGTTCTATTTGGTTCTAGAGGGTAGAACTTAGAGGCAATGGGTAGAAATTTGCAGAGGCAGATTTTGATGGTACTTGGAAAGAATTTCTCAATAATTAGCTGCCCCAAAATGGAATCGGTTGCCTCTGGAGGTAGCGAGTTCCTAATCAATGAGTTGTTAAGTAGAGATTAGGTGACTACCTCAGGGTGACGATGTCTAAAGTATTTCTGTTCATGTATAGGTTGGACCAGGTGACCTCTGAGATTCTTTCTAACTTTTAGACTTTTTAGATTCTCAGGCCAAACTCTTTGGCCTGGTGTTTAAGACCTTGGACAATCTTACCCCATCTACTTATCTTACCTGATGTCCCACTGTTCCCCAACACTTAATCTATGCTGTACACCAGCTTGGTCTATTTATTGTTCACGGAAACCCAAGTCTTTTCTTGACTCAGTGCTGATCCTCATCTCCTGCCTTTTCTCTACCTAAGTCACACTCATTTCTCAAGTTCTACCTTCTCAGCAGCTTGGTGGGGCAGTGAATAGCCCTGGGCCTAGAGTCTGGAAGACTCGTGTTTCATTTTGAGCTTAGACTTTTACTAGCTGTGACCCTGGGCAAGTCAGTAACTTCATTCTGCCACAGTTTCCTATATTGAAAAATGGGGATAATAGTACCTCCTCACCCCAGGATGGTTGTAAGGATCAAATGAATATTTGTTTGCATATTGTCTTTCCCTTTAGATTGTGAGCTCCTTGAAGACGGACTATCTTTTGCCTCTTTGTATCTCTAGCACTTACAACAGTGCCTGGCATATCTGTAGCTACTTAATGATTCCTTCCTTCCTTCCTTCCTTCCTTCCTTCCTTCCTTCCTTCCTTCCTTCCTTCCTTCCTTCCTTCCTTCCTTCCTCCTTTCTTCCCCTCCTCTCTTTTCTTCCCCTTCTTTCCCTTTCCTTCCCCACTCAGGTAACAAGGAGTGGGATTGGAATTTGAATCCAGATTCTCTCTAAATCTGGAGCTCTTCCTACCATAACTGTGATCTTTCTGTGAGCCGCCATAGCCCTTCATGCCTGTCTCCTGCTCTGATTACATAAGTATGTATTACATTAAGTATGTATTCAAACTTTTATGTTGAAACTTCTGCAGTCATGGATGGAAACTCCTGATGTAATAGAACATAGGAGTGTAGGTTTATAATTAGCACGGGCCTTAAAGGTTAGTTGTTTAGTTTTCTCATTTGACAGATGAGGATTTTTAGGCCCCAGAAAAGCTAAGTAATTTGGGCAAATTCACACAGAAGTGATGAGCAGCCAGGCTGGGCTTTAAATCTAGGTTCTTTTCATGCCTAATCTAGAATTCTTTCTGTTGTACCACACTGTCTTTGGAAGATGTCTGAAGTCATGAGTGGTTAAACAAGTAGTCCAGCGGTCGAAGACAAGGAGCTGAACCTGTGTCGAACACTTTAGGGCAACTAGGTGCATAGTGGGCCTGAAGTCAGGAAGATTCATCTTTCTGAGCTCAAATCTGGACTCAGACACTTAATAGTTGTGTAGTCTTGGACAAGTCACTTAACACTGTTTTGTCTCAGGTTCCTTATCTATAAAATGGGCTGGAGAAGGAACTAGCACACCACTCCAGTATTTTGCCAAGAAAACCCCAAATGGAACCACAGAGTCAAATGTGACTGAAACAACTGATATAACTAGTACTCTACCTACTGCATCGTGCTGTATATATATATATATATATATATATATATATATATATATATATATATATATATATATTTCCCTTGTATGGGAAATACATAATACATCCTGTCTCCTTTTTGAGACTATAAGATCTTTATGGCAGGGGCTGTTGTCCTCATTCAGATACTGAATAGATACTTGCTGAATAAGAGGATGTATAGCACTATAATAGTATGCTAACAGAAAGGAAGGCAGCAAACATTTTTAGGTACCTACTATGTGTCAGGAACTATGCCAAATGCTTTACAAATATTATCTCATTTGAGCTTTACAGCAGCCCTGGGAAGGAGGTGTTTATTATTATTCCCATTTTATAGATTAGAAAACTGAGGCAGACAGGTCAAGTGTCTTGGCTAGGGTAACACCTGGAAAATGTCTAAGGCTAGATTTGAACTCAGGATTTCAACTTTCTGATTCATTGTGTCACCTAGCTGCCTCAAGGAACTCACATCCAGATAGGGGAAGCCAATATACACAGGCAACTTCAATGGCAAGACAAATGGAAAGGTCCAGTGGTTCTTAGGATGCAGCTTTACCATTTAGCTGTCCAAGTACTAGTAAAAGTAGCTATTTCCTAATGTACTGTAA
>NC_058131.1:403442048-403550778 GCF_016433145.1 Gracilinanus agilis | reverse complement strand
TTTCCTTTCCTTTCCTTTCCTTTCCTTTCCTTTCCTTTCCTTTCCTTTCATGTTCTTTCATGTTCTTTCCTTTCCTTTCCTTTCTTCCTCAGGAAGTTTTTAAGACCAGTATCTCTTATCTCCAAGCCTAGCTCTCTATACATCTAGCTGTCCCTCTCTATTATTTTTCAAAGAATGGGTCAGTAATCACTTCTTCCTATTCATTCAGAACTTCTGCAATTCACACAGGATTGATGGCTTGAAGGCATAAAAGGCAAGCTATATTCTCTTATCTTTGATATTAACTCCCCCCTAGTCATTTTAAAACTACCTTTCCTAGTCTGAAGATCATAATTCTTGGCAGAGAAAACAATCAAAATTAGAGTTGAGTCAGAGCTATAACTAGGAAGGTTGACCAGAGCTTTATCCAGAGTGCTGAAAGTTAGACAGCTCTGATATCACATTTACTCCTCATTAGATAGAAATAAGCCAGTTTGGCATCTAGTTAGCAAGAACAATTCCTTCAAATAAGTTACTATGTGGCTAGCTTCTGCCCTACCCCTAAGGCTGCCTCCAGATAAGAACTTCCCTAGCTAGGGTTTCCCTTGGTCTCTACCCTGGAAGTGAGTGACTTTCTGATATCTTTCCCTTCCCTCCCCATTTGTCTTTTTTTAAATTTTATTTTAAACCCTTAACTTCTGTGTATTGACTTATAGGTGGAAGAGTGGTAAGGGTAGGCAATGGGGGTCAAGTGACTTGCCCAGGGTCACACAGCTGGGAAGTGTCTGAGGCCGGATTTGAACCTAGGACCTCCTGTCTCTAGGCCTGGCTCTCAATCCACTGAGCTACCCAGCTGCCCTCTATCCCTATTTGTCTTTTGAAGTTGATTTGAGGCTGCCCGTGGTGTTTCTTGCTCTTGGATATCTTACTTGTCCAGGTGTTAGCATTGCTACTTGATCCTACCTCCTCTCAAACACCATCCACCATTTTTTGACCTTTCTTTCCCCCCGACCCCCAAATAGCTTTTTAAAGGCTGTATTGCTTTTGGTTGTCTTCTTTTCCACCTTTAGCTCCTCCTGAGGCTTTACACCATTGACACTATTTTTGTAGAATCATACCATTCTTCTCTCTAAAAAAGTCTTTTAGGGGGCAGCTGGGTAGCTCAGTGGATTGAGAGCCAGGCCTAGAGACGGGAGGTCCTAGGTTCAAATCTGGCCTCAGACACTTCCCAGCTGTGTGACCCTGGGCAAGTCACTTGACCCCCATTGCCTACCCTCACCACTCTTCCACCTATAAGTCAATACACAGAAGTTAAGGGTTTAAAATAAAAAAAAAATTAAAAAAAAAGTCTTTTGTTTTCGTTATATGTTATGTGATACCTTTTTATTATATATTTTGTTATGTGATAGCTACTGTTTTTTTTCTGTGAGTTAGTGACTTTTTTTAACATTTATTAATATTCATTTTTGACCTGTTTACATGCTTCATACCCCTACTTCTACTTTCCCCTTGATAGCTACTGTTTTTATATCATTGAAATTTCATAATATATCTTTCCCACTCTCCTTCCAAGTAAGCTATCATCCCTTTTTTAAAGAAGAAAAAACCCTAACCAATACCTGGCCGTGTTGTTCTTTATTTTTCTTCCCTTCTCTATCTTTAGTTTTCTCACTAAAGATGAAAAAGTTAACTGATCCTCTAAGACCCCATCTGACTCTAAAGGTCTAGAATTATATTTAATTTTCACCTTTTTTTCTTTGTTTCTCCTTTACCTCTCTCCCACTCTTCTGCCTTCCCCTCCCCATTCTTTTCTACTTTTTCTTCTTGTTCTTCTCCCTTCTTTCTTTACCCTGGTGGTCTCTGTTACCTATTTAACAAGATGGCTGACTCTGGTCCAAGCCACCCAGAACAGATGGTTGCCTGTTCTGTCTTTTAAAATGCCTCTACAGCCTTACTGGATGACAGAGTCAGGACTGAAAAAAGTCTCGCTAGGATAGAGCAATGGGATGCATCTAAGAAGAGGAAATTGAATAGGGATTAATAGACAGCTTTACATTAATTAATGTAAAGTCTTATAAAATCAAATTTATAAGTAAAGGATGGGGGAGGCATACTTAGATAACTGTTTGAAAAAATTCTAGAGGATTTAGTGAACTGAACACTCAATATATGATGGAGAAGTGATGGGGAAGTCCCCAAAGCTAATGGCATCTTGGATTGCATTTAGAACAAGACTTCCATTAATAATGAGGTCTCTCACCTGCTCTGGTCAGATCACATCCTGGGTATTATGTTCAGCTATGTATGGGTGCCAAAGTTTAAGGCTATTGAGAAAGTAAAGGCTCTCCAGAGTAGAAACACTAAGATGATACAGGGCCTTGGATCCATGTCTTAGAGAGATTATTTGGAGGAATTGAGGATGTTTAAGTTGAAGAAGGGGCAGCTAGGTGGTGCAGTGAATTGAACTCTGGGTCTGGATTCTGAAAGATTCATCTTCCTGAGTTCAAATCCTATTGCAGACACTTACTAGCTGTGTGACCCTGAGCAAGTCATTTAAACTTGTTTACCTCAGTTTCCTCATCTGTAAAATGAACTGGAGAAGGAAATGGCAAACTACTTTAGTATTTCTGTGAAGAAGCCCCACCCAAATGGGGAGAAGAGTATGTCTGAATGTCTGAACAAGTTGGAGAAGAGGAAATTTGAGGAGAAGGGCACTTAATTACTATATTCAAATACTTGAAGGGCTATCAGATAGAAGAGAGGATAAAGCTGGATGGTAGAACTGGAACAGTGGATAGAAGCTGCAATGAGACAAATTTGGATGTGTTGTCAAGGAAAGCTTCCTAACGATTGTCATTTTGTTATGTCCAACTCTGTGTGACTCATTTGGGGTTTTCTTGGCAAAGGTACTTCCCTCTCCAGCATGTTTTGCAGATAAAGAAACTGAGGCAGAATTAAGTGACTTGCCTGGGATTACAAAGCCAGTAAGTGTTTGAGGCCAGATTTGAACTTAGGAAGATCAGTCTTTCGAACTCAAGGCCCAGCACTCTATCCACTAAGTCTCCTAGCTGTTAACAATTAGAGCTGTCTAAAAGTGGAACCCACTAGGAGGAGGACTGATACTTAAGGAAAGTGAAAAGGCTTGGGAGTAGCTGCCAGGGTGGGAGGGAGGAGGTGAGGATGGGGAGGGTAATAGGAGCCCCCTCAGGAAGTGGGATTTCTTTGGGGTAAAGGTAGAACTAGATGGTGGCTGAAATTCCTTTTGGCTCTCCCTTTTTTGGATTGTGCATGTTTCCTCAGATTTGGGGCAGGTTAGAGGGGCAGATGGAGGGGTGGTGGTTGGCATGGCCCTTTGAGGTGGATGTGCTCTTGTGGTTTTGTGGTGATAAGAATAGGTATACCTGTATAGGATTTAGAGCCGAACGGGATCTTTGAGGATTTCTAGTCCAATGCTCTTATTTCACAGATGGCCTAAAGAGGTTAAAATGATTTTCCCAAGGTCATGCCAATATTAAGCAACAGAGATGAAATTCAAATCTAGATTATCTGACTCTAAAGTCAATACCTATTCCAACGCCCTAAGGCTGAGTTTAGTGCAGTTTGGGGTGGGGTGGGGAAAGAAGATGGATTACAAGGGAGATGGCAGGGTATGAGGTGCCATTTTGTTGGAGAGGAATTTGGTCAAACCTGAGAATTCCAGACTCCCAAATAGAGGCTGTATTTCCTAACTGGCCCCTACTAGCACCCTAGTCAGCAACAATCTACCTTCCTCCAAAACCCCATCCTGGTTACACCATTTGTGGGTCCCTGATGGGGTCAGTGCTTCTCTGTGTAGAAGAATGGGAACTGGCCCCTTTTTTCTTCTACCTCTGGAAAAGGAATAGGGGTGGACATTTCTCTAAAGAGTTTGAAGTTGGATTTTTATGAATGGAATTCCTGATGTGAGATCTTAAAGTAGGAACACGAGGGAGACCAGGTCTCTCTTTACTGGAGCTTAAAGACTAGGCTACTTCCCCATCCCCCTCAACTCACCTTCAGTCTGGGCCTCTTGAGGACAACTCTGTGTAAAGGCCAGGAAGATGGAAAGACTGACCTTTGGTAAACAGCTCTGTTGTCTGCAGCTGTTGCAATACCAGACAGAGCCACTCGGGGCCAGCCTGGCATGCCCAGAGACTAAAGATGTGTGTGCATGTTAGTCTGGGTATATATCTGGTGTTTCTTTTTCCTTTTCTCCCTCCCTCCTCTCTCCCTCTCTCCCCTTCCCTGTCCCTGTCCCTGTCCCTATCCCTCTCCCTCTCCCCACCTCTCTCTTTCTCCCTCTCTCTCCTTTTCTCTCTCTCCCTCCCTCCTTCCTTCTCTCCCTTCTTCTCACCCTCCCTCTCCCTCCCTCCTTCTCTCTTTCCCTTCCCCCTCTCTCCCTTTCTTCCCTGCACTTCTCTTTTTGTCTCTGTCTCTCCGTGTTTCTCTGTCTGTGTTGGTGTATGTATTCTGCTTCATGAAACCCATTGCTCTGTGACCCCTGGGCAGCAGTCAGTTATCATAGAAATGTTTGGATTGTGAAGCATAAAGATGCAGTGACCCTCATCTGCAGACTGCTTCCCTCCCTCATCAGGCTCAAAACTGGGGAAAGACTCCAGAGAGCAGATTCCCTCTGAGCCCTTTTGGGGAAGTGAATAGGGTCCACCAGGGTTCACGACTATGTGGATCGTGCTATCTATTCCCTGAAGCTTGAGTTCTGGTCAGGGTAGGAGAAAGATTATCATGGGAGGATGATGTGAGGGTTTAAGGATTATCCATAGATAAGATCCTAGAAGTCCTCCGAAATGTGCTCCTGCTTGCACTGTCTGTACTTGGGGGACAGTTCTTGGGAGTCATAAAGGGGATGCATGGGGCTTCCTCTGAAGGGACTGTGTGTTGGGAACGCCATGGAAACTCCAAGGTAACATAAAAGTATGGGAAATTGGGACATGCCACATTAGAAAACATGGATTTTGGGTGAGTGGGGGGGAGGATGCTTCCTCTGCATTAAGGAACACATGGGCTGGGGGTGTCCATTTTGTCTGGGAACTGATCCCCTGTTCCCCATCTGAGGAAGATCAGTCTTTCAATCATTAAGCTATTGGACAAGACCTCTCTTAGCTGAACCCCAACCTGCAAGCCAAATCACCATGGTAACCCCTACTTTGCCTGGCTCTGAAATCTCTACTGAGCTGTGCTCCCTTCTCAATTCTCTCTTTCTCCCTGACATCTGCCTCTCTGTCTCTCAGGCTCAGAGATCTGGGTCAGGGGACCTCTACTACAGAAGCCACCTCCTCTATACCCCTTCTTCATGCATCCCCATAAGTACACTCCCCCCACATAGGAACCTCTGGTCCAGGCCTGGCTCCCCTGAGAACCTGTCTCCTAGCAACCAGGCCCGGCTGTCAGACTGTCACAGTGGGAGGTCTGGCAGGGGAGACAGGAGGGAGGGGACCAGAGACTCCTCTTCTAGGCAGCTGCTCTCCCTAGGGAACAGAGCTCTTATTCTGGGAGGTGATGGAGTGAGGCTCAGGGGTCCCTAGGGGGTCCCCTTCTTTGTGTCCTTACTCTCCCTTCCCCCCAAATCATACTGTCTATGAGGGCCAGATTAAGAGAAAGATGACAGCTGGAGAAGAAAGCATCAGGTTGCTTCTTTGGTGTCTGCTCCAACCCCAAGGGAATGGAGACACTGAGGTCTCAGTGAGGCTTGTTTGCCTCATCATAGGGGAGCCCTGGACTCTGCATTTAGTTCTAACTTTACCCTATCTCAGTTCCAGTGATGTAAAATGATTGAAATTCTCTGGACCTCCCACAATAGCAGGAGAGTAACACTAAGATGGTGGAGTCTCAGAGGTTATCTAGTCTACACCATGCCTCAGAGTGAATCCCACCTATACATCTGGTAGTGGTTCCCATCTGTCTGCTAAAAGGGGCAGTAGTGTTGAGGAAGCTTAAAAAAAAGAAGAGGAGGGAGGAAATCTTTTATAATCAAAGGAGAAGAAACCATTGGACAGAGAGAGATTGAATGTGCAATAGAGAGCTGGGATGATTGATAGAGCAAGATCCCAGAAGAGGCAGGAGGAGGAGATGGGATTGACGACATAACCTTGGAGAGGAGGAAGGCTACCTGCTCTTCTGAAACTAGAGTGAAGGAGCAGAGGATGAGTGAAAAAGATTTTTTTTTCTGAATAGAGGAAGGGAGCTGGGGGAGATAGCATAAATTAGCTAAGTAAACTAGAAAGGGAATCAGCATTTACATTAAGTGAAAAAGCTTGGAAGTGGGTGTTAGGGTGGGATGGGGAGGTGAGGATGGGGAGGTGATAGGAGACAGCAAGAAAAGAATAGAAGGATTGCCAAGCAACATCGAGAGCCCATTTGAAGTTAAATAGCATGAATTGATGGTGGACCCACCAAGGTGGTTTTATAACTTTTTCAGATGCTACTTGACAAGCAGAGAGAACAAAGGAGGGTCCCTTCAAGGTTCCTGCTTTGTAAGGTCTATGCAAAGGAAGGTTATGGGAATGAAGGAATTAGTGAATGAATCCTTGGAATAATGGATTGAAGGATAAGTAAGGCAGGCAGGCAGGCAAATAAAACCAGATGGTGATTGATAGATTAAGAATCAGGTTAGGCATTTAAGAGATGGCAGTCTTGATAAGGATGAGGGTAAGTTTAGTCAAAGATAGGTGCAAGGTAAGAGATGGGATGAACATGATCAGTACATTTTTGTCAGGAGGAAGGATAGTGCATCAAGAAAAGGCAATGGTAGGAAACACACAATGTCATCATTAAATGGCAAAACTTTGGAGAGACAGGTTGGATCAGACAAATAGTTTACTCACAGATCAGCCCCAAAGCCTTTAGGACCAATACTTTGAATCTTTCTGCTCCTACCCAGATTTCCTCATCTGTTTCAGATCCTTGGATTCTGATTCTCTGAAGAAATCTCGATTCCAAGTTTGGTCTGTTCTTTGGCTTACACTCACTTGAATTTTGAGTTGGAACATATTTCCCTTTTCTCCAAGAGGAAATTGACCTCAGCTCCAATGTTATCCAGACTGGGCTACACAAGGAGGAAATCTCAAAGATTAAATTCCAATTTCTGCATAAAACTTTTTCTGACTGCCACAACTTTTGGTGGTCTCTCCCTTCACTCAATTTTGGTAGTATTTCCACTCATTTAGCTCTTAGGTGCTAGATTTTTTCTTTCCTTTTTGGGTTGGGATTTTTGGTTTTATTAGTGAGGGGGAATTCCCAGTGTGGAAACTCCTTCCACTGTTGTTGATTGTTTAAAAATTATTGTCTTAGAATTGCCAGGGGCATCGAGAAGCAAATGTTCAGTCATGTTCAGGTAGGATTTGAACCCAGGAGTTCCTGATTCTAAGGCCAGATCTTTAAACATTATACCATTCTGACTTTTGCTACCATCCATCTATTCTGCTTATATCTCTAAGGCACTTAATTACTTATGTGACGCCCCCCTCCCCCCTTTGGACTCAGTTCTTCAACCAGCACTGCTATTGGTTTTGATGAGTAGCTTTTACTACTTTCAAAGTCCTGGAGGTAATATTATGGGTAGTTATCCTCCTACCATAACCAGGGTATTTCCCCTTAATTGGTCCAGTAGCAACTAACTAGGTGGCTCAGTGGATAGAGCATCAGGCCTGGAATCAGGAGGACTTGGCTTCAAATCTGGCCTCGGAGACTACCTAGCTGTGTAACCCTGGGAAAATCACATAATTCCAATTACCTAGCCTTTGCCACTCTTCAATCTTAGAATTTCTACTCAGACTAAAGTAAAGATTTAGAAAAAAACATATGTTATGCGGTATATTAGGAGCAAGTAGTTGGCTCAGTGGATTGAGAGTCAGATCTGGATATGTGAGATCCTGGGTTCAAATCTGGTCTCAGAGACATTCTAGCTGTGTGACCCTGGGCAAGTCACTTAACCCCCATTGCCTAGCTGTTGCCACTCTTCTGCCTTGGAACTGGCACTTCAATCTGGGTCTCTTCAGGGATAGGACAAAAGGTAAGGTTTTAAAAAGCAAACAAATATACAAGTAAAAAACCAATAAACCCAGTAGATTCTGTTCTCTAGCAAAGAGATTTACTCAGACAATGAAGCAAGAACAGTAATTATCAAGTACTTCCCTTCAAAATCTGACCTTGGATACTTTCTAATGTGTGGAATGTTTATTTCTTATCTCAAAATTTCCCCCTCTATATTGCAATTTTTTTAAACCCTTACCTTCAGTCTTGGAACCAATACTATGTATCAGTTCTAAGGCAGAAGAGTAGTAAGGACTAGGCAAGGGAGGTTAAGTGACTTGCCTGGAGTCACACAACTAGGAAGTGTCCGAGTCTAGATTTGAACCTAGGACCTCCCATCTCTAGGCCTGGTTCTCAATCCAATGAGCCACCTAGCTGCCCCTGAAATGTTTCTTTTGACCTTGAGTTTTTGCTGAAATTACGTGGGGCATCCTATTACATTTGCCGTTGTCTCCCCATTAGAATGGGAGCCTACTGAGAGCCTGGGCCCTTCTGGCCTTTCTTTCTATCCCCCACTCTCAGCACAGTGCCTGCCTCATGTAAGCACTTAATAGAGGCTTGTTGACTGACTAAGAGAAAGAGACCTTAGAGCTCTTCTAATTCAACCCCTTTCTCCATCCTCCTTCCTCCCTTCTCAGGCTGTTTCTCAGGCCCTTTCTCCCCTCCTGTTCTCCCTTTCCATATGTCTTGGGTGGTTTCTGGTTGTCTGATTCCCCTCTTGCATTTGTTCTTCTCTACCTCCCCAAACTTGTTTACTCTTTGCAGTTAGGTTAAGCAACAGGTATTATTCCAGATTACGCCAGCAGATGGAGCCCATGGCCCAAAAGAAACCCCTTTGCCTTGGTTGCTCCTTGAAGCTCAGCTCTCTTCTCTCTCCTGGGTTCCCAGGGAAACCGCCTGGTACTTTGCCCCAGCCATCTCCATCACTATGAAAAGCAACCCTTTCCTGGATGATGGCAGGAAAGGCCAGCGGTAGAGGAGGGTCAGTTAAGTTGTCGTCTTGGCTTTTTGAGGCTGTATTTGAAGCTGGGCTTGTCTTTACCCTTATATTCCAGGCAAGATTCTCTCATCTTTAGTTGCTGGGATTGGGTTAGGGGTTCAGTTAGATTCTGGTGCAGGAGTGGGGAGATGTGCCCCAATGCCTTCCCTCTGCTCACTCTTTTGCTGCAGGGAATTCCTTTTGGAAAGATAAAATTCCTTCTTCTGGAAGGATAGAATTCCTTCTGGAAAAGGTCTATTCCAAGCGTTGGTGACAGTATAAACAAATCATAAAGATAAGGGAGAAAGGACTAGAATAGGGAATGGAGAATAGATCAGTTGAATTGGAATCTAGAATATTTGAAAGGAAGTAGTTAGTGTGTATTAAGACTGGAAAGGGGGGCTGGTGTCAGATTATGGAGGGCTTTGAACACCACAGTCAGGAATTTAAACTTTATTAATGACTTTTCTTCTGTTTGTCCCCCTCCCTTCACTCCATCTTCTTCCCTCTCTTTCTTTTTCTCTTTCTCATAGACTATATGCTATGCCCTTGATCGGAGAGCCAAGAGAGTTGGTCCATCAATACACAGATCTTGGACAGATACTGCAGATACACAATGGACCAGGCCCAGAATTAAATAAGCAGTTGGCTGGTTTGCTTTTGGAAAATGACTTTGTGCTTTTTTTTTTAAAACCCTTACTTTCTGTCTTGGAGTCAATACTGTGTATTGGCTCCAAGGCAGAAGAGTGGTAAGGGTAGGCAATGGCGGTCAAGTGACTTGCCCAGGGTCACACAGCTGGGAAGTGTCTGAGGCCAGATTTGAAACTAGGACCTCCTGTCTCTAGGCCTGGCTCTCAATCCACTGAGCTACCCAGCTGCCCCCTGACTTAGTGCTTTTAATGGTCCTGACCTTATCCCTGAAGCCAATGCCCATAAAAAAAAGTAATGCACTTATGGCATTGCTGTATGTTTGCAAATCTTGAAATATCCCGAAGGGTCCCTGAAGAAACTCAGTTGTAGGTCATACAAACAGCAATGGAGAGATGTTTGATGGTCTTGGATTGGCTGGAAGAAGTTCCCAATGAAGACGTGCATACCAGAAATTGTCAAAAAGTAGAGGGAAGGAGAAGAGGGGTAGATAGAGGGAGAAGGTGGGGGAGGTTGAGGGGGAGGGAAGAGAGAGAGACAGAGACAGAGAGGGGGAGAGGGGGAAAAAGACAGAGAGTAGAGACACAGAGAGACAGAGAGAGGAGACAGATAGATAGACAGAGACAGATAGACAGACAGACACACACACACCGAGAGAGAGAGAGAGAGAGAGAGAGACAGACAGACAGACAGACAGACAGAGAGGGGGAGAGACAGAGAGAGGAGACAGACAGAGACAGATGCAGCAAGAGGGGGGGGGGAGGTGTAACATGGTACAGTGATAAAAATACTGAAATTGGAATCAAAGAACCTGAATTCAAATCATGGCTCTGCAACTTAATGCGTGACTTTGAGAAGGTCTCTTGGATAAAGTACTCTGGACCTCAGTTTTCTCATCTGTCAAATAGGGGCTGGGGTTAGACTACATGACTTCTGAGGATCCTTTCATCTCTTTAGGCTTCTACCTCCAGGGTTCAAACTTGGCCATCATAATCACAGATATATGATTAGAAGGAGAAGTAGGCTGGTTATGTGGCAAGAGAGAGGGACAACAGAAGGATGGCTCATGTATTGCATTGCGCATAAGCAGTGTCAGTGAAAAGAATATTGATTCTGGGGTCAGGAGACCTGAGTTCAAATCCCACATTTGTGACTTGTGTGACTTTAAGCAAAATTCATTTAATCTCCCTAGGCTTCTGTTTCCTCCTCTGTAGAATGAGGAGACTGGACCAGATGAGCTCTAAGGCCCCTTCCAACTTGAGATATGTGATCCTGTCATCTCTAGGAGGGCCTCAGGAACCCTGGATAGCTCCTTTGTGGAAAGGGTATATGAAAATTTTCTTAGTAAAGCTTTATAACAGCCCTAACTTGCAAGTTTTTTTGAGAGAGAATTGTCAGAATTCCTGGGTTCAAGTTCTGGGTAGGCCACTACCTAACTGCACATCCTTGGGAAAATCAAAACCTTTATCTGGGTCCAGTTTCCCCATCTGTAAAATGAAAAGGCTGAGCTGCATGGCTGGCTTCTCTCTTCTGACCTTCTCTGGGTCTATGGCGTGTGTACATTGGTGAAGATTCAGGGTCAGGACAGCAGAGGGCGCCAGAGAGCTTCCGGCCATTCTGGTGGCGGCGGACACATGACAAATTTCCATAGGACTCACTTGGCTCCTGGACAGCCTCGAGCACCTCCCAGATTCTGAGTTTATCTCTGAGGGAAGGTCATGGGCTCCGAACGCCCCGGATTTCTCTTAATCTCCTTCGATTTGATTTGCATTTGCTTCCCCGGCACCTGACACATGGTGCCTGGTGCTTGATAGGTGCTTGAGAAATGCATGTTGATTGATGGAGAACAGTTCTGCCATGGGTGGATTTAGCTAAACTTTTGTAACCCGCGGCCCAGACCCCGAGCCCCCCGGGTTTACCTGACCTGGGTCCAATGGCGGAGGCTTCGAACGAGCTCTCTTTTTGTTTCATGCTCCTCTATGCATCTTGGCTCATTTTTCTCAATCCAGAATTTCCTCTAGGAATATCTGAATTTTGTTTCTGTCTAATTCTATATAAAAAAAAAAAAAAGGGAAAGAAAGGACCTTTAGCTCTATTCGAGCTCTCAGTTAATAAACTGCACTGAGGTCAAACCCCACCCCTCCTACCTCTGCAAGGGAAAAACACTGAGGGCTGCTAGAGAGTCCAGCAATCCACCTTCCTAGAGAATTCCATTTCCCTCCAGGGACCCCAAAAGTCACCCCAGTCTCGGAATTTCCACTGTGGGATTGACTAAAGATCTTCCCTTTCCCCAAGTAGGGAAAGAATTCTCCGGGTAATTAGACAATATAGTAATGCTCCCCTTTGGTAAGTCCCAGTGTTTTTCTGGTTTCATAGAGTCCATATAGCTCAGGGTACTGGCAACGAGTGGTGTTCAGATTGGCTCTCTCCAATGTGGAAATATGTTTTGCATGATTGTACATGTATAACTTAGATGAAATTGCTGACTGTCTCAGGGAGGGGTAGGGAAGCGAGGGAGGGAGAGAAATTGGAACTCAATTTTAGAAAACAAGGTAAAGTTTGCTTTTACATAGAATTGGGAAAAATAAAATATATTTTAAAAAGATTGTCTTTCTTGCTATTTCTTAGCTTTGGCTCCCCCCACTTTTTTTTAACCTTACCTTCTGCCTTAGAATCAATCCTGTGTATTGGTTCCGAGGCAGAAGAGCAGTAAGGGCTAGGCAATGGGGGTCAAGTGACTTGCTCAGAGTCACACAGCTGGGAAGTGTCTGAGGTCAGTTTGGCTTCCTTTTGAAGGTAGAGTGGTAAAATGGTTAGAATAAAAGAGTTGGAATCAGTTAGACTTTGGTTAAAATCTTGACTATTACTAACTGTATGACCATGGCCAAGTCACTTAATTTCTCTAAAATTCCCTCATCTGTAAAATGGGATATTGGCACCCCTAGTACCTATTTCACAAGATGAAATTCCACTGTGAATATGTACACAAAACACTTTACAAACTTGAAAGCATGAAATCGATGTTAGTTATTATTAGTCTAGTCCCTAGGGCTCTTAACCTTTTTTTGCATCATAGATTCTTTAGCAATCTGGTGAAACTCCTTCTCAGAATAATGTGTCTATATGAATAACATTTACTACATAGGATTACAAAAGAAACCAAAAGTTAGTGAAAATAAGAATGTAATTTGTTTCCCCATCTAAATTCATGGATTAACAACTCTTGGTCTAAGGACTCTTCCATTAGGATGAGGTGTTTTGATCCAGGGACTTCTTTAGGGTACCTGGTTCCCTGGAGCACATGATTTCTTGGTGGAGCTTTTGGCTGCATACACTTTCCTCTGGGGACTCATACATATAGTATATATCTATATCGATTTATATCTATCTTCCTGGCTTCTCTCTGTCCAAACTTCTAACTCTTGCTCTGTCTTCTCTTAAACTCTTTAGCTTTCCCTTTAAAGGTCAGGTGCAGAGAAATAGCTCAGATGTATGATTAGTCTTCATCAATATGATGTTAATTACCTTGATGATTCATTGCTACTACAACTCAAACACCAGTAACCTCCATCCTGAATGGATTTCCCCATTAATAATGATGATGATGATGATAATGAGCTGTCAGTGATTTAGGAGGGAGGCTTTGGGTGAGACCTGTAACAGAGTATGTCACCTGAGGACCAGCCTACCTAAGTTTGGAGACACTCATTCCCTCATTGGCCATTGGATGATCATTTTTTCCTCCCTAGCACAACTTAAGTGCCATCTATTTTATTTTATTTTGTTTTTTTGTAAAGATATTTTATTTGACCAACTATAGGCAGAAATTTTCCACATAAGTTTTCTGAAGTTATATGATCCAAATTGCCTCTCTCCTTCCCTTCCCTCTTCCTTCCAACTTGAGTTGGTAAACAATTGGTCTGGGTTACACATGTATTATCATGCAAAACATATTTCCATATTAGTCATTGTTGTAAGAGAATACTCATATAAAACCAAAATTCCAAATAAACTAAAGGGAAAAAAATCACATGCTTTGATCTTCATTCTGACTCCAACAATTCTTTCTCTGGAGGTGAATAGTGTTCTTTGTCATAAGTTCCTCAGAATTGTCCTGGATCATTGTATTGCTGAGAGCAGCTAAGTCATTCACAGGTGATCATTCTGTAATATCTATGTGTCTCTTGGTTCTGCTTATTCCACTCTGCATTACTTCATGTACATTTCTCCAGTTCTTTCTGGAATCAAAAAGGCCATCTGTTTTAGCAAGTCACAGAAGGCCTCAGATCCATGTTGATGGAGGAAGTATGTAAACTAATGAAACAGTATAGCATTGAAATATTGAAGTCTTTAAAGACTGACTGATTATCTCTATTTCTTCTAGGAATTTAACTTTTATAAAACAGTCAGCAAAACAAAGAGGTAAAAAAAAGGTGAGAAATTAGCAAGTGTTGGTTCTACTTGCCAAGACAGACATGGTATCAGGGGTCAGACTGTTACAAAATTCATACTAATCTCCAAAATATTATGGAAGAAGACTTCTGAAGATTCTGAATAGTATCACAGTGAGAAGTCGCAAAAGGAAAAGCCAATATGCAAAAAGATTGGTGTGAAATTGCACTAAACGAAGCCATTTCATGAGCATCTATGGGTGAAATTGGAAAGAGAACAACAAATAGATGGAAAATAGAACAGATTTCGTTAATGTTCCTAACTCTCTATTTTCATCATGACTGACAGTGGAGCTAGGACATTTGGACTCAACATTTCAGAACCAGATGTGACATATGAGAAAATGAAAATGGTACTTAAGACGAAAGCTGCTATAATAGTTGACATTTAAAGTTAACTTTTTGAAGTTCACACATATAATTTTCATTTGGAGGTGAGTGCTATTGGTATTATTCTTGCAGTTATATAGATAAGGCCACTGGGGCTCAAGAGATGTAAACTAACTAGCCCAAGGCTACCCCATTGCTGTTAGAAGTAGAATTTAAACTTGGATCTTTCTTGATCATGAATATCCCCCACTCCTTTAAACCCCTTCCCCCCGAAAAAACAACAACCTTGCCTTTCGTGCCGTGTATTGGTTCCAAGGCAGAAAAGCAGTAAGGGCTAGACAATTGGAGTTAAGTGACTTGCCCAGGCTTATATAGCTAGTTAGGGTCCAAGGCCAGATTTGATCCCAGGACTTCCTGTCTCTAGATCTGCCTCTCAATCCACTGAGCCACCTAGCTACCCCCTTCCCTTCCTCTTAAAAGACTTACCTGCTGGTCAGGTGTTTCTTACATGTAATATGTTAAAGTCAGGAAAGATTCTTGCTTAACCTGTTTTCTACTTACTCTGAAATTCCCCTGGTTTACTGAGATCATTATAGAGGTGATTTGAATGATATATCTACCTCAAAAAGCTAAAGCCTACCTGTCAGATGCTCTATGAACTTCTAATATCATCTAAATTCAGTTCCTGTAACATATTGGCAGACCAGGACAAAGAACATAGAGCTAAAAGTTCAAATAGGATTAAAAAAGATCAGTTTACTTGGAGGTCTAGTATCTATTCCCCAAAAAATGGAGTGGTGAGCAAATTCCTAGTTTTCATGCCAAAGAAAGGAGTCTCTCTTGCATTATTAACTGGGATTGGGAAGCATCCTCCATAAATCCCCCTACTTCTGTTGTATCCTCCTGTGATAGGCCAAAAATTGGATTAGGCCATAGGATAGTCGTATAACAAATATGGTGGGAGCATCTAGGTGGCTTGGTGGATTGAGAGCTAGGCCTAGAGATGGGAGATCTTGGGTTCAAATCTGGATTCAGCCACTTCCTAAGTATGTGACTCTGGGCAAGTCACTTCACCCCCATTACCTAGTTCTTACCCTCTTCTGACTTGGAGCCAATACAGTCTTGATTCCAAGATGGAAGATGATGGTTTAAAAAAACCCACCAAAACCCAAATATGATAGCGTGGTGATGATAAACAGATGCCTTCTGGTATTTGATAGGGAAGCATATGAAGACAGGTTAGGTACTGCTAGAAGGTTTCTCAGGCCTGATTGACCCTCCAATTCCATATAGGCTGCCTTCAAATTGAGGTCACTTAGCTTGTCTTCTCAAGGCAATAAGGAGCTTATGGAGAGTTGAGCATCCTTATAGCCTTTCTCTGGGATGGCATCTGCTTGCTTGAATGCTTAGGCCGAGTGTTCTGTTGTGTCAGGTTGGAGCCCCACACATCCCCCTGGTCTTGGTAAACAATTATCACCTCCTGCAAATCGTGCTGGATGCACAGATCTGGCTGTGGGCACACGTCATAAAAAAGCGACTAATTCCCATACGCCCTCGTCATAGTCCATGATCATCCCAGAGGCATTCATTAAGTTATATGCACAGGTCACTTGCTCGAGTGTAATACATAGATCCACAGGGCAAAATTTCTTTCAAAAAATTAATTAATTGATTAAAGAATATTTTTCCATGGTTCCATGATTCATGTTCTCTCCCTTCCCTGTTCCTTCCCCCTTCCTGGAGCTGAGAAGCAATTCCACACAGGACAAAATTTCAGTTGACAGACTAAACATGACTGTTCATATGTTCACAAATTCAGAACCAACAGCATTACATATCAGATCTGCATAGTGAAGACCAAGTTTATACGAGGCAGGATATAAAGTCTGGGGTGTAACCAGGTAGATAGAGCACTGTACTGGGAATCAGGAAGACTTAGCTTTAAGAGGTCAAATCCAACCTACTACATTTTATGGATGAAGAAACTGAGGCAAACATTGTCTCAGTATCTTCATCCATAAAATGATCTGGAGAAGGAAATGGCAAACCAATCCAGGATTTTTGCCAAGAAAACCCCAAATGGAGTTACAAAAAACTGGTCATGACCGAAACAACTAAACAACAACAAAATCTTCACATTTTTGGGGCTTTATACAAAGAAAACTTTACTAGTGGTTGCTTTCTGGTTTCATGTATAATTTCTTTAACTGATTACCTTGGCAGTATCAACCAATCAATCAACTGAACAATTAGCATTGTTCTGGGCCTAGAGTCAGGAAGACTTGAATTCAACTCTATCCTCAGATACTTCCTGGCTGTATGATCTTGAGTAAATCAGTTAACTTGTTTTGCTTCAGTTTTCTCAACCGTAAAATAAGGCTAATAATTATAATTATCTCCCAGGGTTGTTGTGAAGATTAAATGAGATAATATTTGTAAAGTGCTTAGCAGAGTGCCTGGGACACAGTAGGCACTTAATAAGAGCTCATTCCCTCTCTCTTCCTATTAAACTTTTGCTAGGTACTAAGTACTGTGCTAGGCGCTAGGGATATAAAGACAAAGAATGAGTTAGTCTTACTCATGAGGAGTTTCTAGTCATGTGAGCCAGATTTTAGCTAGATTGAAAGGTACTTTTGAGGTATCTGCTAAAAACTCTGTCTCCTCTAGAGGCAATGTGGCATAGGGGAGAGAGTGCTGGATTTAGAATCAGGAAGACCTGAGTTCAAATTTGACCTCTGATATTTACTAGCAGTGTGAACTTGGGCAAGTCTCTTAACTGCTCTTGGCCTCAGTTCCTCATTTATATGGGTGTTCGAGGAGGATTGGCATCCCTGGTATGAGGGTTTGCTAAACCCTTTTTAGGGCTGCTCACCCACCTTTGATGTCCACCTTTCACCCAACTCTCCCTTGTGCCTCCAAGAAGCTGTAGGGGCCATACTTACTGGACTTGGATGATTGGAAGAGAGAGTGAAGTTGATGACTTTGTGCAACTCTGCTTCACTTGAAAGCAAGTCACACACAAATTAAGCTGTCACTCTTGTGATGTCATTGGAACACTTAGAAAACAAAGGATGAATACCAACAATGAGCAGACAGACAGATGGTCTCTAAGGTCCCTTCCAACTTTAAAACTAGCATCCCTTGTTCCTTCTTCTTGGCCTCTATCACTTCTGGTAGACATCCATGCTGTGGCTTTACTCCAATGACTCATGGACATTTGAGTGGAAGGGATTTATATCTATATCTATATCCCCCAAGGGTTCACTTTCTAGAGGAAATCCCAACACTCAGTTGCATTTCCTTGTGTGAAAAGTTTGTGTTACTCTTTCTATCCTTCCATGAAGATTATTTGGTTATCTTTAAACCTTTAAGTTGGGATCCCAGCTTTATAGTTGGAGATGATTCTGGCTGAATGCCCCTAATAAGTTCATCTATGTTCCCTTGGGACTCCCTTGGTTAGAATATTTGGCAGAAAACGTCAGCCTCTGGATACAGGTCCCTTCCTCATCCCTTTCCCCATCTCTCTCAAGAGAGAAGTCCTCCTTCTCAGCGCAGGATAGTCTTGGTATCCATTAAGAGGGTATCAACCAACAGTTTTTTCTTTCAGAATCTTGCACAGGATCTTATTTACATGGGCCTTATTCCAGCCCCAGGTACCTGCTGACAATTGGTACGCTTTGGATGAGAGCCTTGAGTCTCTAGTGCTTATATGTTCCTGATTGCTAGGGAGCTCAGCTAACCCACCATGAACCAGTGTTGTCATATAACCTTGGCAAGACCTTGACTATTGTCTGGGGCTATTCTGTGTTCCAGTAAGTTACCCAGTTTTTCAACTACTTGGTTCATGGTGACTCTCTACTGGTCTACCATCTTGTTTTTGCTCTGGATGCCGGTATTCATAATAGGACTCTACCCTCGGCCTGGACCTCTGGACAGTGAATTAGATTGTCATATCATTACTTGCTTCTTTCTAAGCTCTACTGAGATGATGTAGTAACCAGGTGGTAGGGCTCTTTAAACACGTTAGTCAAGTTATGAATATCCACATCTTAGTCTCAATCTTTGAGGCACAGTGCTTTGCAAAGTAATTCATTTGTAGTTTTAGTTTTCATATCACTTTCATTTCCAATTATTTCTTTCCCCTTTCTTTACCTAGAGAGCCATTCCTTATAACAAATAGTTGAAAAGAAAGAGGGAAAAAAGCAGTTTAACAAGACGAATCAACACTAACTGAGTCTGATAATATATGTAACCTTTCACACCTATAGTCCCCCACCTCGATAAAAAAGAGAGAGAGGTACATTTTTTGGGCTCTTCTTTGAGGTTAAGCTTGGCCATTATAATTACAGTGTATAGTTATTTTTACTTCTCCCCCCACGAATATTGTTTCAATCATTGTTCATGTTGTTTTTCTGGCTCTGCTTCCTTCTTTCTACCTTATTGTATATGTCTCCCTGTGCAAACACTGATCATTAGTTCAAATGTGACTTGTCCATATGTCATCAGGTACTGTGTAAAGTTGGTAGCATTGGAAGGGAAGAAATAAACATTTAGTAATTGTCTGCTATGTGCCAGGCACTGTGTTAAGCACTTTCCAAGTATTATCTCATTCAATCCTCACAACAATCCTGGGAAGACAGATGCTATTGGTATTCCCATTTTTGTTGTCATTTTGTCAATTAGTTGTGTTGGATTCTTTGTGACCCCATTTGGGTTTTTTTTTTTTTTGGCCAAGATACTAGAGTGGTTTGCCACTTCTTTCTCTGGATCATTTTACAGATGGGAAAACTGAGATAGACAGGTTATGTGACTTTCCCAGGTTCATAAAGCTAGAAAGCATTTGAGGCTGGATTTGAACTCAGGTTGTCCTATCTCTAGACCCAGAGTTCTATTCACTACATCTCTCAGTTCTTGATGGCATTCTATGCATACAACTAGAAATACTATGAAATAAACCAGTGCTCCTTTGCTCAGGCCTTAGAGTCTCCAGCATTTTTTAGCAACATCCCACTGAAATGCTCTGGCTGCACAATTCTAAATCTCTTGAGTGCTTCCAAGTTTGGCATCATCTTAAGTAGCTTGTTCTCTGAATATCAATATGTGGATCCTGGGAGGAAAAATCTCATGCAGAAAAATCCTTTTCCCATAACATCTACTGGATGCTGCTTGGGTAGGCTTGCGCATACTAAGTAAAGTCATCAGTCATCACTAGGATCTTGTTGAAGATGTTCTTCCTACCCACCTTCAGAGCTAAGAGGTCTATGCTCCTCAGCTCAAAGGTTTCCTGTCCCTCTAGGTAAGTAGCTCTCAGCATTGGCTTTCTTTTTTGAAATTTCGTTTATTATTCTTATTCTTATTGTTATTTTAAAAACCTTATCTTCTGTCTTAGAATCAATAATGTGTATTGGTCCAAAGCAGAATTGTGGTTAGGGATAGGCTATGGGGGTTAAGTGACTTATCCAAGATCACACCTCTGAGAAGAAGTGACTGAAGCCAGATTTGAACCTAGGATCTCCTATCTCCTGGCCTGGCTTTCAATCCACTGAGCTACCTAGCTGTCCCCAGCATCTCTTTCAATTATGTACATAGAATAGAGCTCACACATGTGTTTTTAATATCTGTTTTTAATATCATAATGGATTAGTAGAACCATTTTACACTAACTCCAGGGTTTTCTCTTGGCCCAAGTGTCCAAGATCATTATAGATACTTTTACAGCCATCTGCTGATTGACTTTGGTTCGAACCACCAACCACCTTCTTCAGCTCCTGTAGGGCAGGTTAGAGTGTAGTGTGGTGCTCTTGTAGGATTGCCTCTTCTTGGGACCTTGGTTGCTAACACTTCTGGGAGGTAATCGTCCTGACCACAGCTATCCTCTTCCTGCTGAGGCTAGATAAGTCCAGTGCTATAGCTTCTCTATGTCCCAATGAGGGCATATGGGTTGTTCATGGAAGACTAGCATCTCTGGTGTGAGGGCTTACTGAACCCTTTTCAGGGCTGCTCATCTACCTTTGGTGTCCATCTGCCACCCAACTTTCACCTGTGGCTCCAAAAAACTGTAGGGACCATACTTTGATAAAACCCATCTTGGCAGACAGACTAAACCAGGTTGAGGGTATCTGACAAGCCTCAAACCCATCAGTGAGTCAGGGGGATGTCTACCCCAAGCATGGAAAGACTTCCCCTGATAAAAATGGGTGGATGAGAACAGTTTGTTTCAGTGCCCATGAAGGTGACTGATGTAGGTGCTGTGGAGCATTTAGAGCTTGGTCAGACATTGAAGGGGCCCAGAAGAGGCCCAGGTCATCCCCTGCATCCCAGGCCATCACCAGTCATCCTGTCTTTTGTCTTGTCACTGGACTTTGAAGATTCTGGAAGAGTGAGGCTGATGGCTTTGTGTAACTCTGCCTCACTTAAATCCAATTTACTTGAAAGCCAAGACAGCAGCCTAGTGATGTCACTGCTCTTCTTTGAAAATGAAGGATAAGGGGCAGCTGGGTAGCTCAGTGGATTGAGAGCCAGGCCTAGAGATGGGAGGTCCTAGGTTCAAATCTGGCCTCAGACACTTCCCAGCTGTGTGACCCTGGGCAAGTCACTTGACCCCCACTGCCTACCTTTACCAATCTTCCACCAAGGAACTAATACACAGAAGTTAAGGGTTTAAAAAATATATATATATATATATATTAAAAAAAAAAGAAAATGAAGGATAAGAGGCACCTCGGTGGTTCAATGGATAGAGAGCCAAGCCTGGAGATGGGAGATCCTGGGTTCAAACCTGGTCTCTGACACTTTCTAGCTGTGTGATCTTGGGCAAATCAATTAACTCCAATTGCCTAGCTCTTACAGCTCTTCTGCCTTGGAACCAATATTTAGTATCAATTCTAAGACAGAAAGAAGGAAAGAAGGAAAGAAAAAAAGGGAAAAAATAAAGGAAGGAAGGAAGAAAAAAAGAAATAAAAAAGGTATATAGGCTGAATAACAGCAACCTGTCCCAATAGCACACTTTCCAGAGCAAGTCCCAAGCTCTCAGCTGCATTTGCTCATGTGAGCAGAGTTTATTCCTGTGTGTTGCAGATTGCTTTAACCTTTTCCATGATGATTATCAAAATCTTTCAAGTACTAGGCCTACATAATAGGGTATTTGCATCCATTTTGGTCTTCCCTATCCAATAATGCATTGTTACTGATTTGTATAATGTGTGATATGATATTGAATTGAATATGAATAAATATTGAATTAATAGTTGATTAGTACCAATCACCAACATAGGTAGGTGGTTCAGTGAATAGAGAACTAGTCCTAATAGTCAGGAGGTCCTGGGTTTAAATTTGTGTGATCCTGGACAAGTCACTAAACCCTGTTTGTCTCAGTTTCCTCATCTGTAAAATGAGTTTGAACAGGAAATGGCAAACTACTCTAATATCTTTGTCAAGAAAACCCCAAATGAGGTTGAGGAGGACTGGTTAGGACTGAAATGACTGAATAACAACAAAGTGCCAATTAATCAATAAATATGAATAAATTATTTACTGTGTGTCAGACCTATGCTAGGCACTGGGAGTATAAGTCCGGAAGCAAAAGAGTTCTAAAGAGTGGGTTCGAGCATGTAATTAGCCCCTTCCCACAGTGTTCTATGGTGGTTCCCTAATACTTCTAGGATCACATATAAAGTCCTCTTCTGGAATTGAAAGCTTTTCATACCCTGGTCCCATCCTTCCTTTCTATCTTCTTACACTTTACTTTCCTCCAAACATTCTGTGATCCCACACTTACTTTCCATCTCTGTGCCTTTTTACTCCAAGGCCAAAATGGTCTGCCTGCTCACCTCTGCTTCTTGGTTTCCTTGGTTTCTTTCAAGACTCAGCTCAGATCCCACCTTCTGCAGGAGACCTATCCCAGACCTTCGAGCTACTAGTGCCCTTCCTGCACAGATTATCTCCTGTCTGATATGTATATATCTTGTATGTACTGATTTACATGTTGTCTCCTTCATTAGAATGGAAGCTTTTTAGGGGTAGTGAGGTGGCTCAGTGGATAGAGAGCCAGGCCTGGAGATGAGATGTCCTGGGTTCAAATCTGACCTCAGACAATGACCAATATAGAAGTGTGTTTTGCATAATATTAAGAATAAAATTTTTCAAAATCTAGCTTCAAACACTTCCTAACTATATGACCCGGGCAAATAATTTCTCAATTGCCTAGCCATTACCTGTCTTCTGTCTTGGAACCAATACTTAGTATCAATTCTAAGACAGAAGATAAGGATTTAAAAAAGAATATAAGCTCCTTGAGGGTAGATACTGTTTATGTTTGCATTTGTATTTTTAGTCAGTCAAAAAATAAGTATTTATTAAGCTGGTACTATGTACCCGACACTGTGCTAAGTGCTGAAGATTAAAAAAAAAAAAGGTAAAAGACAATTCTTACCCTTTAAAAGCTTACAGTCCAATGGGGTGATAATATGCAAATAACTTTTGTACAAACAAGCTATAGACAGGATAAAAAGGAAATAATCAATAGAAGAAAGGCACTAGAATTAAGAGTTTGGGAAGGATTGGCTGAATAAATTGTGGCATATGACAGTGATGGCTACTATTGTTTCCTTAGGAATGATAAACAGGATGATTTCAGAAAGAGCTGGAAAGACCTGCATGAATGGATGCAGAGTGAAATAAGCAGAACCAGGAGAGCATTGTACACAGTAACTGCAATATTGTAGAATGATCAGCTGTGATAAACCTAACTACTCTCAGCAATAACAGTGATCCAGGACAATTCTGAAAGATTTATATGGCAAAGAATGTTATCCACCTCCAGAGAAAGAGTGGTTGGAGTCAGATGTAGATCAAAGCATACTATCTTTTACAATGGTTTATTTAGGGTTTTATTTCTGGATTTTGGTTTTATATGAGTATACTCTTACAACAATGGCCCATATAGAAGTATGTTTTGTATAATAATACATGTATAATCCAGACCAATTGCTCACCATCTCTGAGAGAAGGGAGAGGCAGGAGAGAGGGAAGGAAACAGTTTGGATCTTGTCATTTCAGAAAATGTTTGTTGAAAATTTTTATTACATGTAATTGGGAAAATAAAATATCTTTGAATAAAGGGGAAAAAAGAGAGCTTGGGAAAGGCTTCTCTTAGAGATGGGATTTTAGTTGGTTCTTGAAAGAAGCTGAGGAGGCCACAGGGCAGATAATGAGCACTTGACAAATGCTTGTTGCCAGCTAGCTTGTCTTCTAGGAGGACAATGCTAATGGAGGAGATAGTGTATGCACATAGATAGTCACATACAAAACTACTTGTCTCTGGCTAGCAGCATACAATACAGTGCTTGTTGGTATATCAGCAGATTGCTTTCCTTAGAACTGGTCAGCACATACGGACGTTTCAGCCTCCTGAGATCCCAAAGCACACATCTGTGGGTTATGGTAGCTTCTTTGCAAACATCATCAGGTATGGGATGAAGCCTTTGCCATCTTTTTTCTTTTTTTTAAACCTGCACCTTCTGTCTTATGATCAATACTGTGTATTGGTTCCAAGGCAGAAGAACAGTATGAGGTAGGCAGTGGCAGTAGGAGTGAAGTGACTTGCCCTGGGGCACACAGCTAGGAAGTGCCTGAGTTCGGATTTGAACTCAAGACTTCTCTCTAGGACTGGCTCTCAATCCACTGAGCCACCGAGCTTGCCCCCCAATGCCATCTTTTTTTGATGGTATTGTGTATGTGCACAAAGAATGACCAAATGTTGACCACACAGCCTGTGGCTCCGTCTTCTGTACAGCCCACAGTTTCAGAACTTCTTGCCCTCCTGCTGGCAGGCACTGATGAAATGGACATAGACAAACCCCATGTTTTCCACTCAGTCAAATGGCGTCTTTGGGTTTTGCAAAATCTCTAACATTGTGCTTTCAGGAGCCTGTGCTTTTAGAGCATGTAGGGAGTCAAATGTTTGCCCCTTATGACTTTCCATTACCCTCCTTGAGGGCATGGCTTATCCAGGATACCAAAAGTACCTCTTTAGAGGAGCAAGACTGTTCCCTTGAGAAGCCTGGCATCTTAAGTTTCTTCTACTTTCACTGGCAGACATCATTTAATCTTTATTTCCGGCTACTGCTACTGGTCCAGATGTTGACCTTCATAGCAGATGTGTGACTCTATCTTCAGTTAATCTTTCTTTCATCCTTTTTGCCTTCTTCTCATCCCTAGTAGGAAGTCTAGTAACCAGTTTTCAAGCATTCTCCCCAACTTCCATCTTTTTAGGAATGTGGGAACCATTGGTTCAGATAATTTAGAGAAGTCAGCAGGAACTTTGGTGGCTTCCTTGAACATGTTAGAAAGCATTATATACAATCAATATGTGTCTTCTATCACAATATGAGCAATATGAAAATATGTATTGCATTAAAGTATGGGTTATAGCCATATTAATTTTAATTAATTAAATTAATATTAAACTATTTACCACTGAAAGGAATGGGAGTGGAAGAGAAGAAGGGAGAAAATCTAAATTCTATAATGTCAGAAAACAATTGAGAAAAATAATTTCTACATGTAATTGAAAAAATAAAAATCAATTAGTTAATTAATTAAAAAAGAAAGCATCATCATCTCCTCCAAATTGACCATAGCATCATAGAAACAACTTAATTTTAAAAAATTAATTAATTTGTTTATTGGTTACATTAAAGTTTTCAGGTATGTCAACCCTTCCCTCCCCTCTCTGCACCAGAGAACAAAAAAAAGTATATGTAAATTATATCTTTTGTGTTTCTATTTATCAGTATAGAGGCTTCTTTTGATATACATGTCTCCAAACTCAAGTGGCACTCCTACAATTAGAAGACCCCTATGAGAATGCAGTCCTGCTGTGGTCCACTGATGTTCCAATGGCATTCATGCTCAACAACAGCATCTCAGCCCAACAAGTATTCAGTGGTGCAATACATAGCAATACCTAGTCACAGAAGATCAGCAAAGCTAGCTTAGTAATAGTAAAAGAGAAATATTGTGAACTAATAGCTGTTATGTTCAGGAAAAGAGTCCCAATATGATATAATAAATTTTAGCCTGTCCATATAGCCTAGAAAGTAGGAAAATTCATATAATTCTTTTGATACTTCTCCGTATTCACCATACATAATTTCTTACAGAACAGTAATAATCCATTACATCCATGTACTTTATCCAGAAGAAATTCCATTAGGGTATCTCAGTGCTCAAACTCTCTCTTAGACCCCCCCCACATGCCCACAAAACAATCATAAAGCTGCTCTCCCCTCCAAAAATTTTCCATGACAATGACTCTCCACATGATATTATTATTGACTGGGTCCTGTCAATAGTCAGACCCTGGTGGTCAAATGACCTAGCCCTCTATTTCATTGCTGTGTTTCATAGCTCTTGAAAAAAAAGGTTTTTATTGATTTTTCTATTTTTTTACATTCCCATAGCACCCCATGTATTCCTCCCTTATTTTCTGCTAGAAAGTCATCCCATATGACAAAGAGCATTTTTTGGAGAGAATTTAAAAAGTCAACACAACTGATTGATACATTGAAAAAGTGAAAAAACAAGCAATGTGTAATACCTGTGGACCTCTCACCTCTATGAAGGGTAGATCAGGGGCATCTTCTTATATCTCTTTGAGTCCCACATAATCTTTATAATTTTGTTACACTTACTTTTTTTTTTTTTTTTGGTGTTGTTCTTTCTATTTACCTTGTAGTTACTGTGGGTATTGTCTTCTTGGTTCTTCTTACTTCAGTCTGAATCAATTCATGTAGCTCTTTTGGTACTTCTCTGTATTCACCATACACAATTTCTTACAGAACATGCATCACATGAACAGAACATGTTCTCACAGAACATACACATCCATTACATCCATACACCACAATTTGTTTAACCAATCCCCAAGTGACAGGCATCTATTTTATTTTTAATTCTTGGCTATCACACAAAATACTACTATTAAATATAGTGGAGTATATGGAGACTTAAAAAAATTTTATTATTGACTTCATTTGGGGTATAAGCCCAGTAATGGCATCTCTGATTCAAAGGGCATATATATTTTATTCACTTTATTAACATAATTCCAAATTTCTTTCCAAAATGATTCTACCACTTCACAGCTCCACCAACCATGTATTAGTAAGCTCATCTTTCCACAACCCTATTTTAGTTGGTTTGTAGAGTGAGGTAAAAACCTAAGGTTGTTTTGATTTGTATTTCTCTTATTATTAGTGATTTGGAACAAAAAATTCATCTGGAAGAACTAAAGGCCAAGAATATCAAGGGAATTAATGAAAAAGAACATGAAGGAAGGTGGCTTAACTATATATGATCTCAAATTGTATTAACTAATAGATCCAAACAATTGAGCACTGGCTAAGAAATAGGGTAGTGGATCATTGGAATAGATTAGGCACTCAATATGTAGTAATAAATGACCATAGTAACCTGGTGTTTGACAAACTCAAAGAACCACGCTTTTGGAAGGAGAACTTGCTATTCAACAAAGTCTTCTGGGTAAACTGGAAAACAGTGTGGCAGGAACTAGGCACAGACTAACATCTCATACCATATACCAAAATAAAGTTAAAATGTATGCATTATTTAGAAATAAAAGGTGAAAACAAAACAAATTAGAGGAGCATAGAATAGTTTACCTGCCAGATTTATGAATGAAGGAAGAATTTATGTCCAAATAAGACATAAAGAACATTATGAGATTGTGAAGATGGGATTAACTCTTCCCCTTGCCTATTTTTAGCTAATCAAATTAAGAACTCAAAGCACCCCTACTTAAAAGTAAGAGAGTTCCAAGTAACTTGCTAAAGTGGGTGACAACTCCAGAGGCCTCTGCTTGGCCCCAGGTAGTGCTAGGCAAATTGAAAGACTGAGATTTGTTCCTGTAAAGTGAGGAAGGGATAGGAAGTGATGTGGAAAAGGCACTATAAAAAGTTCTAAACTCCTTCTCCAAGGGGCTACTCCTTTGGACTTTTTCTTTGGAGGACTTTTCCTTTGGACTTCTCCTTTGAACTTCTTCTCCTTTAGAGTTCATCTTTGGACACTCTGCATCGGTGAGCTGGTTTGAAGGAGGAGACTCTTTCCCTGGATCCTGTATTGGCTTGCTGGGTGAGTAGCTGGCCTTCCTTTCCTGGCTTCTGGATAGATTAGTTCCAGAGAGGCCTTCCTTTCCTGGAGGAGGCTACGTTAGTGGAGCCCTTGCTGAAGACACCACTGAGACTCCTGGTTTAAGAGACTACCACAATTCCACATGCAGATTGGGACTTGAGAGCCCCTCCTGGGTGGTGAGCTGGACAGAAATTATAGGGTATCTAGCTAGGCAATACTTTTTATTTCCTTCCTACATTTATCTCTTTTACTATATCTCTATTGAACTAATTTATTAAGAGTGGCTAACAGATTTGTGACTTAAGAGTTAATTTTTTTAAATCGGCAACCACAATATTACTTTAGAACTTTCATATTTAGCATAAAAACCTAAATTTTAAATTCTTATAGTTGTAAAATAGAGAACTTTGACTACCTTAAATTAGAAATTTTCACACAAACAAAACCAATACAACCAATATTAGAAGGGAAACAATAAATTGGGAAAGATTTTTATAGCAAGTATCTTTGACAAAGGCCGTATTTCTCAAATATTATGTCAATATTATGAGAATAAAAACATTCCCTATTTGGCAAAGGATACAAACTGGTAATTCTCAGATGAAGAAATTAAAACTATCTTTAGTCATATGAAAAAAATGCTCCAAATAATTAACCAGAGAAATGCAAATTAATGGAATACTATTGTGCCATAAGAAATGACAATCAAGATGATCACCAAATAAACTTGGATAGACTTATAAGAAATGAAACAAAATGAAATGAGCAGAACTAGGAGAACATTGTACACAGTAATAGCAATGATGCACAATTATCAACTGTGAATAACAACTATTAGCAATGCAAAGATACAAGATAACTCCAAGGAACTCATGACAAAAAAAGACTATTCACTGTTATGGAAGAATCTGAGAAAGTCTGAAAGCAAATTGAAGCATGCCATTCTTCGCTTTATTTCTTTTGTGAATTTTTTCTCTGTGTAAGTGATAGGTGACTTCTTTCACAACATGATGAACATGGAAATATTTATTGTATAATAACACATGTACAACCTATATCATATTACCTGCCTTCTTAGGGAAGGTGGAGGGATGGGAGGGAGGAAGAGAACATGGATTGCAAAATATCAGAAAATGACTATTGACAATTGTACCAACATGTAATCTTGGAAAAAAATTAAAGACTTATTTTAAAAACTCAAAAAGAAATGAGGGCTGCCAATCTGTATGTAAGGATCCTTGCAGATAATATGAGTTAATTTTTAAAGGGTATATGCTTTATTGTATTTTTATGTTTTCTTAAATGTTTTGCAATTACCCCCTTTAAAAAAAAACTCTTACCTTCTGTCTTAGAATTGATTCTAAGACATAAGAGCTGCAAGAGCTAGGCAATCAAGGTTAAGTGACTTGTCCAGTGTCACAGAGCTAGGAAGTCTCTGAGGTCAGATTTGAACCCAAGTTGTCCTGACTCCAGGCATGGTGCTCTGTCCACTGTGCTACCTAGCTGTCCATCCTCCTCCCAGTTACCTTTTAATCTGGGAGTGTTGTGGGCCATGTGTTTGACACCTCTGGTTTAGGGTACTAAGAACTGAACCTCTTCTATAACTTCCCAGTCACCCCAGAGTAGTTGATAGTCCTCAGAACTGAGAGTCTTCCCACTGCCATTTGAGGCAACATATCTTTTTTGATGGGATGCCACATCGTGGCAACTGTAGTCTCAAAAGGATTTGCATCCAACTCAACCAATACTGTACCTTTGCCGAGTGTCCTTTCCATGCTATTGCTGAATAAATTCCTTTTGTTAAAGCTTGGGTATTTAATTTTGTTCTGATCCTAAGGGAATGGACCTAAGTTAGTGGCCTGAAATACCTTTTGACTATCCTGGCTGGTTGACAGACTATTCCTCAGACCAACCATTCCTGTTGCTATTGTTTCCAATTACAGGGGGAGGCATTGGATAAAAGGCTTCTGAGAAAAGTGTTGAACCTGGGTCATTTGCCCTGCCCTTCAGCAGTCTTTTTACATTCTCAGTCCATCTTTTTCTCACCGTGAAAGCCTTAAATTCACCACGTCCCCAAACCATTTATCAGTTATTTATTTATGGATCTAGAAATATGTCAGACATTTCAGGTAACTCACACAGTGCAGCTATTGCATTGTATTTCTTTCTATATACTTTAGTCAATAGACGACATTTCCCCAAAGTGTCCACATAGTGGTATAAAGTCTTTTCAATATCTTACTCATCACAGTCAATAAATGCCCCAAACCCCTAATATAAGAACAATTTGGATAATAAGTATACCTTAACTTGCTCCTCTATCACCTATCCCAGCTATACTGGGAACTCTAAAACCACTTTGATTTGGGTCAAATCCTTCCACTAAGTAATAATTCTCCAAATAAGTGAATAGTTGTGGTGGCTATTAACCCCAGCATACAAATACACATCACTTCCAAAGTGTTATTGCAGTAAAGCACATGATCTCACTTTAGCAAAAATGAAAGAATTTCTTATATCAATCAGCTTGCCTAAATTTTCTACAAAGTCTAACTAAAAAGAACTGCAAACCAAATTATAACCTAGACCCTGAATGAAGGAAAACAATCAGAAGTACTGGTCTAAGCAATTCTTGAAATGTAATAATAATGGCAGGTAGGTGCAATGTATAGATTGCTGGGCTGGAGACAGGAAGATTCATCTTTGTGAGTTCAAATCTGGCCTCAGACACTTACTAGCTATGTGATCTCTGGTGAGTCACTTAACTCTGTTTGCCTCAGTTTCCTCATCTGGAAAATGAGCTGGAGAAGGAGATGGCAAACTGCACCAGTATCTTTGCCAAGAAATTGCAAAACTCCAAATTGGGTCATGCAAAGTTAGATGTGCCTGAAAAACAAAAACAAAAACAAAACAAGCAAACAAAAAATGACTGAACAACAACAATAATGATAGCTGGCATTAACAAAATGCTTTAAGTTTTGCAAAGTACTTTACATGTTTTCTCATTTGATCCTTCCAACAATATGTAATTCAGAGCCTACAAGGCTCTGAATATAAACAATTTTTGTTTTCAAAAATGATTGTAAACTCCCTTTCCTAATAAAATCCATATATGGGGGCAGCTGGGTAGCTCAGTGAATTGAGAGCCAGGCCTAGAGACTGGGAAGTCCTGGGTTCAAATCTGGCCTCAGACACTTCCCAGCTGGGTGACCCTGGGCAAGTCACTGTAACCTCCATTGCCTAGTCCTTACTGCTCTTCTGCCTTGGAACCAATACACAGTATTGATTCTAAGATGGAAGGTAAGGGTTAAAAAAAAAAAGAACTGAGACTAAGACAGAAGGTAAGGATTTAAAAAAAATTATTAAGGAAGACAAGAGGTTCTATGTTCAAATTTGACTTCAGACACTTCCTAGCTGTGTGACCCTGGGCAAGTCACTTAACTCCCATTGCCTAGCCCTTGCCTCTCTTCTGCCTTAAAACCAATATTGATTCTAAGACAGAAGGTAAGGGTTTTAAAAAAAATCCATATATAACCGCAAGCAAGATAAGAAATGAAGACTAATTCCCGTATATGTCCCCCTCTCTTTTTTTCTTTTCTAACTCTAGATTTCCTCTTGGTTACTTGGGTTCAATATATAAGCAATTTGGATAATAAGTATGCCTTAACTGGCTTCTCTATCAGCTATCCTTCTACCCTGCAAACCCTAAAAATCATCTAAATTCAATCATAACAGGCAGACCAAGTAAGAAAAGGATACGTTTTATTTTATTTTGTTGTTTTACTTTATTTTATTTTTATTTTGAATTAAACAGTTAACAAATTAAGCATCCCAATATGTGCAATGAGGGGACTGGCTGATTGAACCTAAGCGGTGCCAGCGACCTACTCTCTCCACCCAGAGTCTTAGAGAAGTTCTTGCCAAACTTGCCACCAGGAAAGAGAGAGCTCAAGTTTTTCCCTTGGAGCCTTTTGCATGACTGCTCGCTTCTGACTCAGCAGCCCATTAAAAGGCTTTTCTCCACTTTGCAGTAACAGAGCTTGTGTGCCCCACGCATGTGAAGACTTCCTCCAGCAGAATGGGCAGATGAGAATAATTTATTCCAATGCCCGTGAAGATGGATGAAGCAGGAGATGAGGAGTATTTAGAGCTCAGGCAGACATCAAAGACACCAAGGACATCGCCAGTCATCCTGACTTTGGTTCTGCTACTGGACTTTGATGCATCTGGAAGAGAGTGAGGCTGATGGCTTCATGTAACTCTGCTTCATTTAAGTCCAATTCATGCACAAGTCAAGACATCACCCATCATCCATTATTTTACCCCAGTGTCATGATATCATTGGTCTTCAAAAATAAAGGACGAATAGGGAGCAGCTGGGTGGTTCAGTGGTTTGAGAGTCATGCCTAGAAATGGGAGGTCCTGGGTTCAAATCTGACCTCAGATACTTCCTGGCAAGTCACTTAATCCCCATTACCAAGTCTTTACTCTCTTTCTGTCTTGGAACCAATATTGATTCTAAGACGGAAGGTAAGGTTTAAAAAATAAAATAAAGGATGAACAATAATAAATGGGTGGGAAATAGTCACAGAATACTGGTGTATGTTCTGAGGACTGAGCCCTTATGGGCTACCATTACATATAATAAAGAACATGCATTTTAAAAAGAAAATATTTCATTGGAATTAAGACAATTGGTAAAGTAATCTCAAAACTGGGGACCCATAAACAAAAGGGGGAGAGAACATGTTCCTCTAACCTCATCCTCTGAAGTAAGGAGGGCATTGCACGGTTTCTGCTGCATGGCTGAACTAAGGTTGGCCAGTTTTGCCCATGCAGCATTTGGCTGTTTTCCCAGGGAATTCCTCAGATTTGAGGCCTCTCTGCCACCTGATATATCCTCTCCTTCCTCCATGCTTCCCAGGAACACTCCATTCCACTCTCTACTCAGCTGACAAAGTAATTTTCCTGGTTCTAACCATGTTATTTCCCTTATTAAATGAACTCTAGTGGCTCTTAAATACTTCCAGGACAAATACATATAATCCTTCATTTGGTACTTAAAGTTCTTCATAATCTGGTTCCATCTTAGCCTTCTAGACTTCTCATATTCTCCTCCCTTTCACACACATTATAATAAAACCACACTGACCTATTTGCTTTCCTTGAACCATTCCATCTGCCATCTCTGTGACTTTGCACCAGTTGCTGCCCATTCCCAGAATGCTTTCTTCCCCAACCTTTGACTCTTAGAATCTCTGGCTTTCTTTAAGACTCAACTCAAATGCAACCTCCAGGTCTTTCCTGGTCCAGCCTATTCAACAACTGCTAGTGCTATCACCTCTAAGCTTGCCTTTTGTCTCATTTAGCTACTAGGTGGTTCAGTGGATAAAGTGCTGAGCCCTGAATTCAAATCCAACCTCAGATACTTATTGGCTCTGTGATCCTTTACAAGTTGTATAACCTCTACCTACCTCTGTTTCCCCATCTGCAAAATGGAGATAATAATAACATTTACCTTCCAGGGTTGTTGTGAGGATAAAGCAAAATGGTTTTTGTAAAGTTCTTTGCAAAGCTTAAAACACTATGTAAAAGTTAGCTATTATCACACCATATTTTTCTGTTATATTCTACAACGAAAATGTAAGCTCCTTGAATGCTGGGCCTCTTTTTACTTTTATTTTGTTTGCCCAGTGCCTAGCACAATGCCTGTTGCATATTAATAAATAGTATAAATTAAATAATGTATTATTGTTTGATAATATATTAATAAATGCTTACTAATTGATTGATAGTACCATTGAATTCTCACTACATGGCACTGCCTTGTTTTTCAGTATTTTCTTGATCCATGATCCCCTCTTTTATTTTTAACCCTTCCCTCATCTTGGAACGATACAAGGCAGAAGAGTAGTAAGAGCTAGGCAATGGTGTGAAGTGACTTGCCCAGGGTCACACAAATAGAAAGTGTCTGAGGTCAGATTTGAAACCATTTCTAGGCCTGGCTCTCAATCCACTGAGCCAACTAGTTGCTCTCCCTTGCCCTCTGTGATTTCCTCTTCATAACCCAATCTGTTTGTGATGCAATGGCCCATTTCTGCAGAAATGAGTCTCTTCAGAAATTAATTCCTTTCTGATCCAATGAACTTGTACACAGCACAATGGAGAGTGGAGGTTTTGCGGCTGTCTGATCCTTGTCATATCTGATAGGCGCAACCACCAATATCACTTTTTTTTCAGTGATTCTTCAATTATCAATATCAAATGAGGGATCACTTAAGGAGTTGAACCAGTCTCACCAAAGGTGCTTGCCATTGACATGGGTCTGTCCATCACATAGCCCAAATGGAATGGGGATTTTCTACAGATGGCGAAGTCCTCCAGAGGCTCCTCTTTGTGGATGACATTAAGCTATTATAACAAGTACTACTCTCCTAGAGCAGTGATGGGCAAACTTTTTAAAGAGGGGGGCCAAAGGAAATGAAATGCTCATCTGTCAGTCTGTTTCTAAGGCAACTCTTTCAAAGTTTCATTGTATTGTATCCTACTCATTGTATTCGTCAGATTAGGAATAATGTCAGAAGGCTGGATAGAACATTTCAGAGGGCTGCATCATTTGGCCATCACTGTCCTAGAGTATTACATGGCTGAATCAATGACATAATGGCCATTCAAAAGAGATCATCCCAACAATTCACACAGAAACAAACAAATGGATGAAAATCTTCCATTGTCTGCTGATGTAGTTGGAATGACAATGCTTTGATTTAGTCTGCTAGTTCTTATATCTTGGATAGGTGATATAATTGAATGATAAGCTAGATCTAAGATCAAACAGGAGAAAACAAATGGGCTTAATTAAATTTGGGAAATCACACATCACTTTCAAGAATCCCAGATTGCTCTCTAACACAAAATCGCATGTTTTTGCCACCAGAGTTCTGCCAATGATGCTGCATGTCTGTGAATTATAGAAAACCACAATTTCAAACTGAAAGAAGGGGGTTAATTAAAGGTCAATGGAGAGATGCATGATGGATACAAGACCTTGTGGCTTATTACCTATGGTGATTTGTGGCCAAGAAGTTATAGAAAATATATCCAAATGACCCCAACATTTATTAAACTACTTTGTATAAGGTACCATATTAAATGATGAGGCTACAAAATCAGAAATAGTCCCTAACCTCAAGAAGCTTACATTCTGTTGGAAGAATACAGGATGTATCTGGGTAAATATTTCCCAGATAATTTGATGAGGGATAAACCACTATAAAGTCAGATAATCTGGAAACGCTTTTTAAAATTAGAAAATGACATCTTAGCTCAACCTGGAAGAAAGCTAAGAATGCTAAGAGGCAGAGAGGAGAAAGAAAAGCATTCTAGGCCCGGGACACAGGTTGTCCAAAAGCATGATAATATGAGATGAAATATTAAGCTTGGGGACTGGCTATTAAGCCAATTTGGCTAGAACATAGAATACGTGTGGGGAACAAAAATGTAGTAAGTCTGAAAAAGACAGATGGGAGCCAGACTGTGGAGGATTTTATATTTTATCTTGGAGGCAAAGGGGAGCAGCTGAAGATTTTTGAGCAGGGGAGTGACATGGTCAAGTCTATGTCTTAGAAATGTTAATTTGGCAGATGGGTGTAGGATGGATTGGAGACAAAGGAAACTAGAAGCAGGTAGTTAGGAGATAATTGTTATTGTCTATGTTAGAGGTGATGAGGGTCTGAATAGCTATCCAAAAAAAGAAGGGGGAAACAGATGTAAGAGATTTTGTAGACTGAAGTGACAAGATTCAACAACTCTTTGGAAATGGAGTGTGACTGAGAGGGAAGAGTCAAGAATGGTTCCAAGATTGTGCACCTGGGTAACTAGTAGGATTGTGGTGCTTTCTACAGAAGTAGGGAAGTTTTAGTTGAAGTGGTTTGGAATATGTGTGGGGAAGATAATAAATTCAATTTGTGACATATGGTTAATGTGGACATTTATTTTACATGACTACATATTTGTGATTCTATTTTTCTGGCCTCCTCAAAGGGAGGGGGGAAAGGGAAGGGGAGGGAGAGAATTTAGAAATGAAAATCAAATTTAAAAAATTTTGGACATGTTGAGTTTGAGATGCCTATAGGACATACAGGTGGAGATATTTGGCAGGCATTTGATAAGGTTGGCTGGAATTCACGAGAGAAATTAGTGTTAATATTTTAAAATTAATTCACTAGAAACATTAGAATTGGGAATTACTTACAGAGAGACAACTACTGAACCCATAGGAGCTGGTTAGATCAATGAGATATTGTAGGGATAAGAGAAGAGATTTCAAGGCTAGAGTCTTGAGTCTTGGACACATTCATGCTTAGTGAGTGGGAGATGATTGATGACCCAACAAAGGAGATCTTCCAGGATAGTTATGATTGGAAAAAGAGGGCTAAAAGTCATGCAGCAAGGGTGAAGGATGATGACTAGTCTAAGGGCTGCACTGGTACCATGAAATGTTCAAAGAATTAGAGGAAGGTCTCCAACATGTTGAGTAGATCCTCCATGGAAGTTTTTTTTTTTTTTTTTTTAAACCCTTGTACTTTGCTGTATTGTCTCATAGGTGGAAGAGTGGTAAGGGTGGGCAATGGGGGTCAAGTGACTTGCCCAGGGTCACACAGCTGGGATGTGGCTGAGGCCGGGTTTGAACCTAGGACCTCCTGTCTCTAGGCCTGACTCTTACTCCACTGAGCTACCCAGCTGCCCCCCCTCCATGGAAGTTTTATGGGAACATATAGCCAAGAATCATATGAGTTAAGAAGGCATAAAGGGCCATGATGTGCACTGATGGAAGGAGTGTCCAAAGAGATGAGATCCAATGAAATATGTGAAAAGAGAATTACTCTTCCTTTGTTTTCTTTGATATAATCAATCAGCAATCTTTAATGGAATCAGTCAGAAACCTGAAGATCCTTTAGCATTGATTGCAAGTACAGACACACCCTCAGAGAAAGGAAGTAGAAACCAACAAGACAGGAAATTGATCCCACAAGCATTGCCCCACTAGGCAGTGCCAGACAAATTAAGGAATTATGATTGGTTCCTGAGATGTGACATGAGAGAACTAGTGGGTAGAGAAAAGTGCTTATGATGGGAGATCCAGCATGAAGTGGGACATTTGGATTCGCAGTAGCTTTCTGGAGATTTGGATTCCTGTGTTGGTGACTCAGGTTAAAGGAACTCAGATTTGGATTCAGGGGCACTGATAACTCTTGCTGAAGGGACTCTTGTGGACTTCTAACTAGAGACTGGACCCTTGTGTGTGTGTGTGTGTGTGTGTGTGTGGTGAGCTGGGTTTCATTGGATCAGCATTTATGGTGTTTGGCTAGTGTAAAAGGGGGGCAACCCTCTACCTCCTTCCTACATTTCCTTCTTTTTATTATTTTTACTTTGTTGTAATAAAGCTACTAAAGCCTCATACTTTTAATTATAATTATTACAATTTGGTGACCACCCTTTTAAACTATTAAAAATATTATTAGACACCATTTGTGTTTCCAGGAAGCACTCTGAACATTGTCTTAGCTCACTCTTCATAGGGCCAAGTAGGATTCATTCCAGTACTATCTCCTTCCACCTTCAAGGGGACACCCTATGTCCTAGTATTGGGAACCTAAGGACCAAGGCTCTGATCTTTCATGTACTATTTGCATGGTTTGGTGACTCTGTTCAGTACCTCACTCCAGAATCCTGCATCTTTGAAATCAGTGTGGCACAGGGGATAAAGCCCTCTGTCTTCCATACTCATGCATTTTTTTAAAACCCTTACCTTCCATTTTAGAATCAATACTGTGCATTGATTTCAAGGCCGAAGAGAAGTAACAGCTTGGCAATGGGGTTAAGTGATTTGCCCAGGTTCACAAAGGACTAAATCTGATGCCAGGTTTGAATCTAAGGCCTCCCATCTCTAGGCCTGCCTCTCAATCCACTGAACTCGTCCCCTCTCATGTATTTTCATTGGTTGTCCCATATAGCTGGAATTCTCTACTTCATCTCCACCTCTTAGATCCCCTGACTTCAAGTCTCAGGTAAAAGTACAAACTCTACAAGAAATAATTCCTGACGACGACGACAACAACAACAACAACAACAACATTTAAAAAAAATTTTTTTTTTAAACCCTTAACTTCTGTGTATTGACTTATAGGTGGAAGAGTGGTAAGGGTAGGCAATGGGGGTCAAGTGACTTGCCCAGGGTCACACAGCTGGGAAGTGTCTGAGGCCAAATTTGAACCTAGGACCTCCTGTCTCTAGGCCTGGCTCTCAATCCACTGAGCTACCCAGCTTCCCCCTAACAATAACATTTTAATAATGCTTACTATATAATAGTAATAACACCTACTTTGTGAGAAGATTTATGTCTAATGCTGTATTTTTTTTTCTATTTCCTTTGTATAATTTTATAACCGAGGCTTGATCTGTCAAGTCTCTTTCCTTAGTCCTTTGTTCCTGGAAATCCAAGGAATGTTCCTTACCCCAAAACAACTTCTAAACCATGATGATTGAAATTGAGATTGTGAGTTCCATCCTATTTGGTTACTAAGAACTAGCTGAAGTCAAGTATGTCTGGGAGACAGCATCCTAATATCCTTGGGTAGGCATTGGAATCTTAACCTGATTTCTTCATCTAGACACAGGAATCCTAGAATTGAGTAGGTGATATCCATCATCATTCAGGAATTAAGGAGGGATGTTACAATTGTTAAGCCCATCTCTTCAGTAAGTATTCGACAATTAGAGATGCCTTGGTCTGTCTGGGGTGAGGCTGAATAATGACCTTCCAAAATTGTATTTAATGACTCAAGATGCTGAGTGTCTTTGCCTTTGGTCATAGAGAGATCACTGATCAATTAATTTATTGGTTATTGCTAGCCTGATCAATAAATTGGTTTTCTTACCCAGAACCCAGTCTCTCAGATTTTTTAATCATCACACTTACAGAGTTGTTGTGAAGATTAAATTAGATAATAATTATAAAGTGCTTAGCATAATGCCTGGCACATAGTAAGTGATATAGACATGCTAGCTATTTTTATTATCATTTTAAGTATCATTTGCTGGATTTGAACTCAGATCTTTCTAACTCCAGATCTCCATCCATTTATTGGGATTTATTGTCTGACTCTGAGCATTTCATTTAACCTCTGTTTGCTTTCAGTTTCTTCAACTGTAAAATGGGGGAAATTAAAAGCACCCTGGTTGTGGGGAGGCAGGTGCTATTAGTAGTGCCTGGAACACAGTAGGCAGGTTTGTTCACTGACTGGTTCAGAGTCAAAAGGACCTGGATCTGAATCCTACCTCAGGTAATTAGCAGCTGTTAAACTTTGAGTAGATCATTTAAGTTCTCTCAGCTCCAGTCTCCTCAGCCATAAAATGGGGATTATAATTAACAGTACTCATTTCAAAGGGTTATTGTGAAAAATCACATGAGATCACTTACAAGCTAGCACAAAAATCTTAGTGTACTTGTAAGGTTTTAAGTATATAAAGAGTTTTGCAAAACTTGTAGTGTTTCATTATTATTATTATTATTACTACTACTATTATGATTAGCCTTCCCCAAGATGCATGGGAATTTGCCTTGTACTACAATTGGTTTTATGTAGGATTGGAAATGTCCTTGCAGAGAAGTCCTATTCCTTTTGCCTATTATTATGTAACCCTTTCCCTCCTCTACTGTATTGTCCCTCCCTTCCTCACACCCTGCTCCTCATTTCTGGGCTGTGGACATTGAGTACCAGGAATGACTTTTATTTTTTAAACCCTTACCTTCCATCTTAGAATCAATACTATGTATTGGTTCTAAGGCAGAAGAGCAGTAAGGGCTAGGTAATAGGGGTTAAGTGACTTGCCCAGGGTCACACAGCTAGGAAGTGTCTGAGGCAAGATTTGAACCTAGGAGCTCTCATCTCTAGACCTGGCTCTCAATCCACTGAGCATCCAGCTGACCCCTCCATGAATGACTTTCATTTCTTCTGGATTGGGGTGGGGGGTCCTGGCTTATATAAATGGGTAGCTAGAGGGTATAGGGCTGGCCTTGGAGTCAGGAGGACCTGAGTTCAAATCTGACTTTAGATATTTACTATATGGTTGTGACCCTGGAAAAATCACTTACCTCTATTTGCCTCAGTTTCCTCATCTGTCAAATGAGCTGGAGGAGGAAATGGTAAACCATTCCAGTATTTTTGCCAAGAAAACCCCAAATAGGGTCAGAAAGAGTTGGACATGGTGAAATGGACAAAACAATAATAACTCTATCTATATCTACATTTATAGACAAGTATATAGACACATATGTAGATAATGTAGATATATGGACATATTTGACATATATGTAGACACATATATATAACATTAGGGGTTTATATATAATGGGAGGAATGACAACCAACTCCCCTAAAGCTCTCTCTTTCCCCAACCTCTGTGTCTCACCTGAAAATGAGTTAGAATCCTCCAGTGTCTCTGGGCCAATAGAAGGGTCCTCTCCCACCTCCCCACTTCCATGCTACCCACATCTCCTCTCTTCTGCAGATGCTCCTCTCAGTGCCCCGGGCTGACTCCCAAAGGAAGCCTGGAGGGATGCCCGGCTCCCCTGGTGGGGCCATGGACCAGGGGCCAGAGATGATGGTTGGTCAACAAATAGCCTGATTGAGGATCAGACAAAGTACTGGGCCTGAGGTGGGAGGCGGTGCAGGATGGATTCTCCCTGGGGATGGTTTCTGGTGCCCGGAATGGGGACCAGGTCCCTGCCAAGGGGGCCGTGCCCAGGACGGCTGCCTCAGCTCCTCTGGCAATGGGTGGGCTTTGGGTCTTAGGGGCCATGTGAAGGGGCTTTGTCTCAGTGCAAAAAGGCTTGGCTCCTGAGTGTGTCTCGTGGTGTTTGTCTGGGCCAACCCCTGGCATACTGCCTCCGGCCCCAGGACACTTCATGTTCCTCTTTTGGGGATGAGGAGGAAAGAACATTCGCATCAACTTTTCAACATCCTCTACAAATCCACTCCATCCTACCCTCCCAGCTTCATCCTTTAGCCTCTTCGGGGTGCATGTATGTACCCTCCTAGTCTTAGAGAGAATGCCGGACTTGAATCAGGAAGATTTAAGTTCAAATCCTGCCTTAGACACTAGTTGTGTGATCCTGGGCAAACTGGCTAATTCCTCTGGACCTGTTTCCTCTTCAGTAAAACGAGGGGGTAGGATTCAAGAACCTGTAAGGAGCCTTCAAGCTCTAACTCTTATGATCCTACATATAGGTAGCCTTCCAACCTTTGCTCTTGACATTCTCCATCTACAGAATGTGGCTGTTGGGCTGGACAGAAGGTCCCATCAGAATAATCCATGACACCTATAGAGCACTTCACCATTGCAAATTATTTTTAACCTCTCCTCTGTCACTTCAGCACTACAAGAACTCCGAGAGACAGGTAGGGCATGTATTATTATTCCCATTTTACAGATGAAGAAACTGAGGACACACAGCTAATAAAGGGCAGAGCCAGGACTAGAATCCAGATCCCTATGATGCTAGGATTCTGTTCCCTGGGCTCTTTCCTTCCTTCCCCTATTGTTCCCCTCCCTCCTATCCTACCCAGGCGACACAGGGCGAGCAGCAACGGAGGGGACCGAACCTTATCCTGGGAAGTTGCTATGGCAACAGGGACTGGCTGGGACCTCAGAGAAAGCAGGATGGTGTCAGGAAGAGGCAGAGAAATCACCAGCCACAGGCCTGAAGAAAACAGAGGCCCTGTTTCAATTCCTCTCTTCCTCCCCTCCACCCCCCCAAAAAAATCCCTGGAAAGGAAGTGTTAATGGCCTGGTTGCTAGCCTCATCCAGCCTAATCCCCAAATTTCTGAATTCCTCAGTGCCTAGAACAGCATTTGGGCTCACTGTAGTGATCTGACTTGACTAGGGATGAGGTTTCTGCCCCAGGAGAGGGAGATCTTTTGCTGGTGTTGGGGGAGGGATGGCACCAGTCCTATCTATTTTCCCCGGAAAAGTTCAGGCCACAGCATCTTAGGATGGTTCCTGGGAAAACACTGACAAAGCAGGCATTTCTTTCTGCCATTTGCACTTCAGGGAGCACCCCCACTCCCAGGCACAGATCTTGTATTGAAGGGGTCAGGAGTTCTGTCCCCTCTTCTCAGCCTGGATCAAAGCCACATCTGTGTGTCCAACCTTCATGGTCCAGGAGCTAGATTTGAGCTCTGTCCTCCATTGGTCCTCTTTCCCATCCTGACGAGGGAAAAGAGTGTCATCCTCCCAGGCCTTATAATAACCTTCACAGGCCAGGAAGCCTGCCCCCTGAGTGCCCACCTCAGGCTGTGTACTAGGGGACAAGAATAGCCCTTGATGGGGGTGGTCAGCCAGGTTAAGTTTTCCTTAGCCTCTTGGGATTCCAGCTCTGGCGCAGTCTGAATTAGGAACAGACTGTTAAGTCAAATTCTTTGTGGGCTCTGGGGAGCGGGAGAGGAAATTTAGGGGAGGTAAAAACAAAGGAGATGAATAAGATTAATTTGAAAAAAAGAGATGGATAAGTCTAAGGAATTATTATACTGGCTTCAAATTAATGCCATTAATTTACAATCAATTAATTATTTTATTTTATTATTTATATTATTTTAATAAATATTAATTAATTAATAAAACCATTGGGTTTCCCTGCCCCTCATGGAAACTGCTCCCAAAAGTTATTGTCGTTTATTATTAGAAGCTTAGTTGCATAGTAAATAAAGTTCTGGACCTGGAGCTTGAGTTCAAAACCTGCCCCAGATACTTACTGTGGGACCCTGGTCAAGCTTCTTAACCTCTACTTGCCTCATTTCCCTCATATATAAAATGGGAGTAATAATAATAATAATAATAATACCTCAGGGTTGTAGTGAGGATAAAATGAGGCAATATTTTAAAAGTGCTTTGCAAACCTTAAAGTATTTTATTTTTTAAGAACCCTTACTTTCCGTCTTAGAATTAATACTAAATATTGGTTCCAAGGCAGAAGAACAGTAAGGGAGGACTAATGGGGGTTAAGTGACTTGTCCAGGGTCACCCAGATAGGAAGTGTTTGAAGCCAGAGTTGAACCCAGGACCTCCTGTCTCCAGCTCTGATTCTCTATTCCTTGGGCCTCATAGTTGCCTCATTAAAATACTTCATAAGTCCTAGATATTATTATTCTCCATTCATAGAATGCTTATGAAGTAGGGCCCAAGATTCTGCTATGCTGGAGGCTGGGAGAGGGGAGGAAATATGGAAGACTATGAAGACATAGTCTTTGGTTTGGGGTTGCTTTGGTTGGGGACATAAGACACACACATAACACATTAAGGGCAGCTGGGCAGCTCAGTGGATTGAGGGTCAGGCCTAGAGATGGGAGGCCCTGGGCTCAAATCTGTCCTCAGACACTTCCCAGCTGTGTGACCCTGGGCAAGTCACTTAACCCCCATTGCCTAGCCCTTACCATTCTTCTGTCTTTGAAATTATATTTAGTAGTCAGTCCAAGACTGAAGATAAGGGCTAAAAAAAGGCACATATATACAACACATTCACACATCACATATCCAGTAGCAAACACACTTATGAAGCAAATAAATGTTCAGTAAAAACTTGTTCATTGGCTCTGAATGTTGCACCTTTTCGTGGCCTTATTGTTCAGTCATGTCAGTTTTGTCTGACTCTTCATGATCTTGTTTGGGGTTTTCTTAGCAAAGATACTAGAGTGGTTTGCCATTTCTTTCTCTGGTTCATTTTACAGAGGAGGAAACTGAGGCAAATAGGGTTCAGTGACTTGTCCCGGGTCACGAGCTAGTAAGTGTTTGAGGCTGGGTTTGAACTCAGTAAAGAGGAGTCTTCCTTATTTCAGACCTGGCACTCTAACCACTGTGCCTCTTAACTGCCTTTCAGTGCCTCATTTTTTCCGTTTATTAAAACAAAAGGTTAGGAAAAGCATTATAGCACAGTGCAAAAAAATACTAGATTTTAAGTCAGAAGACCAGAGACTGAGCCCTGACTGTTGTTTATCATGGAACCTGGGTCCAAAGTTCAGGATCTCAGATGCTGTCTGATCTAACCCCCATTTTGTAGATAAGGAAATTGAGGCACACAGAGTTTAGATGACTTGCCCAAGGACACACAAGAAGTAAACATCAGGGGGTGGCTGGGTTGCCTAGTGGATTGTGAGTCAGGCTCAGAGACAGGAGATCCTAGATTCAAATCTGACTTCAGACCCATCCTAGCTATGTGACCCTGGGCAGGCCACTTAACCCCCATTGCTTAGCCCTTACCACTCTTCTGCCTAGGAGTCAATACCCAGTATTGATTCCAAGACAGAAGGTAAAGGGTTAAAAAAAAAAAAGACCTAAAAAGTCAGGAGTAAGATTTGAACTCAGGTCCTCTGACTCCAAAGACCATGCAATCAATAAAGGACATTCATTAATTGCTTACTGTGTTCTGGGTACCATGTTAGACACGTGAGGAGATGCAGATATTAAAAGGAAACAATGCTTGACCACAAGCTGCTTACATTCTATTGGGGGAAATCAATTACTATCAGGTTCTTTGAGCCTTAGTTGCTGGAAAGAAAGCACTCTAGAAACACGACTGCCACCGTCATTAAATGGTCTTTGAGATCTGTCCCGAGTCTGAGAGTCCAGGATTCTAGGACTGACTGTGTCCCTCGGCCCCTTGTCTCGGGGCGCAGGACTCGGAGGGGTTTGGCTGCATGGGGCGAGGCGGGAGGCCTCCCACCACAGAAACAGATCAAAGCCTCTCCGTATCTTCTCACTCCAGGCGACTCTTATTCATTCACGCCTTTTCATCTATCCTCTATAGAGAATCCTCCCAACTCAATGGACACCTTCTGCTGGTTCTTTTAATATCTTGGCGGGTACCAGTGTAGCATTCAGCCTGTCTGACTGCTGCCTCTCATTCTCACTACATGACCAGGCTGACTCTTCTGGCTGAGCAGCACCTCCTTCCTGTTGGCTTTGGTTCCACTTTCTTACATTCACCATCACTGAGAATATACTTAAAGCCCACCATTTGTCTTTCCACTATTGCATATTAGGAGGATGTACACACACACACACACACACACACACACATACACACACACAAATTTAGGTGATGTCAAGAAAATGATTATAAGTGCACATCTACAGAGATGTTTTGATATCACCTTAATTGCCAAACATAGCTTTCTCTATCCCTGCCCATCCCCTGCAAATTATCTCTTGTAATAAAGAATAGAAAAGAGGGAAAAAGCAATTCAGCAAAACTAACCAATTCATCAACTGAATCAGACTTTATATGCATTATTCCATACTTATAACCCCTCCCTCTTTTACAAAGAAGAGGAGCAAACTTATTACCTTAAAAAAAAATCCATGAATGTTTTATTCATTTTCCTTGCCTCTTCTTTCCTCTCCTTTCCTCTCTTCTCCTCACATCTCTCCTCCCTTCCCCTCTTCTTTCCTCTTTTCTCCTCACTTCTCCTCACTTCTCTGTTCTCCTCATTTCTTTCCTCTCCTCTCCTCTTTTCTCTCCTCTCCTCTCCTTTAACATAACTATTGAGTCTCACAGTTAAGTAGTACAGTGAATAGAGTGCCAGGTCTGGAGTCAAGAAGACTCATTTTTTTCTCAGTTCAAATTTTGTCTCAGACACTTACTAGCTGTATGACCCTGGGAAAGTCACTTAACACTGGTTGCCTCAATTTCTTTATCTGTAAAATGAGCTGGAGAAGGAAATGGCAAACCCCAAGAAAACCCCAAATGGAGTCATGAAGAGTTGGACATGACTGAAATGATTGCACAACAATGATATCATATCTCAGTGATGCCTAGCCTCCCCAATAGAACCTTCCTTTGTAACACTGAAGCATGAATTAAGTAAAACAAACCAACTAATTGCCTATATCTGACACTCTTTGCTTCATTTCTTTTATTTTTATTTTAATTATTTTTTTTAAACAGAGGCAAACTCTAACTTAAGTGATTTGCCCAGGGTCATACAGCTAGTGTCTGAGGCTGGACTTGAATTCAGGTCTTCTTGACTCCAAGCCCTGTGCTCTATTCACTGTACCATCTAGCTGCCTCCTCATTTCTTTTTTTAAATTAAATTTTTTTTCGGTGAACACCTTCCCCCAATAAAAAGGAAAAAGAGGGGGTAGCTAGGTGGCTCAGTGGATTGAGAGCCAGTCTTAGAGACAGGAGGTCTTGGGTTCAAATCTCACCTCAGATACTTCCTAGCTGTATGATCCTGGCAAGTCACTTAACACCCATTGCCTAGCCCTTTACCACTCTTCTGCCTTGGAACCAATACATAGTATTGATTCTAAGATGGAAGGTAAGTTTTAAAAAAAAAAAAAAAGGAAAAAGACAACTCCCTGTAACAAATATGCTTAGTTAAGCAAAACAAACTCCCATGTTGGCCTTATCAAAAAAAAATATGTCTCATTCTGTACCCTGAGTTCATCTATTGCCTCTCTGTCAGGATGTTAGTAGCATGCTTTATCATCAGTCCTTTATAATCATACATGTTCAGATGTTACATTGAACAAAGTTCTCAAATCTTTTAAATTTTCCTTCACATTATTAATATCATATTAATTGTTCTTCTGGTTTTGCTTATTACATTCTGAATCAGTTCATGCAAGTTTTCTTGAGTTTCTTTAAAATCATTCCTTTCATCATTTCTTATGGCACAATGGTATTTCACTACATTAAAAAAACATAATTTGTGGGGCAGCTGGGTGGCTTAGTGAATAGAGAGCTGGGCCTAGAGAGAGGAAGTCCTGGGTTCAAACCCAGCCTCAGATACTTCCTAGCTGTGTGACCCTAGACAAATCACTTAATCCCAATTGTCTAACCCCTACCACTCACCACGGAGGAGAGGTTTTAAAAAAGCAAACATAATTTGTTCAGCTATTCCTCAATAAATGGTCACTCCTTTAGTTTCTAGTTCTTTGCCACTACAAAAAGAGCCTCTGTGAGTATTTTTGTACATAAATCTTTCTTCCTTCCTTCCTTCCTTCCTTCCTTCCTTCCTTCCTTCCTTCCTTCCTTCCTTCCTTCCTTTCTTTCTTTCTTTCTTTCTTTCTTTCTTTCTTTCTTTCTTTCTTTCTTTCTTTCTTTCTTTCTTTCTTTCTTTCTTTCTTTCTTTCTTTCTTTCTTTCTTTCTTTCTTTCTTTCTTTCTTTCTTTCTTTCTTTCTTTCTTTCTTTCTTTCTTTCTTTCTTTCTTTCTTTCTTTCTTTCTTTCTTTCTTTCTTTCTTTCTTTCTTTCTTTCTTTCTTTCTTTCTTTCTTTCTTTCTTTCTTTCTTTCTTTCTTTCTTTCTTTCTTTCTTTCTTTCTTTCTTTCTTTCTTTCTTTCTTTCTTTCTTTCTTTCTTTCTTTCTTTCTTTCTTTCTTTCTTTCTTTCTTTCTTTCTTTCTTTCTTTCTTTCTTTCTTTCTTTCTTTCTTTCTTTCTTTCNCCTTCCTTCCTTCCTTCCTTCCTTCCTTCCTTCCTTCCTTCCTTCCTTCTTTCCTTCCTGCCTTCCTTCTTTCCTTCCTTCCTCCCTCCCTCTTTTGGTTCTGTTCACTTTGCTCTATATAATTTAATACGTCTTCCAAAGTTTCTTTGAATTCTTCATATTTATCATTTCTTACTGTCACAATGTCTTATTTCATTCTTATACCACAATTTGTTTTTCCCTTCTCTGTATGATAGATAACCCATTTTGCTTTCATCTCTTTACTACTACAAAGAGTGCTATTTTATGATCCAACTATTCTGGAGAGTAATTTGGAACAATGGCCAAGGGGCTTTAAGACTGTGCATACCCCTTGCCTTTTGATCCAGCCATATCATTGCTGAGTTTGTACCCCAAAGAGATAATAAGGGAAAATACTTGTACAAAAATATTTATAGCTGCGCTCTTTGTGGTGGCAAAAATTTGGAAAATGAGAGAATGTCCTTCGATTGGGGAATGGCTGAACAAATTGTGGTATCTTATGGTGATGGTACTATTGTACTAAAAGGAATAAGAACTGAGGATTTCTATGTGAGCTGGAAAGACCTCCAGGAATTGATGCAGAGTGAAAGTAGCAGAACCAGGAGAACATTGTACATAGAGACTGATATATTTTGGCACAATCAAATGTAATGGACTTCTGTAGTATCAGCAATGCAATGATCCTGAACAATCCAAAGGAACTTATGAGAAAGAACATTATCCACATCCAGAGAAAGAACGATGAGAGTAGAAACGCAGAAGAAAAACATATAATTGATCATGTAGATCGATGGGGATATGATTAGGTTTCTGATGTTAAAAGTTCCCTCTACTGCAACATGGAAATGGGTTTTGAACAATGATACAAGTATAACCCAATGGAACTGCTTGTCAGTGCCAGGAGTGGGGAAGGAAGAGGGGTGGAAAAAATAATGAATCATGTAACCATGGAAAAATATTCTACATAAAAAAATAAATAAACATGTTCTGCATTAAAAAAAAAGATTGTGCATACTCTTTGATTCAGTGAAACCATTACTAGATCTATATCCCAAAGAGGGGAGAGATATGAGGGAAAAAGAATGAGATATAAATGCTTGGACATAACTAACGCGAGAATTTGTTTCACTTATAATTGATTACATATTCATAACAAATCATATGTATTATATTATTATGTTACATATTATATTGTGATATACAAAAAAGGAAGAAGGACCTATTTGTACAAAAATATTTATAGCTGCTCTTTTTTGTAGTGGCAAGAAATTGGAAATCAAGGAAAAGTCCATTCATTAGAGAATTGGAGAACAAGATGTGGCATATGACTATGACAGAATATTATTGTGTAGTAAAAGATGATTTCAGAAAAACCTGGAAAAATTTACATGAACTGTTGCAAAATGAAGTAAGCAGAACCAGGGGAATATTGCATAGAGTAACACAATATTATATGATGGATAATTGTGAATGACAGCTATTGCTAACAATACAATGATTCAAGACAATCCCTAAGAATTCATGATGAAAAATGGCTTCTGCCTACAGTGAAAGAGCTGATGGAGTCTGAATGCAGACCAAAATACATTATGTTTCACCTTTCTTCTTACTTTTTTGTTTTTGTTTGTGTTCCTTTCTATAAAATGACTTATATGAAAAAATGTTTTACATGGTTGCACATGTAAAATTTATAGCAGATTGCTTACTGTCTCCACTATCTCAAGGAATTGGGATGGGGGAAAGAGGGAGGGAGAAAATTTGGAACTCATAAAAAAGAACATCAAAATTGTTTTTACATGTAATGGGGGATAAAATATTTTTTTAAGTGCTAGTTTAAATATTTTGTGCATACTTTTCTTTTCTTTTTTTTACTTCCTTGGGATATATGCCCACTAATCCTGTGGCTGGGTCAGTTTAGTGACTTTTCAAGTTCAATTTCATCTACTGGTCTTTAATTTATTTAAAATTTTGATTCTTCTCAGGTCTTACTGTCCTGCAGCATCTGAGAGAGAACTGTTAGGGAGAAAATCCTATTATTTCATCAGTGTAGGTTGCTTTCAGTAAGGAATTTCTTTACTGTTTTGGATCAGTAACTTCTCTTCAGTTTATAGTCTTAAAGTTTGCCCAAGATCACACAGCCAATATTAGTTAAAAGTGGGAGTTGAATCTAGATCTTTCTGACTCAAGGCCAGCTCTTTATAGACCATACTATACTTACTATGTTGCTTTCTAATGAGAATATTGATGTTAAGGAGATGGGATTTTGTAGCAGTTCACAATTTGGGATCATCTTTTTGAAAAGACTACTATGTAGTATTTCCCAAATTTGATCCAGCATACTTTCTCATATTCAATTTTGGGTTAGCTTCTTTTCCATCTATAGTATCTACCTATGACTTCTGTTTCTCTCTAATCTATGTAGATTAATTTGGTAGGCTACTTATCCAGCTTTAGGTCTGTGTAACATTTTTCATCCACTTTGTTTTTCCATAGTAGTTAGACTGATTTCTTTCTCATTACTGGAGATTTCACTGAGGAGGCTTTATAGTGTCTTGGGTTTTGATTTGATTGGTACCAGTTTACTCTTGACAGGAGTGGTGGGAGAATTTCATTACTAATACGGAGTTTTTTCATTTGTCCTCTGTGCTAGATGCTTTCTAAGACACAGGCAAATGTTAGGTCTCCCTGCTTTGTACTTCATTTGATGTCAATGCTTAGGCCATCATATGCTGATATAATAAAAGACTAAATTTTGTAGACTAATTAGAGATGATAATATATAATGAAGTACTATTAGTGTAAGAGAGATAGGAAGTAGAAAAAGACAGAGATCCCAGTACCCAGGATTCTATTTCTTGCCTTTGGGCTTTTGGTTAGAGATCCTCCATAACTGGAATGTGCTTCCTTTTTTACCTCTGTCTGTAGAATCCCTGGCTTCCTTCAGAGCATAGTTAGGGTGCCACTTCCTATATGAAGCTTTTTCTTATATCATATCTCTAGTTATCTGTGCTCTCACCCTCTTCATATTCTTTGGAATTACTTTGTACTTACTTATATACATGCTCTATCCCCTCAGGTAAACTCAAATTCCTGAAGAACCAAGACTTTCTTTTTTGTCTGTGTATGTCCAATACTTCTCATACAAAACACAGTAAGTCGCTGTTGGTTGAATTGAGTCGAATGGTTGTGTGTTTCAATTCTGAATCCACTCACCTGCCTTTCGGTGTCCTACGTTAGCTGTGTCTGACTTCTCTTGCTCCCATTCATTCACTGAAATGTAGGGGAACTCCAAGAGATTCTTGCTACTCATTGTTCTCTTCCGCTCTCCATTCCCCACTCTAATAGGGAGGCAAGATTCATTTCAGGTTTTTCGAAACTTCCCACCCATAAAAATCAGGGCCCATGTTCATCACACAGTTCCTCCGGGTCCAACATCTATCCAGTGGTGGACTGAGTACCCATCTGGAAGGTGTGGCAGGAAGATTGGCTAGGTTTGGGACTCCCTTAAATTATGTATAGCTGAAGTTTCTCTGCACCTGATCCAGGTTGCCAGCCTGGTCAGTAATTGGAGATATTGACACTGGGAAGATGTGTTAGAGATAAGTCATTGCATAAGAGAGGTAGATGTTGGGTTGAGGGTTCCAGGGGATTAGTCAGGCTCCATTTCTTGGGTGAGAGAGAGCTCTTTGAGGTCCCTTGGTTCAGAGTGGTTGGAGGGCAACCCATGCAGGGGCAGGAAATGAACTAGGACATTTTAGGGATGTGTAGGAAAAGGTACAAAAGGGGGATTCCCTGGAGATAATAATATCCTTTATATGGAACTTGGATGTCTGCAAAATACTTCACAATCTTATCTCATTTTATCCTCACAACAACCCTGGAAGGTATGGTGCCATCTGTAGTTGTTGTTTGGTCATTCAGTCATGTCTGACTCTTCATGACCTCATGGCAAAAGATACTGGAGTGGTTTGCCATTTCCTTCTCCTTTGGAATAAGGCAAGCAAGGTTAAGTGACTTGCTTAGTATCACATGGCTAGCAAGTATCTGAGGCCACATTTGAACTTGGGTCTTTCTGAAGTCAGGCCCAGCATTCTATCTACTGAACCATTTAGCTGCCCTGGTGCTTTTAATCATCCCTGTTTTATAAACAAAGGATCTGAGGCAGATAGAGATTAATTAAGGGTCTTGCCCAGAGTCACATAGCTAGTAGGTATCTGAGGTTGGATTTGAATTCAGGTCTTTAAGCTCTATTCACTGTGCTATCTACCTGTTAATCTCCATATGCATTCTATAAATAGAGAAGTGAAAAAGTGTCCAGTAGCTATTATCCATTAAAAAACAAAAAACCAGGAAGCTCTGAGGAGTTGTAAACTGGCATTCCAACTTTTATTTGTTCCTCTTCTAGCATGCCTGGGAGGATCATTGGGCATCGAGTTAACCCCCAAATCTGGTTGTAGGTTGGATGGGCATCCAGAGTCCCAGAGTGGCTATTGCACCTAGTACCACCGCTACTGATAAACCTCAGTGTTCTGCTTTTTTCTTAGAAGTTTCTGTCTAATTCTAACCCTCAAAATGAATCCAGAGACCATACCATGGCTGGAATCTGTTCTCTTAACCTTGTGCTGGACCTCGGCTTTCTCCTTCATCCCAAAGTCTCTTCAGTGAGAATTATAATAGTAATTCCCATTTCTAAGTATAGTGCTTTAAGGTTTACAGAATGATCTATGTAAGTTATTTCAAATTATCCTTACAACAATTCTCTGAGGTAGGTTTATTATTAGCTCCATTTTACATTTGAGGTAACGGAGGCCTAAAATGGCAAAGTGATTTGTCCAGGGTTACAACTAATTAATGTCTGAGACAGGATTTGAATACAAGTCTTCCAGACTGTAAGTTTATGTTGTATGGCTCCTTTCCTTCACTCACCAAAGTGAATTTTGCATTCTCCTTAATAAAGAGCACATTTCTCTCATTCAAAAAAGATCTTAGGGAAAGATATTCTGCAGCTCTCTTTGGAGATAGTTTCCAGTTTCTTGATATTCAAGGGCAGGAAAAATAATAACAATAGTAATGATGAATATCTGGCATTTATATAGTATATTATAGCAACAAGCTTTTTTACATACATTATCTCTACCCAATTAGTGCCTAAACTTTATTCCTCAGGCTCTGACTCTTACTGGGTTGGGTCTAGGTAACAACCTGTGCCTTTCAGGTCTCATCCCTAAGGGATTGGGAGGACTGGACTCCAGAAGACATGTTTCACCTGTCACTTCCTTCACCTGCCCTATATGGGGCAGTTCAAGGTCATAGTTAGCTCATGACTCCTCTGAATTACATAGGAGATCTGTAGCCTCACTTCCTCCCTCTCCCCTCTCTTATTAAACCTCTCCCTTCCCTTCCCTCTTAGAATCAATACTGTGTATTGGAGATCCAAGACAGAAGGGCTAGGCATTGGGGGTTAAGTGACTTGTCCAGGGTCACACAGCTAAGAAGTATCTGAGACCATTTGAACCCAGGACTGCCCATCTCTAGACCTGGCTCTCAATCCACCGAACCACCTAGCTGCCCCCACTATGACAATTAGTGTACAATGAATGGCAACTCTGGGTTAGTTATTGCAGCAGGCTTCAGTGCATGAATGTGGGGATCTTTGTGACTACTGCATGGCCAGACTGGATGGTAGTTGGCTCATTTAGAGGGAGAGTTAGTCTTGAACTTGGGTTTGGGTAGGCCTATTCCTAAAAAAAAATTGGGGGGGGGGCTCTTGGAATAGATTTCACAGTTCAAAGATAATTCCTGTCCTCTCTCTGGCTTCTCAATTCCTCTCTATCCATATTACTTTCGAAAATGATTTTTCTTGCTGTCTTTCTATCTACACTCATTTAGATGCTTCTTCTTTGCTCCTCATCTCTTTCCATCTGTTTTCACCCTTGTACCTCTGGTACCTTCCCGTCTCTCTTTTCAGGAGTCTTCCTCAGTCTCCCTCACTGAGTCTTTGTCTATGCTTGTGCCTGACTCTCTTCCACTCTGGATCTCTGCCTTTCTATTGCTAGTCTCCTCTCTTTGCTTCTGCCTGCCCCTCTCTCCTTGCTTTAGGTCTCTCTGGGTCTCTCTCCTCCTGTGTTTCGGTCTCCCTACACGCCCTCCTCTTCAGGCTCCCCCGGGAGGGGATAGAAAGGAAGGAGAGAGCTTATAGGTCTGCTTCAGACCCAGGTACCCACGACTGCCCTTCTCGTAGCTCTCGCAGCGTGGCTGGTCCTGAAGGAGTGGGGGTCTGGCGCCGGGAGCCCCCAATCCGCTCTCCCTCACGTGGAGAATTTTCTCATGCTTCCCGCCTCCCCTCTCCCTCCTCCCTCATTCATTTTCTTAAAAAGGGCTAGGCAGCCCTCCCTCCTCCTTTCTCCCAGCCTTGCTCTGAGGCTCGGATTGGCTGGGCGGCCCCTAGCTCTGACCTGGGCACCCAGAGAAGGTGCCGAGGCTCTGAGCACTTTGCACACACTTCGTAGAGCCTCCTGGCAGAGGGCGAGCCAACGGGCTTGGCGCCCCCGCTCCTTGCCTACTTCTGTGTAGGGCTCCGGCGACAGACAGACAGACCACCTTCCCGACGGACCCACCGACCGACCGCTGCCTTCCCACCCTTCCACCGACTGCAGTCTTCCTCCCTTTTCCCCTCCCTTCTTCCCTCCCTCCCCGCCTTCTCCGCTCTCCTCCTCTCCCCTTCCCTCCCCTCCTCGACTCCTCAGTTCCCTCCCCCCACTCCTTTTCCCGATCCCCCCCCTCCCCTTTCTCCTGTCTCTCCTTCTGCATCCTCGATCTAGAGCAATCTCCTGACACCTGAGGGAAGTGCTGAGGAGAGCAGAGCAGCCGAGGAGAAGAAAGAAGCAGGGGGAGTGGAGGGGCTGGGTGCCGGAGTGGAGTGGCTGAGCCCCCCAGGCACGGGCGGGGCTGCTGCTGCTGCTGCTTCCGCATGGCTCCTCGATGAGGAGGCCATCTGAGCTCCGGCAGCATTGGAAGGAGAGTCTGGGACTCTGGTGAGTGAGAGACAGTGCTGGGCTCTCCCCCTGCCCAGGGGACTTGGTGGGTGGCTCCAGGCACTCTTTTGGCTTAGTGGATGGAGGGGGCCAAGTTGATGAGAGTCTATATGTGTCCCCTCGTGCCCGAGTCGGGACAGCTGAGGTGGCCTGTGCGCCCCAAGAGCTGAGGTCCCCGCCCCCCTTGGCCTGGGGAGGGGGCACACAGAACCAGGGCTGGGCTAAGCAGAGATCCTTCTGGATAGCCACGACCCACTGGAAATCGATGGACGGATGAAGTAGCCGTGAGCGAGATCGTCTAGCCTGGGATGGACTTAGGGGACTGGCTGTCCTCTTGGGGTTGGTCCTGTTGAGATCAGGACATTTTACCCAGGACTGTCTGATAACAAAGCTACATTTAGAGATCAATCCGGCAGTGGCTATAGCATCCCAATGACACGGTTGTCATGGAGATGGTACGGGGAAGCCGGAGCGATAGGAATGCATCTGGACTGGAGATGGGCTTTGCTTGGGAGCGATGCTCTGTACCCGCCCCCCATCCCCACCTACCCCACCCCCAGGTCTTTTTGTCTGGGTGAGGTGACATATTTGTTCATCTCTCCATAAAACAATAAAACCCCACAAGGCTGGGTCTAGGGAGATTTTCATTACCTTGAGCTGAACTGAATTGTTCCTTCAGCATTGATCTCAGCTTCTGTTCAATATGCTTTCTTGGTTTTGTAAAAACTGGTTCAGGAGGAGGAGGGTGGGGAGGCCAAGACAGTTTGGCCACCAGAGGCAGGGGTTCTTTGGTTGTTGGGAAGGCTGCTGGGGTGCATGCCGTCACGGTGGAGGGGTGGCTCTCTGAGGAGGATGTTCTTCACCTTGAAAGCTGCTTTTTACAATTTGTTTCTGTTATCTATTCCTTAACTTTCATGGCCCAGGCCTGGCTACCTCTCCTCAGCTTTGGCTGATTAAGGAATGGCACTGGTGGGGGTGTGGCAGGTACTGGATACATGTAATGGCCAAGTAAGCTAGCAGGGGGAGAAGGGTTTGTGGGGTTGGGCAGAAGAGTGAATTGGGGGCTTAAGATTCCAGATGTAGCTCTGTCCTGGGAACCAATTCTCTGGCTGAGTCCACAGCTGGTCTCCTCTTGTTCTCTCTATCTCCTGGTCTGGCTGGAGAGTACCTGATCTGCTTTTCTCCTCTCTCCATCTCCACTCCTCTGCCCAGACCCGGAGATGAAGGAATTTTCAGTTAATATAAAGGCTGAAAAGAAATTTATGTTTGTGTTTTGGGGAGTGCCTTGTCTCTTTAAGGCTCCTATGTACCCCTGCCCCTCTCCCTTTGTTTTGGCTAGGGCTCTATTGCAGGAGATTGACCTGGCAGAGAAACCTACCAGGATGAAAGAGTTTCAATGAGAAGCTCTTTGCAGGGGTGGGTGTAAATCAGGACCGGGCCTATTTGGTAGGATTTCTGGGAAGTGGGAGTGAGGAGGTCTGAGATAAGCTAGAATCTGACTGGAGCCATTGAGGGTAATGGTGGTAGTCAACAAGCTGAACTGTGGGCCTGAGACCTTGGAAGCCAACAAAGTATTAATGGAGAGTCCTCTGTTAGAGACATGTCTAGGACTGAAGGGGCTACTGTGGCCATTGCTTTGAGAAGTTTCATCTCTGAGAATGTGTTTCTCTTCCCTCCTCATTGCTCTCCTCCTCACTGCCTCTACTGGTCCCTGCCCCCCAAATAAGCCCTAAAACCTGACTGTTTCTTTTCTTTGTCTTGGTGGCATTAGAGGATGTGATGCACTGAGTAATTTGGCACTTTGGGAATCAAGTCTTGCAGATTTTTAGAAGAATGGAAGAGTTTGGCCTCCTGTGGACGCTTCTCTAAACTGGACCCCTCACCCATGTCCCATTGTCCTCCTTGAACTATGTGTACTCCCCTGCCCCCAATCTGGATCCAAAAAGTCCCCTGGAGTCTTAGGCTAAATTCAGGTCTTGATCCTCTGGTGAGCCAAGAAGTACCAGAATGGAGATGGGATTGAGAATGGGGAATCTAATCACCAAACAAATTATAATAACAGGTTGGGTTTGTTGCCCACCAGGAGGAGAGGAAGGGGGAACCGGACCACTTTTACTGCCAAGAGATCAGGACATAAGTCATCTTTTCCCAGAATCCTCCAGGATACAATAAAGGAGGGAATTCTAAATAGACTCATTTAATAGAGGAAATGAATTCCTCATGAGAGAGGGAGCTCAATCCCTGGCTTGACTCTGGTTGTTCTGGTCTAGTAGATGAGGTCAATCTGACAGATGTTTGATCCTCCAGTCCTTCTTGGCCTTTTCTTTCTACTCATGATCCCCGGATCCTCTTCCAGCTGCCCCAGGATGTTACAGTCCCACGGGTAATATGGTCTAGGGCAGTGATGGTGAACCTTTTAGAGACTGAGTGCCCAAACTTCAACCCTTAGGCTGACTGTGACCCCCCCCCCCCCCACTTACCCCAGAAAGAGAAGGGAGGAAGTGCTCCCATTGGGCTGTTGGGCAGAGGGGTGGGTCATGTGAGAAATGTCTTCAGGCATGGTAGAAAGTGGGAGGGAAGTAGCCAAAGGTTTGCCAACTTGGGCCATGGGGCTCTGGTCAGTCTTTAGAGAAGATTCCTTTGTTTTTCTGTCTCCCTCTCCACTTCTCTCTCTGTCTCTCTGTTTCTCTGTGCATATCTCTCTCTGTCTCTGTCTCTCTCAGAATGTTTCTGCCATTGTATCTGCTTCTGTCTATGTCTGTCTTTCTTACCTTGGCTTCTGTGACCATTACTCTTGATGGGAAAAAGTCTTTAGAAATATAAGCTTAAGAATTGGAGGGGACCTTAGACATCATCTAGTCCAACCCAATAATTTTACAAATGAGGAAACTGAGGTTATTAAATGGCGTATGTGTAAATCTAAAAAAATGCACTTGGTATAATGAGAGGCAATGGGGTTAGACAGGATGGACTGTAGCCTATGGAGAATGGGGAATAAGAACAGATAATGAGGAAAGGGAGTCTAGGGCTTCTCTTTCTCTGGGAATATGGAAGAAGAGGATGTTTATGATTCTGTCTAGAGAATACTAGAGAAACTGAGGAAGGGGAGGCCAAGTGATGGGCCCAGGATTGCCAGGCAATTTAGTCAATCAATTAGTCAATCACCAAGCATTTCTGTTGAGCCAGGCAGTGGCTTCACCAGAGAAGGGCCCCTGTATTTGGGTTTCCAGTCTTCTCTATCTCCCCTTCCCAGAATATCTCCTTCGGAGTTCCTTGCCAGAATGGGGTTTTCTGAGACACTCTTCCTCCAAGTGGCAGACGACGCTCGAGACACATCTCCAGATGGCCTTTTCCAGGAAACTGTTGTGAGTGGTGTCTTATGTTTTGGGAGCCCATATTTAGCCCAGCTTCTCATGCAGTACAGACACTCATTCTGTTATTCCCTCCCCAGGTCCCAAGGAATTTTTGTTTGTTGCTTTCTTGAGATTGAGATTCTTGAAGCTGCCCTCTGAGAGATCTGTTTTTTTCCTTCAAATGTTTGCCCCTCAGAACTACCTTATTTCTAGCATTGAGGAAAGGATAATAACATTCTTTCTAGTCGCATTAGGGTCTTTCATCCTGGCTTACCTTTCTATGTCTCTTGGTTCCCTTGCCATACTGGCCCTCAACAAAATTTACAGACTATATTTTGGGTAGTTATCTTCAAAACATTCCAGGTACTTGGTGCCCTCATGCAGCCTCCTAAATATGCTAGATCTCCCAGGGAGGGATATTTTTATTTTCAAGGAGTCTACCTCACCACAATTCTTTCATTGGTCCCCTTTTTTCCACTTATATAGGCACCTTCCTAGTTCAAGTCACTTCTGTCCTGAATTAGTGTAATAGCCTCCTAATTGGTCGGATGCATCCAGCTGCTTCTCTCTCTGATTTATCTCCCACATATATTCTAAATCCATATTCCTAAAATGGAAGTTTGGCTATGTTACTTGTTCAAGAAACTTCTATAGCTCCCTATTACTGGGCGGGGGGGGGGAGGGGGGAAGGGGATACAAATTCCTGTTTGACATTTGATACCTTTCACAGTTTGGCTCTAGTATATCTTTCCAAATTGATTACACACATTTCCTTCTCATGCACTCTATAGTTTAGCTATACTGGCTTCCTTGCTGCTTCTTTGTACATGGCATTCTATTCCATTCATTTATTGTCTTTTTGCCTTTGTATCTCTGGTGTCTGGAATGCTCTTCTTCACTTCCACCTCTTGGAATTCCTAGCTCCCTTCAAAGCTCAGTTGACTTCCCTTCCTACTAGAGGCCAGTTTCTCCCAGTTATCAGTGCTCCCTTTCCTTGATAATGCCTTTTCAAAATGTTGCATTTACTTATCTGTGCACATACCCTACCTCTGAATGGAATGTAATCTTCTTGTGGGCAGGAGCAATTTTTTTGTTTTTGTCTTCCTATCTTTGGGTCTTTGTATAACACTGTCTGATATCTCATAAGTATTGGTTGAATTGAATTGAAAGATGATTGCATAATGGGGGTAGGAGGGTAATGGTGAGAGATGGCCATAAAATGAGGTTCAAAGAAATAAGTTTCTAATGATTGAATTTCAGGCATCAGTTGGGGAGCTGTTCCTTTGTAGATTAAAAATTATGTTACATAGGCATCTGCTGACTCTGCCTATATAAAGGCTGGCCTTGTTCCTCTGGGCTCCACTGAGCAACCCAGAAGAAGGACTTTCCTGGGCAAGCAGAATGACCCAGAGCATCCATTTGAGCAGAAGCTGAAAAGGGAATTGGGCCAGATGAATTCTAAGGCCCCTTGCCAGCTCTAACAGTCTATGTTCCAAGATGCAGACCCAGAGGGGAGATAGAAAGAAATTTATGATATTGGTGGGGGTAAGAATGGGACTACATCTTGGTTCTCCAAAACTGGGAGGATAGAAAAAAAGGACTCCCTTGAAGCCTGGGGGCAGAAACTCTAGGTTAAATGAAAGGAAATCCTTTGCCCAGCAGGAAGTATATTTTTGGAGTCCAATACCCCAAGTGGTGATATTAGCTTGAAATTAAGATAGGTCCAGGATTTCAAATATTCCATTATAGATCTGACATTGATGGATTTATTAATTATTCATGGATTTTGTCCCTACCTCCAATGAGCATGGGGTCAGTAAGGATGGCTATATCCTTTCATGCACCATTCCTTTTAATTCCCATTAGAGATATCATTGGACTGGAGATATCTGGGGACAACCTACTATGATCATTTGTCTTTTTGATAAATGTAAATTTTTTTCATTGTTACACTAAACTAAACCAGACCATAATGGCAGGTAGATGGTACAGTGGACAGTGTCAGGCCTATAGTCAGGAAGACTTGAGTTCAAATCTAGCCTCAGACATTTACTAGCTGTGTGACCCTGGGCAAGTCACTTAACCCTGTTTGTCTTAGTTTCCTCATCTGTAAAATGAGCTGGAGATGAAAATGGCAAAGCACTTCAGTATCTCTACCAAGAAAACCCCAAATGGGTTCATGAAGAGTCAGACACAACTAAAAAAACACTGTAGAGCAATAATAATAACAGCAAACAGACTAAAGTGAACTCTCTCATCCATCATTGCCATCAGCTGCAACTCTGTTAGGATTATAGACTTTTAGAGCTATATATAAGGAAAGGCCCTTAGAGGTCACCTTGTCCTCTTCTCATACTCTCTGCAGCATTTCTGAGAGGTTCATCTGATTTCCATTTGAACACTTTCGATAACATTGAGATCACAGCTTGGACAACTCTAAGTTCTTTATGTGGAGCTGGAATTTGCCTTCCTGTAATTCCCACCCATTGGTCCTAGTTTTCACCCTTTTGATTAACATAGAAAAAAGACTAATTCCCCTTCCACATGACAGCCCTTCATATGTCCTCTCTAAATCTTCTTTTCTCTAGGCTAGATATCCCCTATTTTTTCCATTGTCCTCAACCATCATCACATGACATCGTTTCTATACACTTCTGCATCCTAGTCATCTTCTCAGCATTCTCTGGCTTCTCAATATCTATCTGAAATAGCAATCTCAGGCACATATTCCAGCTAGGAATCTCCCTTGCTCTAGACATTACATTTTCATTAGTGCATCCAAAAATCCCATTAGAGTTTTGTTTTGTTTTTAGCAGTCACATCACACTCTGGACTCATTTTTCACTCCAGGAAAAATGGAGATGACAACAACATGTTTAAAAATTAAATAGACGCATATACATACATAGATGTATGAATTGCCTATAATTTTTCCCCATAACATCTTGTGTTTTCTTTTAACCTAAATAGCAAACTTCACATTTGCCTTTCTAAATTTTACTGCCTTAGCTTCACCCATTTACCCTATCTTCTATCCATCTGAAACTAGATTCCATCATCCAATGTATTATTTATCTCTCCCAACTTCGTGTAACCTATGAATCTGACAAGCATGCCATCAACATTTTCATTCAAGCCAATCAATCAATCAGCATTTATTAAGTGCTTACTATATGCTAGACATGGTGCTACACACTGGAGTCATTGATTAAAATGTTGACTAGGGCGGGCCTGAGGACAGATCTCTGTGACCAACACCAGAGAACGCCCTCCAGATTGACAACCGTCTATTAATCTACACTTTTGAAGATAGTTCAAGAAGTTAGTTACAAGCCCACCCAACTGTGCTATCAGGCTATCAAGAGGAACTTTGTCCTATGCTTGTTGCTAACTAGACAGACTATATCTATGGAAGGTCTCTGATTTATCTAATCAAAAGGAAATGCATTTAGTTTGAAATTACAAATATGAAATCTTCTGTTTGGCATTGAAAGCCATTTATTACCTCCATTCGTCCTACTTTTCTCATCTTGACTGCCCTCCACATACTATGCTATGCAGCCATACTGGGCTTCTTGCTTTTTGGGTGTTTATTTCGGTAACGGCATGCCTTTGTCCTGGTTGTCCTCCATGCCTGGAACTCTTTCCTTCCTCACCACCTCATGCCTTCCCTGTTCTCCTTCGACACAACTCAAATCCCACCTCCTGCAATAGGTCTTTGTCCTCCTTTCTCTTTTGCACTCCTTCCCCACTTCCTTCCTCCCTCCACCCCATGCTTGAACTCTGAAATTACTTCTATTAACTCAGGATATATTTTGTATGTACATAGTTCCTTGGTATGTTGTTGCCTCTATTAGAATGTGAGCTCCTTGAGGTTAGGATTGGTGTCTGTTTCTTTGAATACTCATCACTTCTCACTGTGCCTGGCATGTACTAAATGATTAGCAAATGCTTGTTGACTGGATAACTGTTCTTTAACTGACTCCTGATGATTGCCTCCTTTACTTTCTAATGCTTACAAGCCAATTGAATTTATTTTAAATCAGCAAACACTAGGCATATGCAAGAGATTGTACTTCATTAAGTATATGAAAACAACTCCCCCCCATCTCTTCCCCAGTCTCTGCTCTCAAAGAACTGAGGTTGTGCTGGATGAATTCTGACCTTTCTCACAGTCATGTTCACAGTGGTGATCCTGAAGCATTATGAGATCCTGAAAGTGCCTTCAGAATAATCAAAGAAAGGTTGTCATCATACACTTTAAGGATCCCTGTTTTATTGGGTCTAAGAATACTTCCTCCACCAATGGGAGTTAGCTGTCAAACTTTGAGAGTATTTGAAGCTGAGATATACATCACCCTTTGGCCAACAGTGAAAGAGCTTCTCTGAATTTGGACTTGAACAGCAGACATACACAGGCTAGCACCAGACCATGCTTAAAATCTTTTCATTTTGGTAAGACTTGGTTGGATAAGTCACAGTCTACTGCCACAAATTTATTTGATGTTTATTTACACCCTTCAGGACCCAACTCTAATCTTTCTAGGTTTAGTTCACATTATTACTCTTTCAATATTCTTCAGTCCAGATAGACTGGTTTCTTCCATCTCCTCGTGTGTATTTTATCTCATAGTCATCTTAAATGCTTTGGCCATATAATGAGAAGACATTGGAATGCACTCTCTCTTCACCACCTTCTGGCTTCCCTGACCTCCTTTAAGATTCAGCTCACTGGGAAAGATCTTGATGCTGGGAAAGACTGAAGGCAAAAGGAAAAGGGGATGACAAAAGAAGAGATGGCTAGGTAGTACCATGGAAGCAACAAACATGAACTTAGGCAGTCTTCAGGAGATAGCGGAAGATAGAAGGGCCTGGCATACCATACTCATAGAGAGTCGAACATGAACAACAAATGAACAACATTTCATCTCTCACCTTCAGGTCTTTTCCCCAGTCTGTCCCCTATGCCTAGAATGTACTTCCTCCTAATGGCAGCCCTTGGCCCTAAAAAAAATCTTCCTTTCTGTATTTCTCTTTAGATCACTCTGTGGAGTCTTGCACAGCAGACAGTGGTGATGGCACATCTCCTACGATCAGAGTATCTTGTTTTCTTCAAAGTTCATCTCAAAAACCATCTCGTAGAGGAAAATTTTCCCGAGTTGGCCATATTCTAGGGTCTTTCTCAAAATTACTTGTATCACTTTGAATATGCTTATTTGAGTATGTGTTGACTCCTCATCTGAGGGCAGGATTTGTATTTTTATCTTATCCTTCACACTTAGGATAGTGCTTGGCTAATAGTAGGTCATTAATAAGTGCTTATTGATTTATTATTATAAAAATAGCCTTTGAGAATCCTGAGTCATTTCCATGTTATGGTGAGGCATCAGAGTAGAATTTAGTGGAGTTTTATGTTGTGTATTTTATTTTTTTCTCTTCAAATTCTTTGAAAATTTATAATCCATACATGTTATATATTGGACTTCTATAGTAACCAGAATAGTGGGATTCAATTCCTGACTCTGCAAGATAAGAAGGTTTACTGTGTATGTAAATCAGCTGCTAAAATAGGAATATGACACATTGAATAGCTTAATAAAAATGATTTGGGGATTATTTGGTAGTTTGGATTAACTTGGATAACTGAAAGACAACTGCATTTGAAGTTAGGAAATCTTGAAGTCAGCAAATTTATGCAAAGACTAAGCAAGTGAGAGTGCCCTGAATTATCTGCAGGTATGGGGGGAGGGGGTTGTCTCTGTGTCAGTGAGAGGAGACTCATGGGAGATGGCAAGAAATGATAACCTTTGAGAGAAACCCTTGAGAATTTTAGTCAGCAAATTGCCTGAGAAAGGAGGGTATATGATAATTATATGAAAATATTCATAAGGCCCTCCAAATATGGCCTTTGAGAAAAAAACAAAGAGGGGGAAAGAAGAAGAGAGATATTTCCTTAGAATCCTTACCTCTCCTTGGTCCTCTAGTGCTCAGCACCCAAGGACAGTGACCAGGAACTAGAGGAGAGAGATGGAAGTTGACTTGGCCCAAAGCTTTAGCCAATGGAAGTAGGGGAAGCAATGAGTTCATCTAGCATCAGTGTTAGACCAATTAAAGCACATTCCACTAATAACCCATAATTTGCACTGACTAACAGGATCTTGTTCCACAATTAACCATCCCAAAATTATACTGTTAAGACCTCTTATCAGAGAAGCCATTGCCCACCCTAAGCATCTATCTCCCCACCCAGATAGAATGGTGAGTCCATTCTGAGGGGAAGGCTGGAGGCCAGAACTGTAGGGTCTTGGTCTAACTTTTCCCTTGTGAGAAGACACAAGAATATTCTAGTCTTATATGACTCCCCACCCTCTCTCAGCAGTATGAAGGAAAACTGCCTGCATGATGCCAGCTCCTAACTATCATTCCCACCAATCCTGCTTCCTGATTGCCTTCCTTCCCTGCAGCCACCTTCTTTCCAGCATCCTAGGCTAAGTGAGGTAGTTCTTATCTTCTTTTTTTGTCTTCTTCTTTCTCTTCCTCCCCACTTCTCTTATCTCTTCTTCCTTCCCTTACCTCCCTTCCTCCCTATCTCCTTCCTCTTCCTTTTCTTCTTCCTCTCCTAACTAGATCCTGGATTCCTTGTTAGAAGAGAACTCAGAGGCCAGCCTCCAGGTTCCTTTGGAGTCAGTCTAGCTTTAGGTCAATCAATAAACACCAAAAAAGCATTGTGTGTCCCCATGGAGAAATACAAAAAGAAATACGGGGGAAGAGGAGGCATTTTTTTTTGCAGGGATGGGAGAGTAAGAGGTTGGTATTAGGGGTGGGAGAGGCACAAGAGGCTTTTAGTCCTAAGCAAAGGCAGGAGGATGAGGGTAAGGGGTAATGGCATAGCTCCCAGTCTGGGAGCCTGTTAAGGCTTTCCTCTTTCACCCCTCATTTACTAGCACTGGGCAGAGAAATGGCACAGGGGCAGGCCAGCTGTGACTACTCCCTGAGGTTCTTGGCTTGTCTTGGATGGGAGAGGGGAAGGAAGAAAGAGTGAGGAGGCTAAGGAGAGGGAGTATTATACACTGATTCACAGACTGAACCTCCTTCTTGGGCCCTGGCCAGAGGTTACTGGTGCCAAGGCCAAAAACACCCCAGGGCACTGAAAAGGAACTCTCTGGGGATGCCTTCCTCTTTCCCCACTTCCATTACATTTTCTGTAGCCTAAAAAAATGAAGTTTATAATGTACTTTTACACCAATTTCATTAGATCCTTAGAATCTAGAGTCTAGAATTATTTTTCACATTTTTCAGATAAGTCCCTATAACAGTAAGTGACTTGCCTAAGGTCATTGTTCTGGGTAGTTTTCAGTACACCATCTGTCTCTAGGTTTCCTTTTGTGTCTGTTTCCTGATGGACAGGAAAGAGCTAAGGTAGGGAGAGCTCTAAGGGATCATTCCTGGATTTGTTGGCTCTTGGTTGAGAGGTGTCTTTTTAGTCCTTTGTTTCTCTTCTTTCCCTTTTCTTTGTTCCTTGTTCTCCAGGGTTGAACTCATGCTGCTACTTGTCCTCTGTTCCCAAAAGGCTACTTGGCTAGACTCTAAACTCTTGTCCTGAGCCATCTGACCTTGGGTGCATCTCCTTCTCCCTTCTCCCCCCAGCCCAGAGTTGCTTCTCTATTCTGGCCCAGAGACTAGGGACATGGCCTCTGCTGCCTATGCTTTGGCAGAAGCTCAGCTTCCTGGTGCCAGCTGCCTTGGCCTCCCACTCCGTGGGTAGAAAGGAAGTGACTGGGGGAGCCAGGGTTGGAAACTAGCCTTGGACAGCTGCAGTACTCTCTGGGATCTTGAGAGAGGGACAGAGCAGTAGGAGAGACACAGCTGTGGACTTTGCTCAAACTTTGCAACTGCCTTTGGGTCTCAAATGAGTAACTTCTATTCTTCCTCAAGCTAAGTAGAAAACATGGAGGATACAAGGTAGACAGTCAAGAAACCTGAGGCTGAGTCTCTATTTTACCACTTGTGAGTTCTGTGATAGTGGGCAAGGTTCTTTTCCTCTTTGGGCCTCAGTTTCTTCATCTATAAAGTGAGAGAGTTGGGTTTAATGCTTTCTAAAATTGCTTCCAACTCTGACATTTAATTCAATTCCACAGGAATTTATGACATGCCTATATGTGCCAGGTACTATCCTGGGTGCTAAGATACCAAGACAAAAATGAAGCAATCTCTACCCTTGGGGAACTTACATTCTTGGGGAAGAGTGTGTGTGTGTGTGTGTGTGTGTGTGTGTGTGTGTGTGTGTGTGTGTGTGTAAACAATCACAAAATTTTTACACAGTAAATACAGTGAAATTTTTTCTGGGGAAAGACTTTCATAAGTGGGCATCAGAGAAGGTTTTGTGTAAGAGGTACTTCTTTAGCTGAGCCTCATAGTAGAATTCCCAGAATCAGAGATGAGGAGTGAGAACATTCTGGGACTGGGAGGAGGGAAACAGCCTTTTTAGGAGTACAGAAATGAGACATAGAATACTATGTATAGGGAACATTGAGGAGGCTGTGAAATCATTTGATGATTTCTTCAATTCTGGGAATGGTGTCCTCCCTTGTCAATCAATTTTCACTGCATCCTTATGGAATCAGATTTTTTTTAAAGAGCAGATTACCAGTTGTCAGTGATTTTCCTGAAATCACAGAGCAAGCCAATGGAAATGAGAGGATGGGAATCCAGGCTCCCTAACTTGAGTCAAGAGCTCTACTTGTGTGTAGAACAACTCGATGAACTGGATACTTGGGAATATTAGCTGCCTTTATGTGATCATTGTCCATATTCAAAGGCTATATTGGGTAAGAGGTACCCAGGCTCACATCGTGGTGTAGTGGATAATAAGGCACTGACCTGGGTTCAAATCCTGCCCCAGAGGCTTATTAGCTTTGTGATCCTGGACATGTAACTTAACCTCTTTGAGATTATTTCTTCCTCTGCAAAGTGAGGGGGTTGTACTTAATGACCCACGGCTTCTGGCTGCTCCCATGATCCATATGGCCCCTTGTTTGTAGGTCATGAATAAGAAACACAGGCTGTGGTTAGAGAAGCATGTTTTTGTATTGAATAGAAGCTACTCCTTTAGGGATTCTGAAAAATGTTCAATTGGATTGTGGGAATACCATTCATCAGGGCTACTTCCTGTCCTCCAGTCTACACTCTGACCCCATTTCCAGATAATGATGTAACTCAACTCTGATACCATGAAATTTGAGGGGAAAGGGTAAAAGGAGTAACATTTGCTTTCTAGCACAGGCTCACTTGTGTCCTGGCCTTCTCTTTTCCTCCCTTGAAGGAAACATGTGAATCTTGGAAAACTCACTTAAAATTGAGACTTCTAAATACAGTATCCCTCAGAAGAGTTCTTGCCAAGATGGGTCTTGAGGTTGCAATGGGAGTAGGATCTTCTCCAGTTATAGGCATCAACCTTCCCTTGCTAAACTTCTCTTCTATATACATGCTTCTGAGCTTATCTTTGGTCATGACTGTATAGATCATCTCTTCCCTGCCCTTGTCTTTTGCTGATTCATCATCTAGGAATTGGGACATGTCCCCCTCTCCCTCCCCTCTTCTTTCCAGTAGGGGAGGAGGAGCCAAGGGAGATGGTGTCAAGGGTGAGAAGAGATATTTTCCAGCTGAATTCAGGCTCCTGAAAAGTTTCCCCAGGTAGACTTGGAGACTATTTTTAAATGCTGTCTCCCAGCTGGGAGAAGTTTGCAAGTTTGTACCTCAAGGATACTCACACCTAACTCTGGTCCCAAAATAATTGGCCCCTCCCACTGCCCTGATCCAGCATAGCATCAGGAACAGGAGCTGTTACTACCAAGAGCAAAACCCTTCTCTTAAATCTCTGTACTGCATCTATTGGAGTTGGGGCAGAGAGGAGGGAGGAGGAAAGTGGAGAGGAGTTGAGTGCCCCTCTTCCCAGACAAACATGTAGACTCACTGAGTAAGTCATTCTCATTGTCTAAAAACCCATGAGTTTGTATGTATGTCCCTGGGTAGAGAGTATCCTGAGCCTCTACCTCAGATAGTGGCAGACTGGGATATTTTATGCGTAAATCCAATTATTGTGGACCAAATTGCATGTAAAATTCATAGATCAAATTCAAACTTAAGGCCTTGATTGGGCCCACAGTTCAAAGTGGTCAGATCCACATATGGACAAATCATTGAGCTTGTTCAGAAACCACTTACTAGCCATTTAACTTTGAGCAAGTCATTTCTTCTCTCTGGCCCTTAGTCTGCTCTTTAAAATGAATATTGGGCTAGATGGTATCTAAGATCTTTTCCAGCTATGAAATTCTGTGATTCTTGGATCCCAAAGTCCTTTCCAGTGGGCTGGTAGATGTCAGGAAAGTACCTGTGCACTTATGAGGGAAGAAATTTTTTTGGGGGGTGGCTGATGTTCTTCCTTTCTATCATTATTTCCTTTAGAAAAGACTTTGAGGGTCTAGACTGTAGGGATCTAAGATTCATGTTGGAGTAGAGGTATCAAACATGCAGCCATTTTGCATTCCCCAAACCATATTAAAACATGAGATATTTAACAAATTAAATAAAAATACAATAGAACATAGATAATGTTAACATGTGGTTTTCTAAGTAGATATGCAATCTGCAGGGACTTTTATGTATGGTTTAGTGGCTCTTGCTTTAATTTGAGCTTGGCACCACCATTCTAGAGTTCTGACTGCCTTTTTTCTTATGGATACTTGGGCAAGCTTAGCTCCCTGGAGCAAAAATAGGGCCCTGTCTCTGCTGATTCTGTTCAGAACCTCGGACAGCTCTCTGCACAACTGGGCTTTCCCACAGGGGCCAGAGCAGCCAATTCTGTATTTGCTTTACACAGATCCATCATCATCATTGCAGTTTATCCTGCAGTCACTACTCTTCTTTCTGATTGTTCACTTCTTCCAATAAAATAAAGGCTCAGTTGACATAATCATTATCCACATAAACTCTTACTCTAGAACACAGCGAGCAGCCCTTTGGAAGTGAGAAGAGAAGGAGATTCTAGGTTACCAATAAATACTTCTTCGACTCATGGGGAAAGTGTGAGTTGTAGGGTAAGATGAGACAGAGTCTGTCTTTACTTAGTCTACCATTTGGCAACAGTCTAAAAAGTAATGTTGTCCATTTTCAGTATGGAGTTGAGTAAGAAGCAGATGGAGAAATTGGACAGCTTTTGTAGGTCATAAGATTTAGAGACAGAAAGCATCTTTAAGATTCTTGACCCTTCATTCTTCCTCATCCCTCCCATATATCTATTCAGTTGCCAGGTCTTGTCAATTCTATATCCATAACATTTTTCACATTCCTTTCTCTCTGTTTACATAGTCACTACTCAGTTCTGGGTCCTTATCACCTCTTATTTGGATTAATTCTATAGACTCATAATTATACTTTGTAGCTTTCCTTTCTCCAATACAAATGCCAAAATATTACCCCAACACACAGGTTTTATGTATCCTCATTCATAACCTCTTGCTCAAGGACCTTCAGTTGCTCCCTATTGCCTCTATAATTAAATACAAAATTCTCATTTTACCATTTAAAACTCTTCAAAATGTGGTGCCAGTCAAATACCTTTCCAGATTTATTTCATATAAATAACCTTCACACACTCTCTCTGTTCCAGTCAAATTGTCCTATTTCCTGAATACTACAATCTATCTGCCATCTTGGGGCCCTTGTATAGACTGTCACCCTTATGCTTGGAATAAATTTGTTCCTCATGACCTCTTAGAATCCTTAAGTTCTTTCCAGTCAAAAACCAATACTGCTTTCTGTGCAGAGCCTTTCCTGATCCCTCAAGTTGTTAGTGGCAACTAGGTGCTGTAATGGGCCTGAAATCAAGTTCAAATTCAACCTTATACATTAGCCATGTCAAATAACCTCTATGTATCATATCCCTCAACTGTGAAACATTGATAATAATAGTTCCTAGGTCACAGGGTTGTTGTGAGGATCAAATGAGATAATATTTGTAAAGCACCTCTTAGTATAGTGCTTGGCACATAGTAGATGTTAATAAAAGCTTTCTCTTTCCTAAAATCATGTTTTATACATTGAGTACAGAGATTCTTTTTGTTTTGATACCTCCAGCATCTAGTACAGTATCTTGCATGTGGGAGGAGCTTAAAAAATGTTCACTGAGCTGAGAAACTTTCATTTTATGGATGAAGAAACCGAAGCCTAGAAAAAGGTAAATGACTTGCCCAGGGTCACACAAAGAGGGCTTAGCAAAAATGAAATTTGAAATGTCTTCTGACTCCAGATCTAGTGCTCAAGTATTACAACTTGCTTGTACTCTAGCAACTCAAGTTGGAGCTTCTTTAGAAGGCTTTGTCATTTCATTCAGGCATTCTTAATCATTTTGTTGGTGTCATGGTGTCAATTGCCTTGATTGATGCTCCATTGAAGCTTATGGATCTCTTCTCAAATCTGCCTAAAATAAAATATGGGGAATTAAAAAATAGTTAATACAATATTTTTTGAAAACCAGGTTAAGAACCCCTAGTATAGCTTGAAGAATTGTGATTCCCAGAACTTCAGATGCATCCCCATTTATTTTATTTTTAAAAAAATTTTTCCATGGTTACATGATACATGTTTTTACCTTCCCCTTCACCCCCCCTTCTGCATCCCCATTTAAATGGAAGTGGCAACCTTTCTCAGCCCCATAGAAGTGATTTGGGTTTCTTTTGGGAGCCTTTATCACTTCCCACCTGGACTAACACAATTGCTTGTTAGTTGGTCTGCTTCCCACAAGTCCTTCTTCATCCTCCATTCATCTGACAAAATCATCTTCATAAAGGCCAGGTCTAACCATGTCATACCCCACACCCAAGTCAATAAACTCAAATGGATCACTATCACCTCCAGAATCAAATGTAAAGTCCTGTTTCATGTTCCAAGCTTGTCACAACATGCCCTTCCTTCCTTTCCTCAACTATAAAATGTTAATAATAATAGCATATCTTTACCACGATTGTGTGAGACCTGTTCAGTCTTTTTATACTTTATTCCCCTCCACATTCTCTGCCATCCAGTGAGGCTGGCCTCCTTGTTGTTCCTTAAATAAGACCCTCCCACTTCTGACTATGAGCATTTTTATTGTCTGACCTCCATGCTTGGAATACTCTTCCTCCTTCTCTGCAGCTTCTGGCTTCCTTGGCTTTCTTCAAGTCCTAGATAAAATCTCCCCTTCTACAGGAAGCTTTCCCCAATTTCTCTCATTTCCAGTGCCTTTCCTCTATTGATTATTCCAGTTTATCCTTTATACATCTTGTTTATACATAGCTGTTTTCATGTTATCTCCCTTATTATATTGAAACCTATCTGAGAGCAGGGATTCTTTCTTTACCTTTCTTTGTGTCATTTGCACTTAAGATCAGTGCCAGTCACATAGTAGGTGCTTAATAAATGTTTGTTATATAACTAACTGATTCTCTTATGGGAAGACTGTTTATAGACTACCTCAATATCCCTCATGCTTCCTGGGATATAAATCATGGATAGACTTTGGTCTGATCTCTCAGTTCCTTTTTGGTTTTGTGAATTTCCCCAAAGGTGATGGAAGCAGGTGCTGTGGCATACTTAGAGCTTTTTTAGACATCGAAGAAGCCAAGATCACCCACTGCATCCCAAGGTATCACAAGTGCCTTGCCACTGGATTGGATGTCTCTGGAAGAGAGAGTGAGGCTGATGATCTTGTGTAACTCTGTTTCATAAATCCAATTCACACATAAGTCAAGACATCACTCCAAGATGTCATTGGTCCTCTTAAAAAATGAAGGGTGAACAGCAACATTTATTCCAATCCCTAGAGTTATGTCTCCCTGTTCAGCGTTCATTTAATGATTACTGTCTGTCCGACACCTTAAGCATTTAGAATATATGTCTTGGCACTACTGTTAGCTTCCCATGTGAGTTTTGTTTTTGCTGTTTGATGACAATGATTTGTCCTGAAATCAAAACCTTTAAGTCAGAATGAGAATTCTGTGTATGTGTGTACAAAAGAGTCCTTAAAGGGTTTTCTTTCCTGTCATCCTCCTGTTTTCAGGTGCCCCCCAAACTACTCTTTCTCTTGAGGCATTGTTTAGTTTCCAAACTCCTTTATATCTCTCCATTACCCAGGACACAAATAAATATTTGTTGATGGAATGAATTTAGCCAGATGAATGGTGGTTGAAGGTTAGAAGAAATTAAGTATTTAGTTAAAAAGGACGTGAGTCACAGCTGATCCAATACTATCTTACTTAGAATTCTTGTTGCTTATTGTGGTGAGGGTGGTCCAGAGCAAGGCCTAATTGAATGAACTTTGGGCTAGCGTGGTACTGTTTGTCTGAATCCACCTCATCTAGTCACCTTCCAGCATTTCATTAAGTTGTCATTAATAAGTATCAACTGTCTTTCCCCCATGGTAAAGGAGATGATAAACTTCCTGCCTCTAGTATTTCACATACACACACAAATTGGAGCCCCCAACAATTGGAGCATAAGATAATAGATTTAGAAATGGAAGCAACTTTAGAATCCATTTTGCCCAACCTGCTCATTTTACAGATAAAGAAACTGACAGAGAGGTTAAACAGTTTGGTTAGTGTTACACAGAGACTAGTAGGTGGCCGAGATATGATTTGAACTCAAGTCTTCCTGACTTCAAGTCTTGTTCTCTATTGAAGACGATGGTGAAGAATAATGCAGTTCCTGAAGGGATGACACATATATGAGAGACTCAAAAGGGGAGAGATCAAGAAGGACTGAAGTCATCAGACAACAATCATGGAAAAAAATGGCTTTGAAGGATATCTAGTACATAGATGGTGGTGGGAAGAAGAGGATAATACAAGTAAAGACCTTGAAGTCAGAATGAGAATTCTGTGTGTATGTACAAAAGTCCTCTAGGGGTTCTCTTTCCTGTCATCCTCCTGTTTTCAGGTGCACCCCAAACTACTCTTACTCATGAGGCATTGTTTGGATTCCAAAGAAATCCCGGATTTTAGACTGTGAGCTTCTTCAGGGCAGGGCCCAGATCTATGTCATTCTGTTTGCATAACTCTGAATGAAATAAGGCCTGATAATTGTGATGTATTAACTGGTAAGATCAGTCAGAAGCTTAGAGGGGGAAGGGAACTCAGGGTTTAAGCTTCTCTTACATGGATCCTTTGTCTTTCTTTCTCCACTCAGGTGACATTGAGTCCCAGACTCTGCTGGGGTAGAGTTGTTGGTGGAGCTGAAGATCACCATGGATGATGAAAATCTCCCTCCATCACCATCAGTGGAAGGCAGTGCCTCCCACAGCCTGATCCTGGGACTCCAGCCTAGCAGGGAGCAGCCACTGAGAGAAGAGTCTACAGATGATCAGCTTTCCTTCTCAGATGGAGCCAAAGGGGATAGGAGCATAGATGGAGACAGTGTGGACAGCAGTGGGGACACTTGCTTGACTGAGCCTCCAGAGCATAGGAAAAGGACAGAAACCTTAGCCTGCGGGAACAGTGCTGAGGGCAGGAATGGTGACCTCTGTGATTTATCACACATGAACAGTGAGTCTTTGGAGTTTGGGTCAGGTCAAATGATGGACTTGGATGATGCTGAAGCTCCCCACATGAGTGGTTGCAGTGACTATTGGAGGGAAAAAGAACTTGAGAAAAGGGAGGCCCCTTCCCAGAAGTTTGGCCCGGGGTATCAACGGCCACTGAGCAGTACTCCAGGGAGCCCTTGTCCTGAAGTCAGGTAAGGTACTCTCTTTTTTTCATACTGTGGCAGGCATGGCCTTGATGTGTAGCACTAGCCTTGGAATCCATAGAATATGGGGGTTTTAGTTTCTTCTTGTCATTACCAAGCTGTGTGATTTGGGGCTAGTCCCATTTCTTCTTTGCACCTCAGTTTTCTCACTTGTAAAGTGGAGGTAATAATCTCTGTCTTCTTAGGAAAGGGCCAAATGAAAGCAGAAATGAACTAATGCTTTAAATTGTAAAGTTCAGCAAATATTTATTAAGTATCTACTCTTAGAGTCTACCATGGTAGGCAAAGGGGATGAAAAAGTCAGAAAGCTGCATCTCTGACCTCCAGGAAATCATAGACTATTAGGTGATATATGGAATGTATACATCTCAATTCAACACACATTCATTAGGCACTTGCTGTGTGCAAGACATTATGCTAGGATCTAGGGATACAAAATCAAAAGCAATATAGTCCCTTTCCTTAAGGTATCTTCATTCTACTGAATAATGACACAACACACACAAATGATAAATACATAAATGCTTAAGAAGACCAACACGGTAAATATTAGGGCTGCTGCTGCTGCTACTGCTATATTTCCCAATGGATTTAAAAAAAATTTTTTTTATTTTAAACCCTTAACTTCTGTGTATTGACTTATAGGTGGAAGAGTGGTAAGGGCAGGCAATGGGGGTCAAGTGACTTGCCCAGGGTCACACAGCTGGGAAGTGTCTGAGGCCAGATTTGAACCTAGGACCTCCCATCTCTAGGCCTGGCTCTCAATCCACTGAGCTACCCAGCTGCCCCCTTCCCAATGGATTTTGCATAGGTTTATGTTGGTGGCAGGACTGATTTAGTAAGCTGGAAACTGACTTTGTCTGGGAGGGAAGGGGCATTGCCTATAGCTCAGGCCACAAACTCAGGAACCAAAAACAGATCTCTCTCTCTCTCTCTCTCTCCCCCTCCCACACCACTCTTTTTCTTTCTCTCTCCTTTCCTTCCTTCCTCCCTTCCTCCCTTCCTCCCTTCCTCCCTTCCTCCCTTCCTTCCTTCCTTCTTTCCTTCCTTCCTTCTGTCTTAGAATCTATACTAAGTATCTGTTCCAAGGCAGAAAAGCAGTAAGGACAGGGCAATGGAGATTAAGTGATTTGTCCAGGGTTGCATAGCTAGGAAGTGCCTGAGGACATATTTGAACTCAGGACCTCCCATTTCTAGGCCTGCCTCTCAATCCACTGAACCTCCTAAGTGCTCCCCACAATGTAGACTCTTAATAATTGATCATTGGTTGGTTGATGGTGTCACAGCAGGGGTGCCTTTCAATTTTACCTTCCTGGATTAAATGAATTCAGAGAACACTAGGCATCAGAGCACTCTGCTATTTACTGACTTGGGTTAAACCACTTAATCTCTCTGGATCTCAGGTTCTTCATTTGTAAAATGAGGGAGATTGGACTAGGTGATCTCAGGCTTAGTCTAGAGAAGAAAAGACCAAATGGAGAGGTGGTAGCTCTCTTTAAGTGGCTGACTCTCATGTATAGGAGGAACTAAATTCATTCTGCTTGGCCCCTCTGAGCAACAACAGAAGCTACAGATATTGGGAGAAAGGCCTAATGCTGAGAACTCTCCAGAAGTTGAAAGGTTATCCTATTGAGATCATGGGTTATTGCTCCAAAGTAGTCTTCAAGCAGAGTCTGGGCATGGCACAGTGGGCATTCCTTTTATCTATAGGTCAGGCTAGATGGCTGCCAAGGTCCCTTCTAACTTTTAGATTCTGGGCTTTGGTGACCTTAAGGTCCTTCCAGCTCTAAGTCTGTGAGCCCATGAAATATGATAACCTCACCATTTTTGTTCTGCTCCACAGCACCAGACTGAGCAAAAGGATTAGGTTTGCAGGTGTGATGCCATTTTATTTTTATTTTCTTCCAGTGATATTTTATAATATCTCCCCCAAGTACATGTAGAAACAATCTTTAACATTTGTTTTCTGATATTTTGTGACCCAAATTTTATCCCTCTCTCCTCTCTTCTGTCCTGTAGATGGCAAATAAATCTGATACAGGTTATACATGTTCTATCATGTAATATGTATTTCCATATTTGTCATGTTGTGAAAGAAGACACGCTTGTGATACCTTTTTAACTCCATGAGATAGTGTGGTGTAATAACACATTTGAATGAATAAATTGAGTGAATAAGTGAAAAATATTCATTAAGTACCAAATGCTGTGCTAAATTCTGGGGATACAGTTCCAAAAAGTGAGATAGTCTCTGTCCTCAAAGAGTTTATATTATAATAAAGAGAGACAATACATATAGGGGAGTAGTGACCAGGGAAGAATGTTTTGGTTTCAGAAGTTACAGAGAATGTGAGTGGAGTTGTATGTTTCCTTCCTGATAACTCTATACTCCCTCAGGCTGAGGTTGATATCTGGCTTCTCCTTCTTCCCTCCTTCCATCTCTTAGAGATTATGTAGCTTCAGTTTCTTCAGGTTGGTATCATATTTGAATCCCCATCTCCAGGAGTGGCAAGGTCTAGATTTCAATCTATCACTAAACAGGCTTACAATCCAATGGGGGAAGACAACATGCAAACAAATGTATGCTAAGCAAACGACATACAGGATAAATAGAAAATAATTATCAGAAAGAAGACACTCGAATTAAAAGTGGTTAGGAAAGGCTTCTTGTAGAACATGAGATTTTATCTGGGACTTAAAAGAAGTCAGGGAGGCCACTAGGTAGAGCAGAATAGGAAGACCATTCCAAGCATGGGGGATAACCAGAGAAACTGTGTAGAGCTGAGAAATGGAGAGTCTCATCTGGGAAATAGCCAGGAGACCACTGTCACAGGATCAGAGAGTAAGTATTGGATATGAGAAGAATGGGACCTTAGGAGGGGGATAGGTCATGAAAGGTTAAATTCTTTTTTATTTTAATAAATTTTTTATTTTTTAGAAAAATTTTCCATGGTTACATGATTCATGTTCTTACTTTTCCCTTCACCCCACCCACCCATAGCCAACCGCGCATTTCCACTAGTTTTAACATGTGTCATCTATCAAGACCTATTTCCATAGTATTGATAGTTGCATTGGTGTGTTTTGAGTCTACATCCCCAATCATGTCTGCATCAACCCATGTGTTCAAGCAGTTGTTTTTCTTCTGTGTTTCCTCTCCTGTAGTTCTTCCTCTGAATGTGGGTAGCATTCTTTTCCATAAATCCCTCAGAATTGTCCTGGATCATTGCATCCAGTACAGAAGTCCATTGCATTCTATTTTACCACAGTGTATCAGTCTCTGTGTTTAATGTTCTTCTGGCTCTGCTCCTGAGAGGTTAAATTCTAAACAGTGTTTTCTATTTGATTCCAGAGGTAATAGGGAGCTACTACAGTTTATTGAGTAGAGAGATGACATGGTCAGACCTGCACTTTAGGAAAATCACTTTAGAGGCTGAATGGAGGATGGATTGGAGTGCAGGTTATTGGAATAGTCCAGACATAAGATGACAAAGACTTATACTGAGTGTTACCAGTGTCAGAGGAAAGAAGTGGTATATTCAAGATATGTAGCAAAGGTGAAATCAATAGACCTTCACAACAGATTCAATATGTGGGATGAGAGAAAGTGAGGAGTCTGGGACAACTCCTTGGTTGTGAGTCTGAGGACCTAGGAGGATGATGTTACCCTCTACAGTAATAGGGAAGATAGGAGGGGGTGAGGTTTTAGGAGCAAAGATAATGAGTTCAGTTCCAGAGGAAGAAAATGGCGATAGAGTAGATAGAACAGGAGAGGGTGTCAGGATGCCAAAAGGAGTGACTGTTACTACTGGAAATGCCAGCCTACACTGTAGTAATTTTCTTAATTTGGTGGAAAGATCTGATTTCCTTCAAATGAATCTCTGGGGAGAAATGCAGAAAGATTTACTTTTCATTTGTACAGGAGTTGGAAGCATCTTGGAATTTCCTGGGTGACTGAGGTTGGTAAAGTCCATGCCCTGAGAAGAACCAGACCTCCTAAGAAAGATCTTTATAATGGAAGGGCAGAGTCAAAGTCTAGACATCTGGGGTTGATAATGGAAAAGGACTTGTGGAAGGTGACTAGACAGAGTTTAATAATGAATATTTATGCAGTAATTTTTATTTTTATTTTTAATTTTTTCCTGTTACATGTAGAAACACTTTTTGACAATTGTTTCTGACATTTAAAATTTTTCAGATTTTCTCCCTCTCTGTTCTCCCCCTTTCTGAGGCAGTGAATAGTCTGATATAGGTTACACCCATACTTTGATGTAATACATATTTCCATATTGCTCATGCCATGATAGAAGACATATATCACACATGCAATAAAAATCTCATGGAGAAAACACAGTGGAAGATGGCATGCTTTGATTTGCAGTCAGATTCCAAAAGTTCCTTCTTTGACTGTGGATAGCATTTTTATCTGGGTCCCAAAATGAGACTCATTTTGCTGCTAATGGTTTAGTCCTTCACATATAACATTGCTATTACTATATACATTGTTTTTCTGGTTCTGTACTCTTCACTTTGTATCAGTTCATATAAGTCTTTCCAGGTTTTTTTTAATTCATCCTGTTCAGCATCCCTTATAGCACAATATTATTCCATTACAACCATTGTATCTAGTACTTTAAGCTACATTATCATATCTGTTTCCCTGATTGCTAGCCCATAAAGGGGAAAGGTAAGCATCCCCCTGACACCCCCCCCCCCAAGTTTAGGCATGACAGTTTTACCTTTCTACCCTTTCTACCAAATGGTGGTTACACAAGACTTTCACAAATGATGAATATTAAGTAAACCTATGTATTCAAAAAAGACAGAAAACAAATTGGAGAAGCCCTATAAGTTAGAATATACCAGAAAATGCATGAGAGTGAATGGATGAATTCTTTTGATGGAAGTCAGACTGAGATCCTGATGTCAATCTGAAGGGAATGTTTCTCTCAAAAGTCTCCAGGGAGGCAATCTGGAAATCAAGGGCATGATGAAGAGCTGGCTTCCCCTACATGTCTTCAATTTCCAGAGTCCTTCCTTCTCTTTCTTCCTGGAGTAAGGAAAAGGAAATTTGGAACCATGCATATCTCTACTGAAGAATGTGCCTCAAAAGAGGTGTGGACGTCACTATTCTGGCAGTGTTGTATCTGCATTCTCCCCACCAATTAGGAGTCAAGTCACATAAGCAGCAGCACTCAAAAGGCCCCAAGCTTAGCTGGAAACCTGGGTTACAAGTATTTCATTTGAGCTTCACAATAACCCTTGAGGTCAAGAGAATAGGGCTATTATCCCCCCCTTTTTTTAGAAGGGAAAACTGGGACTCTCAGTGAATGGCAGGGTCTGGTTTAGAACTCAGATCTCCTGACTTTTAGTCTAGTGGTCTTGCTGGCACACTGCTACATTTGACACCGTGTGGAAGAGTGAACTGCCTTCCCATACTCCACACCCTTCCCTCCCTACCCCCAGTCTATCCCCTTAATTTACTGCTTTGGATGCCACAATAATGTGAAGTTCCTAAAGATTTTAGTAAATTTCTTTTCTGGGACAGAGATGGATGGTTGGAAATGACCCTACTTAATCCTTCTCCATTTGTCTAGGGCAGGGGTCGGCAACGTATGGCTCTCGAGCCATATCTGGCTCTTTTGAGGGCCAGATATGTCTCTTTCTGCAGGAGCCATAAAGTCAATTTTTCTTTCAGGCGCTGTTACAGGAGTGCACTGTGAGCACTGTACGGCTCTCACGAAATTACATTTTAAAAAATGTGGTGTTTATGGCTCTCATGGCCAAAAAGGTTGCTGACCCCTGTTCTAGGGTTTCTTGTGTAGGGAAGTCTATAGTCCTTATCTCTTGTTCAGTGACACCTCTGAAGCTCTGTCATTGACCAATGCCAATGGATATCATTTCTTTGCTTTTTCTTACATCTTCTTTTATTGAGCAAAATCTCAGGTCTGTGATGAATGGAGCTTTTTGAGCAGTTGGTGTAACTCATTCTGGTCCTGACTGCCCAGTTGAGGGGCAGTTGTTGAGGGGATCCTTATATAAACCTCTCCCTCCCACATACACACCACTAAGCATGGTGGGAGGTTCAAGAAAACCAGACCATCTGGGAGAGATAACAGAGAGGTTATGGAGAGGGTATTAGCAAGGAATGTATGTTGATGAATGTGTGTGTCCAGGCACAATCACATAAATAGATGAGGCATGTCTGGGTACTATGTGTGTATGGGCACAGAGAGACAGGGTGTTACAGTAAACACAACCTTGGACTCAGAATCAGAAAGACCTGGGTTTGAGTCCTGCCTTTGACACTTACTAGTTATGTGACCATAGGCAAGTCACTTAATCCCTCTAAGCCTTTGCTTTTCTCAGATGTCAAATGGGGTTAATAACACTTATTTCATTGGGTTCTTGCGAGGTTCAAATGAGAATCATGTGTGGAAAGTGCTTTGCAAACCTTAAAAGTGCCATATAAGTGACAAATATAATTATTGTATATTTTTGCATTCTGGGTAAAGAATGACTAAGAGTCTGAAGGTTTGGGAGTAGAACCCAACACATGAACATCACCATTTGAATACACTGGCCCCTTCATTGACCCTTTGGTCTGAAAATAGCCCTAGTTATTTGGAAACTAATTCTGATTCCCTGCCTTTAAGTGACAGGCTGGGTAATTAATTCCCTAGTCCCTGCTCCTTTCAGGCAGTGACGGGGGTGGCAGGGAAATTTCAGGACAGGATATTTAAGAGATTGGCATTGGGGAGAGGGGGAGAGGAGATTGAAATCATTACTTCAGAGAAAAAGGAAGAAAGGAAGGAAGGAAGGAAGGAAGGAAGGAAGGAAGGAAGGAAGGAAGGAAGGAAGGAAGGAAGGAAGGAAGGAAGGAGAGGGTCTACTTCTGACCCTGGGAAGCCATCTTTGTTTGTCCATTGGCTCCAAAAACCCTTGAACGGAAAAAGGTCAGGAGATGGCATCTGTCGATAATGAAGAGCAGAACAGAGGAGAATTGCTCAGTGCTAACTAACCATGTAGGGACAGACCAATCACAGAGGACAAGGCCTGGTTATCCCTGTTATCAAACAAGGACAGCACAAGGAGCTCCAGTAAAGGACAATTTAGGTCAAGAGGGAGAGGAGGTTTGAAGAGGGTGGGTGTTGGGTGCTGTGTGGGCTGTGTAAAAAGAAGCTCCTTCCTGCCTGGGAGGCACTGCAGGAGGGAGGACCATTGGTCCGCACCACCAGGCTCCCTTTCCCAGGGCTCCACAGCCAGGTGTAAGGCACTGGTCAAAAAGGCATATTTGCATCTCATTTACATTCCACTTGCACACAGCAGCATAACACTGAGCTTTCCTTCCAGATCAAGTTTCGCTGCCCAGATGGTGGTCATGTCCTGAAGTTTCTCTTTTTCCTCCTTTTTCTCCTTATTGTCCTAGATCCTGGGTCCCCCTGGGGAGCAGGGATGGGGCCCTGGATGTAGGGGTGGCAGGAGTATTAAGTCATTGAAGTTGTCCTTGCTGGTCTGTGGCTTACATCTCTCCTTTCTTCAAGGACCCTTACTTGTTGGTTTTCTCTTCCTACCCTGTACTCAGGAAAAGGTTCAGATTATCTATTTTCTCCTTCCTAATAACTTCTGCAACTGAAACCACCATACCTCCTCTCCAGGCTTTATGCCTTGGCAAAGCAGCAGGAAACAAAATATTTGGTGGCTGGAGCATTTCCTGGTCCCTCCCCTCTTCACTCCCGTGTCTCATTCAAACTGTGAGCTGTCCACCATTCTCAGGGGAAGGCAGGCTCTTATCAAGGAAGCTTATGGATTGATTAATTGATTGATCAGGGGGTACATTTGTCTTTGCCTCATCTTTTTTCATGGACCATCATAATGAAATCAATCTTCAAATTCTGAAGATTCAGTTTCTGAAAGCTTTCTCCTGTCTGCCCCATTCTATCCCATAATCCTACTTTACCTTCTCCATTTCCACTCCCATACCCTAATTAAGGGCCTCATTACCTTTCTATAAAGGGAAAAAGAAAGGGTGTGTTGATGTCTTTTGTTTTTACATTGTTCACTTGTTACAAGGAAAAACCAGCACCAGATTTAGCTAAAATCCCACCTTGTCAAGAAGGGTTTTCTGAGTCCTCAGCTGCTATGCCTCCTCCAATAAAATGAGAGCCCTTTGAGGGCAAGGCCTGTTGGGTTGTCTGTTTTTGCCTTTCTTTGTAGCACAGTGCCCAGCACAAAATTACCTCTTAATTCTTCTTGATGACTGATGGACTCACCATATCCAGAGGGTCAGAGGGTTCTGAGAGATGGCTGGGCTCATTCTTGGTCCTCAAGTGGTTTAGCCCCAACCTGACTTTGGAGTTCATGGAATCACAAGGTCATAGATTTCTAGTCAGAAGTCTCCTCATCTGGTCTGGCTCCTTCTTTTTATAAGTAAGGAAATTAAGGCCCAGCAAGGGAAAGTGGAAAATGACTTATCTAGTGACACTCGGATAGTAAATCATGTAAATGTAAATCTAAAGCCAGTAGTTTGAATAGAACAAATTTCTTTGATTCTCATTCCCATGAGGAGAACCTGGAGAAAGGAGCATGGTGTTCTGTCCAGATGATTGCCCGATATTGTTCAAGAAAAATGCTGTTCCATTCTCTGATACCAAAGAGCCACCAGAGGAAGATTCGAGTGATTGAAAGTCTTCTAGAAAAAAGCAGGGATTGGGAGGCATAGGCTGGAGGTGAGAGGCTCCAGAGATAGATCTATGTTTCTCTTCCTACCATTATCTGCCTTAAGAGAATGAGTGCTTGGGGATGATAGAATGTAAGTTCTCTGAGGCCTTTTTGTTCTTTTTCATTCTTGCCTTTTCATATCCATAATTCATAGCATAGTCCCTGGTGCATGGTAAATAATAAATGCTAAATGAAGTGAATTTAAGTGAAGACAAGGTTGAGCTGTATAGACTTTGGGTAGTGGATCAGAAATGGCTTTGTCTTATATTTTATTTACTGCAATTTTATATGAGAGCCAGTGGCTTATGGAGTTATTGTCTAGGGCTATGATTATTCTTCCTTTTTCTTCATCCCTTAAGAGTCCTCTCATTTGTACTCCTACCTACATTTCCTTTTTCTTGACACTCCCCGCTCCTACCCCCTAGCTCTCCCTAGGGCTTGGTTTGACTATTTAAGAAGTGGGACAGAATTCAGATATGGGGCTGAGCTTTAAAAATAAGGCTACACAGGATGGTGAAGTAACAGGAAGAAGTACAGTGAACTTCCCCCTTACCCCAAGCTCCCCTAATCTGATCTAGATAATGCCCTAGACTAAATCCTGATGGGGAAATAAAAAAAAGTCACAGCAAATAATTTTTCCAGCCCAAGTACACCTAGGGAGATAGAGAGGTCTGTGGACACTAGGAATGGGGACTGACAGGAAGTGAATCATGTATGGAGTATTCTGGAACGGAAAGAACTTGTGCACTGAGGCAAGAAGGGGTACACAGTAACAGCAATATCATATAATGAGCAACTATGAAAGATTTAGCTACTCTCAGCAATACAACGATCCAGGACAATTCTGAGGGACTTATGACAAAGAATGCCATCCATATCCAGAGAAAGAACTGTTGGAATCTGAATGTAGATCAAAGCATGCATTTTTTCACTTTAGTTTAGTTGTGTTTTTATTTTTGGGCTTTGATTTTATATGAGTATTCTCTTACAAAAATGAATACTATGGAAATGTTTTTTTTTGTAGTGATAATATGTATAGACCAGATCAAATTACTTAGCATCTCTGGGAAGGGGGAGGGAGAAAATTTGGATCTTGTATCTTCAGAAAATGTATATGGAAAATTGTTATTACATGTAATTGGGAAAATAAAATAATCTTTTTTTTTTTTTTTTTTTTTTTTTTTTTAAGAAAGGGTCCCAGACTCACACCTGGATGGGACTTTGTATAAGGTGTGAGAACAGGTACTAACTGAAAGCTTTGCCACCTACCCATTACCCAATTCCAGGTTACAGATCTAGGGCGAGACAGAGAGAACTTCACTTAAAGGTGGTAATCTAGGGTGAGAGAATGATACTGGGCCTTACCCTTTGTAATGAGAGAGGCGCACATTCAGAAGCAAGCAATGCAGGGTGGTTTGGACCCCAGGAGCAGAGCAGGTTCTTAGTACCAGTTTCTAATGCAGTCTGAAGCCTGAAGAGTTATAACTCAGCCAGAAATCCTGGACCAAAGGGAAATTTGCAGTTCCATTACTCTGAACTAGCAGAGCTTCTTCCCTGACTGATAGAGGTTGAGTCTAGAAGAATACGCATACATGCCAAGTTGGAAACAAATATATTTCACTCAACAGGGAAATAGGAGGCAGAATTGGAGAAGAGAGAAGCAGGAATTAGAGGGAGAGTAGATGGAGGCAAGGATTAATTCTAAACAAAATAAACTCTAGTGACTAAAGACATACAAAAATATTTATTGCTCTTTCTGAGATGGCAAAGAATGGGATACTCATCAATTGAGGAATGACTGAACAAGGTAGGGCATATACAAATATGATGGGATACTATTATGTTAAAAGAAATGATGAAGGAGATAGTTTTCAGAGAAACCTTGAACTGATACAGAGTGAAGTGAATAGAGCCAAGGTGGGGAGGGGAGGGGTGATGGAATATGCATATGTGGTTCTGTGTACGTGTATGGGTGTATGGGTTATTCCAGGAAGACTAGCACCTCTTGGATAAGAACTTGCCAAGTCCTTTTCAGAGCTGTTCATCCATCTTTGATGTCTACCTGCCACTCAGCTCTCACCTGTGGACCCAAGAAGCTATAGCATGTTCAGTGGCTATACCCCAGTAAAACCACTTCAGTGTTGGTGGTAGGTTGATGGCAGCCAACAGGCCTCAAAGCCATTGGTGAGTTAGGAGGGTGTCTATCCCAAGCATATGAAGACTTCCTCCTGATAGAATGGGCAGATAAGAACAGTATGTTCCAACAGCCATTAGAGTGGCAGAAACAGGCTTTGGGGAACACTTAGAGCTTGGCCAGACTTTGAAATTGCCAGGGTCATCCAGCACATCTTAGGCCATTACCAGTCATCCTGACTTTTGTCTTGCCACTGGACTTGGGTGACTCTGGAAGAGAGAGTGAGGCTGATGACTTTCTGCAAGTGTGCTTCACTTAAATCCAACTCACTAGCAAGTCAAGATATCACCCCATGATGTCATTGGTCCTCTTTGAAAATGAAGTCTGAACAACAACAATGTGTATACCCACATGTGTATAAATACATATATGTATACACATATGTGTGCACATATTCTTTTGGACAAGGTCAATGTGGAAATTTGTTTTGCTTGACCATATATGTTTCCCCTGCCCTTTTGGTCTCAGTGAGGAGGAATAGAATGGAGGAAAGGTGGATTTTTGTTGATTGAAAAAAATTAATTTTTTATTTAAAAAATGAGGTTCTGATATGGTTTGCCTTAAGATAAAGGATTTTCTTGATCTCTCCATCCCTGTTAGCTATCATCCTATCTTCCTTTTGTTGATAAACTCCTAGAGGAGGCCATCTACAATAGTATTTCCATTTTCTCTCCTCTCACTTTCTTCTTAACTTAAGGTCTGACTTCTGACCTCATTCAAGTGAAAGTACTCTCTCCAATATTACCAATGATCTCTTGTCTGATTGCTTTATTAATGATCTCTTAATTACCAAGTCTAATGGCTTTTTCTCAATCCTCATCGTTCCTGACCTCTTTGCATTCTAGGTTTCCGAAATGTTCTTTTCTCTCTCTAGGTTCTACAATAACTCTCTCCTTGTTCTTTTTCTGTCTGACTGCTCTTTGTTTTTTTCTGGACCATACATATATTATTATGCAGGGGGCAGCTGGGTAGCTCAGTGGAGTGAGAGTCAGGCCTAGAGACAGGAGGTCCTAGGTTCAAACCTGGCCTCAGCCACTTCCCAGCTGTGTGACCCTGGGCAAGTCACTTGACCCCCATTGCCCACCCTTACCACTCTTCCACCTATGAGACAATACACCGAAGTACAAGGGTTTAAAAAAAAGAAAGAATCACATATATTATTATGCAAAACACACTTCCATATTGGTCACTGTTGTAAGAGTGCCCTCTTACAAAACCACAACTCCCAAATAAAACCACAAATACACTGATGTGAAAGATGGTATGCTTCGATCCGCAGCCATCTGACTCCAACCTGACTGCTCTTTTTCAGTTTTCTTTGCTGTATCTTTATCCAGTTCATGCCATCTGTGGATGTCTCTTAGGGCTTTGTCATGAGCCCTCTTCTCTCTCCCTTCTAAAATGTTTCACTTGGTGATCTCATCAACAATATGGAGTTAACCTTTGTGCAGATGATTCTCAGATCTATTTATCCAGCCCTCACTTCTCTCCTGACCTCCAGTGTTGCATCTCCAAAAGTCTATTGGATATGGCAAATTGGATGTCTCATAGACATCTTAAACTCTACATACCTAAAACTGAGCTCATTATCTTTCCTCTCAGATCCTGCCTTTCCTAACTTCTCTTCCTAACTTCCTAACAGCCTCATTTCCTGAGAGCCAGGCATGTTATGTTTAACTTCTCCCCTAGGTTCTCCTTAAGGAGACAGAGAGAATCCTTTCATATCTGTCATTAGCTCAAGCTAGCATAGTTTGTATCCACTGAATTTTGGGGCCATAGCACCCCACTTAACAGTCAGATGAGTTTTTCAATAGGAATATTTACTTCAAAGAACAAATATTTTCCCTTAACACCTGGGAGTATAATCCCTACTATGTGCTCCTTAGGCTTTGGGGAGGGAGGGGATTAAATTCACAAATTAGCTCAGTTCTAGTATGGCCCAATCTCATAAAGTTCCAGGTCCAAAGCTCCCCTGGACCTGTGTCCTGATCACCCTCTGATCCTAGCTTCTTTGGCTTCTTAAGGCCTCTCTACTGTTCTGACCTGAACCTTGGCTCAAGCGCCTGGATTTGGAGATTCCACTCCATGCACCCAGAACTGAAAAGGCCAAATGAAACAGACAAAAATCCCAATCTAGAAGGCTTAAGGAAAAGACCACCCTTCTCCCACCTAGCTTAGTGAATGGTATCCATGTTGTGGGTGAACAAGACCTTCACCCTTGAAGTCATTAGAAAGAGCGAGCTTGTTCCTCTTTCAGGGAGATTTCAAGATGTAACCATTTCTGACCACATAGCCAATGGAAAGAGGCCATTCCCACTGCTGGGGTAGGGGCATAGAGAATGTCTTCTTCCAGAAGCAGGTCCCTAGTGTCTCCTTCATCGTGGATGATCTGAGCCTTTCCATTTACACCTTTGACTATGGACAGTACCACCATCCTACCAGATAAATAGGCTTGCAACCTAGGTATCATCCTTGACTATTTCTGTTTATTCCCTAATATCTAGTCTATTGGTAAGTCTTATCTACTCCATCTTCATAATATCTCTCATTTATTCCCCTTTTCTCCTGTGACACTGTTACCACCCTGCTGCAGACTTCAATTATTAGGTTAACTTTCTGGTTGGTCTCTTTTCCTTAAGTGTCTCCCCATTCCAGTCCATCCTCCACTCAATGGTCAAATTAATCTTCTTAAAATGCCACCTACCTATTTAATAAACTCCAGTGGCTCCCTGTTACTTCCAGAATAAAATATAATAGTTATAAGACATAAAATTTTTCATTTGGTATTTAAAGCCTTTCATAACCTGGCTCCCATTGTCTCCCCAGACTTCTAATACCTTCCTCATCTTCATGTACTCTGCAGACCAATGACACTACACAATGTTTCTTGAACATACTCTAATCTCCACTTCCCAATTTCCAGCATTTCCACTAACTGATTTTCACCCTTATGCCTGGAATATTTTTCCTCCTCATCTCTGCCTCCTGGCTCCCTTGAAATGTCACCTAAAAGAAGCCTTTCCCAGTTTCCCTTCATGTTAGAACCTTCCTTCTGAGATTATCGCCAATTTATCCTTTATATACTTATTTCCATATTGTTTCCTCCTAGATTATAAACCCCATCGAGGGCAGGGACTATTTTTACCTTTCTTTGTCCCTTCAGAGTTTAGCGTGGTGCCTGACATATTGCACGAGCTTAATAGATGTGTGCTACTTGACTTGACTCTTCTAAATCATTCCCAACCCATTGGGTAGCCCAATTCCCTGTGGGGAAGGTCTGGGCTAAGGGAGAACAATCCTTTACAGGGTGCATACAGAAGCTTCTCCCAGTCAGAGTTCTGTTCACCCAGATATCTTGGGGTTACCCAGCAGCCTCAGAACCGCATCTGGTTCTTGCTTTCAGCAATGGCTCTGCAGGAAAACCTGGGTTTGCCATTCATGGGATTAAAGATTTAGAGCTAGAAGAGACATTAGAACTCATCTAGACCCATCTTTAAAGTCTAAAAGGAAATTAATCAATTATCTGACCAGTAAGTTCAAGTGACTTGGCCAAGGGCACTCTGATAAGTATTATAAAGCAGAGCTGGGATTCAAACTAACTTCCCCTGCCTCTCTTACATCTTTGGAATCTGGGAGTCAGGTGGCAGCCACCCAGCTGTCCCTTGATGCTGGCTTGTTGGAATTAACAGACATTTTTTAAAAAGGTTTTGGTAAGGGGGGCACCTGGGTGGTTCAGTGGATTGAGAGCCAGGACTAGAGATGGGAGGTCTTAGGTTCAAATTTGGCCGCAGACACTTCTCAGCTATGTGATCCTGGGCAAGTCACTTGACCCCCATTACCTAGCCTGTAATGCTCTTCTAACTTGGAAGCATTACACAGTATTGATTCTGAGACAGAAGGTAAAGGCTTAAAAAAAATTCTTTACATTTTGCTGGTGGGGATGATTGGGAGGCAGTATGATATAATGAATAGGAAGTTGGCCTTGATGCCGGAAAAAACTGGGCTTGTCATACCTCTGACACATACTAGCTGTGAGATCCTTGGCAAGTCATTTAAAGTCTCAGAGCTCCTGGCAACTGGGCTAGATTCTAAGTTCCAGAGAAGTTGCCATCTGCACCAGAAGGGGTGGAGATTCCTTCCCCAGCTATCCCCCCACTAAAGAAAACAGATCTGACCCCCCCAAAAAACCTGTCATCCTCATTATTAGTATTAATCTATGTAATTAATAAAGCTCTAGTCTGTATGCTGCTCCAATTCTGCTTTCTTTATTGTTTTCCTATCTCTCCCTCACATACTCTCTCTCCCTCCCTCCCCCTCTTTCTCTCCCTCACTCTCTTCCTCTTTTTCTCTCTTCCTCACTCTCTCTTTCTCTCTCTCCCTCACTCTTTTTCTCTCTCCCTCTCCCTCTCCCTCTTTCTCTCTCCTCACTCTCTCTCCCTCTCTCTCTTTCTCCCTCTCTCCCCCTCTCAAGTCTCTCCCTCACTCTTTCTTTCTCTCTCTCTTTCTTATCATCTTCCTAGATTTCTATATATCTAATTAATATCCTATATTATTCATATGTTGCAGTGTATTTTCCAGTGGGATAGTAGGGAGTGGGGCTGGGCTCTGGATGTGACTGGGCTTTGAGCCAGACATATGAATTTGTTTGTAAATACTATGGTCCATTTTCCATCTGAATACTGCAAATAGCACTGTGGCAAGCTTGCCAGAGCTCCGACTCTCCATCTCTCCCTCCTCAGCTTTGTCTCTTAGTGTCCTTTTTCCTTATGTTTCTGCTACTCTGGGTCCCTGTTAGCTCTGTCTTTGACTGAGCCTTGACTTAGCCCCTCAAGGAGTGAAAAGAGTGGGAAGGGAAGATGGGCAAGTTGCAGGATCTTCCTTTCTCTGAGATGAACTTCTTGCTCAGGTTCTTTTGGGTGATGGCTGGGTGAGAGGGGGCATCAGGATGGGTTAGATTTATTTCCTTTCATGGAGGGGTCTTGGTGTGGAGGAAGGAGCCCTGGGCTAATCTTTGCATAGCACTGATCCCATGGCCAACCACTTTTGGGCAACTGAGGCTTGAAGATTGATGATTAATTTTTTTTTCAGTTGACAAAATCATTTTTCCCCTTCCTTTCCCATTAAAAAGAAAGAAGAAAAAACAAAACTCTTGTTAAATACATATAGTTGAGCAGAACAAATGCTTGATAAGTTTTGTTAAAAAAATATGTCTCATATTGCTCCCTAGGTCCATTACTTCTCTGTAATGATTGAAGACCTTCTCTTTCTACTTTGAAATGTCCACAGCTGTTACTTATCTTCCTCTTTTTGTTTCTTCTCTGTGATTTTATTTGGTGCATGGAGTTCCTGGTATGGAAATTCCCTCCACCAACATAAATCAGCAACTTGTCTAGTCTTCAGAGCTTCCTGGGAGGCTGAGAAATTAACTTTCTGAGGTCATATAGACATGATTCGACCCCAGGTCTTCCTGCCTCCAAGGCTGCCTGTTTCTCTACCCACTGCCATGGGTTGCTTTTGCCTCTCAACTTTCTGTCATGCTTGTTCTAGGGCATGCCATAGTTATTTGTGTCAAACTAAGAGTTTGTGAATTCCATGAAGGCAGGGACTGCCTTTGTTTATCTTTGTGTCTCTGGGCTTCAGGTGACACTAGAGAAGACATAATTAGTGCCTTCAGGGATTTTATGATTTGGGTGGGAAGATGACATCTATCCACACGTGAAATTAAGAATAATTAAATGCTTAACTGTGGTATAGACTGAAAGTGCTGGAGGGGTTCACTGAGGGGTTAAATTAATCCAGACTTTTGTGATTCAAGAAAAGGATCAAATTTGATTTGGATTTTGAAAGGTGAGTAGGATTTCAATGAATATAGGAGAAGGGAGTGGAAGGGTAAACCAAGGTACAGAAGTGAGAGTGAATGCTTGTGGGATGGAAAGTAGAACTATCTTGCTACTACTACTAGCTAACATTTCTTTGGTGTCTACTAAGTGCATTTTGCAATTATCTGTCATTTAATCCTCACAACAACCTTGGGAAGTAGGTGCTATTATTATCACCATTTTATAGTTGAGGAAACTGAGGCAGAAAGAGACTAAGTGACTTTCCCAGGACCACACAGCTAATTAGTATCTGAGGCCTGGAGCTTCTCTATCCACTGTGGCATCTAACAAGGTATCTGCAGGAGAAAGACAAAAAGTAAAGTTGGATCCATACAGAAGGATTATATTACAGAGGACATTGAATGACAGTTTAAAATAAAATAAAAACCCTTACCTTCTGTCTTAGAATCAATACTGGGGATTGGTTCTAATACAGAAGAGTGGTAAGGGCTAGGCAATGGGGGTTAAGTGACTTGTCCAGGGTCACACAGCTAGGAAGTGTCAGAGGCCAGATTTGAACGTAGGACCTCCTGTTTCTAGACCTGACTCTCATTCCACTGAGCCACCCAGCTGCCCCCTGAATGATAGTGTAAACTTGATATGGGAGACAAGAGGGAGCTATTATAGGTTCTAGAGCAGAGGAATGAAATCATATAAGAAGACATTTAAGAAGATTATTCTGGCGTTGGTGTGAGAATGGGGATGAGGGGAGGGAAAGAGAGAGGTAGAGAGGAAGCTGTTTTAATAGTCTAGGAATGAGGAGATGAAGGAATGAAAAAGGAATGAATAAAAGACACATTTGGGGGGCAGCTGGGTAGCTCAGTGGATTGAGAGCCAGGCCTAGAGACAGGAGGTCCTAGGTTCAAACCTGGCCTCAGACACTTCCTAATAGTGTGACCCTAGGCAAGTCACTTGACCCCCATTGCCTACCCTTGCCAATCTTCCACCTATAAGTCAATGCACAGAAGTTAAGGGTTTAAAATTTTAAAAAAAAGACACATTTGGAGTGATGAATTGGCAGGATGTGGTTACTAAATATGAAGAATAGAGGAAAGAGGAACCAGAGATAACTGAGGTTTTAGTGGACAGCAGAGGGAGGTGGGACTGTAAAAATCAAGGCAGAATGTGATTCGTTTATTTAATCTTACTGAGTTTTTTTTTAACGAATTAACAATTTTTGACAATTGTGTTCTGACACTTGATGATTCAGATTTTCTCTCTCCCCTCCTCCCTGAGGCAGTAAGTAGTTTGATAAAGGTTTTATTAGTACTTTCAAGGAGGAATTTTTAAAAATTCATCACTCTTGTTTGTTTTTATATTCCCTTCATTTCAGAAGGTTCTCCACAACCCTCTGCCTCCCTACCACAGTGAACCATGACTTGATTAAAAAAAAAAAAAAAAAAAGGAAGATGTAACAAAAAAAGAAAGGTTTAAAAAAGTGGTTCAGCAAAACTAACCAATATGTCCAAGGTAGAGTCTCGTAGTGCTTGTATGATTCCATACCCATAGTCCTCCACCTATGCAAAGAATTGCACTTTTGCAATGATTGAGGGAGAATTTTGAGAAAGGAATGATCAGTGGTGCCACATATAGCAGAGAAATTGAGGAGGGCGAGTATAGAGAAGAACATCAGAGAACAACCATAATTAAAGGACAGGAAGAAGAAGGTCCACTCCTATATCGTCCCCTTCCTTTCATTGGGGTTGAGAGAGGTCTAACCTTAGTTCTTTGTGTTTCACAGGCTGTTCGAGGAGCCAGAGGCGAGGGAGAGCCAGGAGGATGGAGAGCCGTCCCCCTTTAAGGATATCCGGGATGGCTTTAGCTCCACTTTTGAAAAGATTGTGGAGTCGGAGCTGATGAAAGGGACATACTACAGCAGCCTGGACTCCTTGGATGTGCTAAGCCTCACTGATGAGACCGACAGCTGCGTCAGCTTGGAGGTGCCCCTCACCCCGCTCATTCAACAGCGGGTCAAGGAGAGCCCAGAGCCAACTGAAGTCCGGCCAGAGGACAGAGATGGGGAGGGGGAGGAGGCCATAGATGGGCAAGATGGGGCTGAGGCAGGGTTGGTAGATGGAGACTTTGGGAGTCCCCTGAGACACTCCATTACCAGCAGCCGATCGGAAAATGTCCTGAGCCGACTCTCTCTGAAGGTTGTTCCCAATGGCTACCATGCTACCACTACCCAGGATCCAGAAGAGGAGGAAGAGGAGGAAGAGGATGACACAACCAAACTTATTAATTCTGTCAGGTGAGACAGGAGAGGCCACATACCACCTCACTGCCCTTGGGCACAAGTGGGCACTCAATATATGTGAAATTAGTCCTCATATGCCATAAGCAATTAAAGCCCAAGATATGTTCTGTGAGTGTGGGCAGCTATCTTTTTTTTTTTTTTAACCCTTAACTTCTTGTATTAGCTCCTTGGTGGAAGAGTGGTAAGGATGGGCAATGGGGGTTAAGTGACTTGCCCAGGGTCACACAGCTGGGAAGTGGCTGAGGCCGGATTTGAACCTAGAATCTCCTGTCTCTAGGCCTGACTCTCACTCCACTGAGCTACCCAGCTGCGCCTCCATAACCTTTTAATGTGTATTGATGTCTTTACTGGTTTCATCCCTCTGTGATGTATTTGTATTGGCTCCAAGGCAGAAGAGTGGTAAGGGTAGGCAATGGGGGTCAAGTGACTTGCCTAGGGTCACACTATTAGGAAGTGTCTGAGGCCATATTTGAACCTAGGACCTCCCGTCTCTAGGCCTGACTCTCAATCCACTGAGCTACCCAGCTACCCCGTGGGCAGCTATCTTGACCATTCTGGGTCTTGGTTTCCCTGAATGGACCTGTAAAAGAGAAAGCCAGCAGCCAGGGGTTCAATCTGTTCGCACCATTGCAGGCTTTCTGAAGGGACATAGTAGATTAGGAATAATCTGGATTCGTAGGAGGTATGTGAAATTTCAGGGACACAGATAGCTGGATCCCTTGCTGTCCTTGGGGAAGCCTGGGGAAGGAGAATAGGGCAGGAGGAAACAAAGGCCCCATCTTTTAGGGAGGAAAGTGCTAACTACATGCAGAATCCAATGCTGTATGCAGGGTTCTCAGGCTCTTTCCAAGCCATGTTCTGTGGAAATGTCAAGTCCTTGATCCTTCATTCATTAAATACTGCTAGGTTAGCAAAAGTCTATAGTGCTCCAGGTAACAGGGTGCTCCCATAGTTATTTTGTTCATACCCTTGCTTTGAGACATAACTCTTCAACCCCACCTCCCCTATCCTCCAACCAAAGCCCAAATTGTTCAGGGTCCATCCGGCTTTCAGAGATTTTCAGAAAAAGGGCCCTGTGTTCAGAGGAAGAGGCTTGGGTTTGAACCTCCGCGCCTGTAGCACTTTTTGTGAGTCACTTCATTTTTTATGGCCTTCATTTCCCTTACCTTTAAGATTAAATTACTGGACCAAGATCCCCTCTACTTCTTATTTATTTATTTATTTATTTATTTATTTATTTATTTATTTATTTATTTGTTTGTTTATTTTAAACCCTTAACTTCTGTGTATTGACTTATAGGTGGAAGAGTGGTAAGGGTAGACAATGGGGGTCAAGTGACTTGCCCAGGGTCACACAGCTGGGAAGTGTCTGAGGCTAGATTTGAACCTAGGACCTCCCGTCTCTAGGCCTGGCTCTCAATCCACTGAGCTACCCAGCTGCCCCCTCCCCTCTACTTCTAAAAAGCCTCTGGTCCCATGACCAGGTGAAGGAAGAAGCATTTAATGGTCTTGACAAGTCTACCCAAAGTCTTACTCTGCTACTGAAGCTTCAGTTCATTTTCCATGTTCTAGCCCACAAATGTTATTTTAAAGGTCTGTTTCCAAGCTTCAGACCCATCTCACTTCCTTTCAGACCCCACCATACTTCAGGTTATACTTACCTTGCTCTTGTTTCCCCCTCAGTGACCCAAGCTTGAAGGATGCTTTGTCAGACTCTGATTCCGACCTGGGCAGTACAGAGCAGCTGGATCATGGGAGTACAGACACGTTGGCCAATGGATGCCAGGCAGTTAATGAGGCAGCCAAGAGGTTAGCCCGGCGCCTCTACCACCTGGAGGGTTTCAAGCGCTGTGACATCGCCCGCCAACTCAGTAAGAAGTGAGTGCCCTCTCCCTTGCTCCTTCCCACTTCTGATCCTTACTATCTACATGGCGTTGGGCCATTAACTTCCTTGGGTTTCAGTTTCCTCATCTGTAAAATGGGGGTGGGTTGGAATAGTCTCTAATATCTGTTCTGGTCCAAGGTCCATGATGCTCTTCCTATACCCTTTCTCTGGCCTCCTTGTCATTGTTTACTGAGAAGAGCCCTAGACTTGGAGTCAAGATATCTCTGGGGCTCTAGTTCAGATTCTGCCACAAAACAATTATGAGAAATTTGAGCAAGTTATTTCCCATAATGGAGGTCATGATGTTTGTCCCACCTGCCTCTCAGGATCATTAAATGTCAGATCCAAAAGGGTCTTCCGCAGATGAAGAAACTAAGGATTAGAGAAAGGAAGGAACTTGACCAAGGTTATCCCTGACTTCTGGGACTCTGACACTTTTGCATTCAGTTTTAGGATGGTTGGGAGTTGGATGGGATAAATCAGTCAATCAGCCTTCATTAAACTCCTACTATGTGCTAGATAAAGGCAGCTGTGTATCAATGGTTGGAGCACTCAAGAAGACCTGAGTTCAAATCCAGTCTCAAATACTTCCTAGCTTGGGTGAGCTACTTCACCTCTGTAAGCCTAGGAGGCAGGTAGGTGACTTGATGGATAGAATGCTGGACCTGGGGTCAGGAAGATCAGTTCAGATCCAGTCTCAGATACTTCCTAGCTGTGTAACCTCAGACAATTCACTTATTCTCTTTATGCCCAGAAGGCAGCTAGATGGCTCAGTGTAATCCCAGGAGGTAGATAGGTGACTTGGTGGATAGAATGCTGGCCCTGGAGTCAGGAAAACTTGAGTTCAAATCTAGCTTCAGACACTTTCTAGCTGGGGGACCTCAGCAAGTTGCTTAACCTCTGATTGCCTGACAAAAAAGATCCAGGGAAGAAGGAAATAGTAAACCACTCCAGTTCCCTTGCCAAGAAAATCTCATGAACAACTATGGACCTGAGGTCACCAGAATAAGACATGATTGAACAATAATACCTGTGTGCCAAATACTGTTCTATGCCCTGGGAATGAAAGAAAGTCAAGAGACACTGCCTCCTCTCAAATCCCAATCTAATGGGGGGATAGCAGGAAAGCGACCATGTGTGAGCCAGATATCTATGGAATAAATTGGAGATAAATTCACCAGAGGGAAGGCATTAACATAAAGGGGAGTTAAGAAATGTTTCTTATAGAACATGGGATTTTAACTGGGACTTCAAAGAAGGAAATCTTCCTTCCTTCCTTCCTCCTTTCCTCCCTCCTCTCTCTTTCTCTCTCTTTTTTCCTTCCTCTCTTTTCTTCTTTCCCTTCCTTCCTTCCTTCCTCCCTTTCTTTCTTTCAAGTTAAAGCCACTAATATTTAGGATAAATTTTAAAACAAAAATTGCATATTAATATTTATACAAAAAACTTAAATATAAGGGACTTTAGACAAGAGGCAGAGTGATAAGGAGGGAAAGCATTCTAAGATTTGGGAAAGAACCAGGATCTATAGATAGAGAGTTTGTTCTCAAACAACAAGGAAGTCAGTGTCATTAGATGGTAGAGTACCTGGAGGGCAGTAAGGTATAAAAAGCCTGGGAAAGGGGGCAGTTGGAAGGCTCAGTGGATTTAAAGTGAGGCCCAGAGAAGGGAGGTCCTGGATTCAAATTTGGCCCTAGACACTTCCTAGCTGTGTGACTCAGGACAAGTCACTTAATCCTCTTTGCCTAGCCTATACTGATCTTCTCCCTTGGAACCAATACACAGTTTTGATTCCAAGATGGAAGGTAAGGGCTTAAAAAAAAAAAGCCTGGGAAAGGTAGGAGAGTACCCTATGAAGGGCTTTGAATGCCAGATTTTATCCTGAAAGTAATAAGTAGTCACTGGAGTTTATTGGATACTGTCATGCCATGGTCAGATCTGTAATTTAGGGTGATTAATTTGGCAGTTGAGCAGAAGAGGGACTGGAGTTGTCTGGAGGGCCTGGAGGTAGAGGGGAACAAGCAACAGATCATTGCAGCAGTTCAAGGGTGAGGCAATGAGGGTCTGCACCAGGTGGTGGCGGTATTAGAAGAGATAAAGGGGCATATATGAAAGAATATTATAACGGTGGAATTGACAGACTTTGGTAGCAGATTGGATGGGAGAGAAGGCGAGAAAGTGAGGAGTCAAGAACGACACCTTTATTTTGAGCCTGTTTGCCTAGGAGACTGGCGACACCCTCGACAGTAATAGGGAAGTTCAGAAAGGGGGAAGGGTTTTGGAGAAAAGAGAATGAGCTCAGTTAGTCATGATGAGTTTAAGATGTGTAAGGGAAATCCACTTTGAGATATCTAAAAGGTGGTTGGAGATGTGAGTTTGGGGATTGGTTCATCATCAGCATAGAAATGATCAATACATATTTGGGAGCTGATGGGTTTACCAAGTGAAATAGTAGAGGAAGAAGAGAAGGAAGCCCAGGACAGAGCCCTGTGGGCACCTACCATCAGCAAGTAGGAGATCTGGAATGAAAAGCTAGTAAAGGTGCCGGAGAAGGAGCAGTCAGACAGGTAGGAGAACCAAATTTGAGTTGTGTTATAGAAATGAAAGAACAGAGTATCAAGGAGAACAGGGACCAGCAATGCCAAAGGGTTCCCCACTGTGGGAAGCTTTAAGCCTTCCCCCTTGAAAGCTGGATGAACATTGCCATTATCAGGGTGGCTGGGGCCCAGTGTATACTTGGCAGAAGATATTCAAGTTTGGGTTAGACATGGGCCTTGTTTTGGGGGACTTTTAGCGTAGGAGCTTTCGGGGCTTAGAATAATAGCAGGGCTCATTCCACTGACCTCAGATGATTCTATTTCTTCTCTGCTCACCCTCCTTCCTGAGCGATGCCCTTGTTCCTACTGGTGTCCTAAATAGGTTTCCTTTCTGAGCTACACAGGGCAATTTCTGCTGCTCCAGGGAGACAGGAGTGTTTAGGAATGAGGGTAAAGGCGGTAGGGATGGCCTGCTCTCAGTTGCCCAGGACCAGGCTGGGGATTTCCAGTGCATTCTCCTCTCTGTGTAAGTAGGTGAAAGCAGGTAGGTAAGGACAGAACAACCCCCAGAGGATCAAGCTGGGATGGTGTGGGTTTCTCTTAAAGTTCAAGAGAAATTGAAGATTCATTTTGTGTGTTTGTCTAGGCAGTCAGTCACCATGGACTGAGTAACCTGGGCAACTGGGTGGTACAGTGGATAGAGAGCTGGACTTGGAGTCAGGAAGACCTGAATTCAAATCCTGCCTCAGATACTTATTAGCTGTGTGATCCTGGGTAAGTCATTTAATCTCTCTCAGTTTCCTCATTTGTAAAATGAGGGAGCTGCACTTGATGGCCCTTAAAGTCCCTTCCAGTTTACATCTAGGATCTTATGATCATTTCCGCTGGCCGTCCTCCTTCCCTGGGATGCCTTTTCTTCTCATCTCCACTTCCTAGCATCCCAGCTAAAGTCCCAGCTAAAATCCTATCTTTTACCAGAAGCCTTTCATAAACCCTTTTAATTCTAGTATCTTCCTCTGTTGGTTATTTCCTCTAATATCCTGTATAAAGCTTGTTTGGAGGTAATTGTTTTCATACAGTCTCTCCCATGAGATTGAAAGGGCAGGAGCTATCTTTAATCTTTTTTTTTTTTTTTTAGATTTCTATTGCTGAGCCCAGTGTCTGGCATATAGTAGATACTTAATAAAGGTTTATTGACCAGGAGCACCTTATGTCAAAGAACACTGGGAATAGAGCTCCAATCTGGGCACTCTGTGACAACACAAAAGAAGGAGATATAATAATTTGTCTTCCTTTAAAGACACTGAGAAGGAACAGCCAGGTGGCTCAGTGGACAGAGAGCCAGGGCTAGAGACAAGAGGACCTGGGTTCAAATGTAGCCTCAAACACTACCTAGCTGGGTGACCCTGGGCAAGTCACTTAACCCCCTTTGCCTAGCCCTTACTGCTCTTCTGCCTTGGAAGTGACAGGTGTATTGATTCTAAGACAAGGTAAGGATTAAAAAAAAAATGCCAAGAGACAGTGAAGAGAATGCTAGAGCCACAGTCTGTCAGGTGCTGAGAATAAGAAGATGAGACAAGGTGGGATTAGAGGCTGGAATACTGGCAAAGCCTTCCCAGGAAGAAGATGGAAGGAAGCCTGAGACAGCCGGGTTTCCTTGCTGCGCATGCTTCCATTGGCGTGTGACTCTGTGGCCACAGGGATCTCTTTCTGCTTGTCCATGCTGCTCAGTGTATCTGAGTATCTTTATATCCCAGACTCCGAGGGCCTCCAAGCCTGTTGCCCCATTTGTGTTGCCTGCGTGTCCCCGGGGAAGCCACCCACAGAGCCCTTCTCTTCCCTCCATCCCCCAATCTCCAAACCATGGGGATCAATGGCGGCAGCACCGGGAGCTGAGCGCTTTGGTACTCCTGACCTCAGGTAAAAACATATAAGGGTCAGCACGCCCCCTGGTGGTCAACAGAGGCAAATCTTTCATAAAATCATACCAATTAATTTCAATTCAATTCAACAAACGGTTATTAAGTGCCTACTATGTTCCAGGCACTACGCTGAGCACTGGGGATAAAAACCGAGACAAAAGGCAGTCCTTGGTCTCAGCGAGCTATCAGCCTAACGAGGGACACTACATGCAAATAAATGTTTGCCAAGTAAGCTAAATACAGGATAAATAGGAAATAACTAAAAGAGGGAAAACACTGGCATTAGGAGGGGCTGGGAATGACTTCCTGTAGAAGGCGGGATTTGATTTGGGACTTAAAGGAAGCCAAGGAGGTCTGAAGCTGGAGCAGAGGGAGGAGAGAATTCCAGACATAGGATAGTCAGAGAAAATGCCTGGAGTGGAATGACGGAGGGTCTTGTTTATGGAATAGCAAGGAGGCTGGTGTTACTGAATTGAGGAGTACATGTAGGGTGATAAATAGTAAGAAGATGGTAAAGGTAGGAGGGGACAAGGTTGCAAGAGCTTCAAGTGCCAGGCAGAGCATTTCCTATTTCCTCCTGGAGGCAATAAGAAGTTACTATTGTGTAGTCATATCTGACTCTTCATGACCCCACTTGGGGTTTTCTTGGCATAGATGGAGAAGTGCCATTCCTTTTCCAGCTCATTTGACAGATGAAGAAACTGAGGCCAAAAAGAAGGATTAAGTGACTTGTCTAGGGCTACACAGCTAGTAAGTGTTTGAGGCCAGTTTTGAACTCACAAAAACAAGTCTTCCTGACTCCAGGTCCAGTGCTCTGTCCACTGAGTCACCTAGCTGCCTGGAGTTTATTGAATGGATGGGAGGATGGGGGAGTTGTAACATGATCATCGAATGGAATCAGATATTTTAGACTGTAGAGTGATCTAGTCTAAACTCCTCATGAAGATGAGGTCCTATGGGGATTAAATGACTTTGCCCACACCACAAAGATAGCAAGGAGGGACAGCCAGGATTCCAGTGAAGGTTTCCAAACCCAGCATTATTTCTATGGCATTCCTCCTTTCTACAGAAGTGGAAGGGAATCATAGACATCGTCTATACTGATCCCCTCACTTTATAGATGAGAGAGTAAGGCTTCAAGAAGGAAAACTGATGTGACCAATATTGCTTAGCCAGTTAAGGCCAGAGCTGGAGGGAATGGCCAGAGATCTGATGGCTGCTCATTCAAGTGTCCTTCTTTCCTTCCTGCCTTGCTTCCTGCCTTCCACCTAACTGTTCCTTCAGTATATTTTCAAGAGTCAAGATTGAACTGGGCCAGTTACTGAGGATATAAGCAGAGATGATCTGGAGCCAGCTTGTACTAGCTTTCAAGAGAGATTATTGTTAAAATTTCAGCATGAACATTAATACCTCCGGAATCAGCAAATGCTACCAATCAGGGTTGGATTTATTGTTTTTTTGATTGTGTAGGCATAATAATAAAGGAATGAAGAAAATGTCCACAATGAAGTTTAAATTTAAAAGGGGGTGGGTGCACCAAGTTTTTTTTTGTTTGTTTGTTTTTGTGGAGAGCCAGTTGTTAAATTTACCATTCCACTTCTGAATAGAATTTACCCCCACAAGACAACGAATGTCACAAGACAAAATATCACCCAGTGGAAGAGTGTGTGAAATAGAGTGTATTCACTATGGAAGGAGAGTACTGTGAACAGGAGTGATCCAGAGAGGCTTGTTAGAAAAGGTACAGCTTGACCTGGGCTTCAAAGATTGAGCAGGATAGAGGAGTGGAACAAGAGTATGAGCCAAAGGGAAATGGTGGGAGTGAACATGGCAGGCATATGACACAGTCTTGGTAGCCTTCAGGGCCTTCTGGTTTCTATCAGGGTGGCGCATCATATCATGCTCCTGGGACTGATTATGATCTTGTGATTTCTTAGCTTTGGAGGTGGTGGTGGTGGGGAAGCCACTCCAACTCCATTTTCAAAGTTTTCCTGCTAAATGCCAATCCCATTTTGAAAGGGCCAGTCTTGCCATCTTTGCTACTTTGGTTCAACCCAGTAAATATTTATTAAGCACTTACTGTGTGCCAGGCACTGGGCTAGGTGTTGTGTGTACAAAGCCAAAGCCCAAACAGTCCCTGACTTCAAGGAACCTACATTCTACTTGGTGATGGTGTTGGCAGTAGACAATCTGACATGTTTCCAGCCTGTGTGATCTTGGGCTAGATGATTAAACTCTCTGGGCCTCAGTTTCTTAATATGTAAAATGAGAGGACTGGAGCATAATTTCTAAGGCTCCTCTGATCTCTGAACAAATATATATAGTACAAAGCAGAGGGGATGGGGAGACATCACAAATAACCAGGGGGCATGAATCAGGGAAGATAACAACAGCCTTAACTAGGATAATTATTCTTAGTTCTCTATCACTCTAAGTTTTGCAAACCACTGTACATCTATCTCACTTAATTCTCACAACAGCCCTGTGAGGAGGTGATACCTGGGAGATGGGTCTTTAAGAAAAGACCAGGAATAGAAGAGGTAGCTGCGAAAGGAGGGCACTGCAGGGACAGGGATCAGCTGGGGTGAATGCATGGAGCAGAGAGGTAGAGCATTGAGTCTGGGGACATGCTATTCTATCTTTTTTTTTTTTTTTTTGGAGGGGGGGAGGAGTAAAGATTTATATTGTGCCTAATATGCACCAGGAACTATATATAGTTATCCATATTTTCTCATTTGATCTTCACAACAACCCTACAAGGTAGGTACTATTATTATATCTCTTTTCCATTTGAGGAAATAGAGGCAAAGAGAGATTAAGTGACTTGCCCAGGCTCACAGAGCTAATACTTGTCTGAAGCTGGATTTGAACTCAGGTCTTTCTGACTCTGGGTCCAAAGCTCTGTCCATTGTGCCACCAGCTGCCCCAAGGAGCTCACATTCAATTCAGGGGAGACAACATAGACAATTTCAGCTACAAATAGGATGGTAGGGCCCAGTGGTCCTTAGGATGCTGCTACAAAGCAGAGGGTAACTTATTTCCCTTAATGTCATTTAAAATGATAAAAAAAAAATCTGTTTCTGATGCTGAACAATTTGACCACACCAAGGACCTCGATGGTGAGAGATGTCTTTTCTAGGCCTTTAGAAGTTATGACTAGGTGAGGAATTAGTATTTTACCCTAGAGGCAATGGAAGCCATGGAAGGTTTCTGAGCAGAGGAGCAATACGGTAAGATCTGGGCCCCAAATTATTTTGGCAGTTATGTGAAAAATGAATTAGAGAGAAAGAGGGGCAGAAAGTGAAATTAGGAGGCCACAATTTAGTAGCCAAAAGAAAGAAGTGATGTGGGGCTAAACTAGGGTGATGTTGTTAGTGGAGAGATAGGACCAAGAGTCATGGGAGCCAAAGAGGGAGAGAGTGTCTGGAAGGACAAGCCAACAATGTTAAAAGTTGCAGAGACTAAGGATGAGGATTAAGAAAAGGCCATCAGATACAGGAGAAAAATGGTCTCTAGTGACCTTGGAGGGGCAGTTAGAGGGCACAATGGATAGAAATCTGGGCCTGGAATCAGGAAGATTTGTGTTCAAATCTAGTCTTAGACACTAGCTATATGACCCTGGGCAACCTTAACACTCTTTGCCTCAGTTTCCTCATCTTTAAAATGAACTGGAGAAGGAAATGGCAAATGACTCCTGTATCTTTGCCAAAAAAATCTCAAATGGGATTGCGAAGAGTTGGATATGACTAAAAAACAATAACAGTGACCTTGGAGAGAGAGAGCAGCTTCAGAGGAACGATGAGGCGGAGGCTGAGAAGAATTTACAGAATTTACAAACCACGACACATATATCTTACTTAATTCTCTCAAGAGCCCTATGAGACAGGTGCTATTACTATCCTCATTTTATTGATTAGGGGGGCAGTGGATGCACATTAGCTAACCATAATAATCACTTGCTAGGGGATCTTCTCCATTCCCAAGGCCTATAATGATGCAGGAAAGTGTTAGTGTGTTTCCTTTCTGAACCCTAAAGACCTGAGTGGTTGTGGAAGGGAACTGAGGCCAAAGATCTAAGTTCCTGAGGACTTTCTACTTTGGCCCCAGCTTCTGTCCCAAGATGAGGCTGAACCAGAAGGTGCCCCGCACCTGTGCCACACTTGATGTCTGAGTTCCTAGACCTTAAGGTGTTCAAGTTGGTATATGATGCTCTAGTCTCTCTGGCATTCAATCTGGGTATCTAAGGGCATGGGTAGGTCTGCACTTGGCCCTTGCCTGAGGTTCCACTATTTACCATTGTAGATGTGGGATCTGACATTTGGGGAAAGGGTGTCTACTTATAAAGCACAAAGAATTAAGGTGCCTTGGACTACAGTGCAAGGAATCTTATTGAGGGTAAAAGGACTGTGTGGATTCTGCCCCATGATCCCTTTCCTGATGGATGAGGGTCCTGGACATTTGATTACCTTTTGGGGAAGGCTCAGTCTTACCCTTTGTTGGATCTGAAATTTTTGTTGTCCAATTGCTCAGTCATGTCTGACTCTTTATGACTCTATGGACCATATTGTCCTTAATTCCAGTAGTCATCCTCTTGGGGAGACCTTCTTTTAAAAAACAACAACAACGAACAACCCTCACTTTCTGTCTTAGAATCAATACTACCTATTGGTTCCAAGGCAGAAGAGGGGTAAGGGCTAGGCAATGGGCATTAAGTGACTTGCCTAGGGTCACCCTGCTGGGAAGTGTCTGAGGCCAGATTTGAAACCAGGATGTTCCATCTCCAGGCCTGGCTCTCAATCCACTGAGCTAACTACCTAGGCTGATCCCTCAGGGAGACTCTCAAAAAAACCTTAATTTTAACCAGGGATAGGCCCTGCCTCTGTCATCACCAGCTCTTCTGATGTCATGAAGATGTGATAATTCTTACCTTGCCTGATCAGTTCTTCTTTCTCTTCTCCTTATAGTAATGAGTTCAGCAGGCTGGTGGCTGAAGAGTATCTCAGCTTCTTTGACTTCTCAGGCCTGAGCCTGGATAGAGCACTCAGGTGAGCAAAGAGCCATGGGAGCAGGTGGGGACCACGATGACATGATTTGGTCAGAAAGTGTTAGGAAGAGTTTCTGTCACTGACTAGTGTGATTTGGGACAAGTGACTTCCCCATTCTAGACCTCAGTTGCCCATCTATTAATGGGAGGGGGTGGGGAAATAATGCTATTTGGGACTCAGCTTCAGTGCCATTTCCAGATAAATAATTTTTTCTTGAGTTGTTGGTGATTCCCTCCTCTCACCCCCATTGTATACACTTTTGTGTATATTTTGTATTTATTTGCCTGTTTTCCCTCAAGCTAATGTAAGCCAGGAATTGCAGGAATTGTTTTATTTTTCTCTTTGTGTCCTCTTCACCCAGCACCGTGCCTGGCACACAGTTGGTGCTCAATAAGTATTTACAGAATCTATTTGAAACTATGTTTTATCTCCCTTTCTCCCAAGGTTATTGTGAAGATCAAATTAGATTATCATCAGCAAATCATATGTAGGTCCAGAGGACACCAAGAGGTTGTTTATAGCTTCTCTGGGGGTGGGGAGTAAAGGAGGGAGGACTCACGGAGCTCAAGATCTCTTAGAGCTGGAGGGAAACTTAGAGAATCATCTAGGTCAGGCACTCTTGGCCTTTTTTTTTTTTTGGTCATAGACCCCTTTGGCAGGCTGCTGAAGCTAGGCATTCCTTCTTAGAGCAATGGTTTTAAATGCATAAAATAAAATACACAAGATGAATTGGAAAGGAAACCAAAGGTTAGTGAATGTTAAGAAGCCATTTTTTTCCTCTCCAAATTCACATACCACCTGAAACCTATCTACAGTCTGAAATAAGTGAGTGGGGGACCTGATAGAAAGTCACTAGGATGTGGGTTTGAGGTTTGGACCAGTGTTGAACCCAATATTGGTCGACCCCAGGCTGAAGCCCAGATGTTGGGCCTCACTTCCTTTTGATGGTGGCAATACGATCTGACCGCTCTCTCGATGGTAGAAATATAATAACTTGGTTTATTTAACAAAACACAGGATGGGTAAGTGGACCAGGGAGATGGAGTCCCTAGATCTAATAAATTCTTATCCCCTCCCTCCAGTCTGACTTGCAAAGGTCTCTTCAGTCCCAACAGAATTGGGCTACACTCACTGCGCTCTCTATCTAACTAAAAATAAATATCTAGCTACCTAATCCTGACTAGCTGGTCCACTATTAAATAGGAACAGTACAGTTTTGTCAGATAGGATGGCTAGAGGCCAAAGGCCTGAACCCAGGTGGTCTGGCTCGGTTTTAGGATAGAGATTTTGGGTCCTTGCAGCTCACACATAAAAGATGATCTGGAGGGGAACCAGTATCACAGATTTCAGGAACCTCAGCTACCTCCTGTACCCCGATACAAAACGGCCACAGAAAGTAACCCTCTGCTCTCCTCTTTGTCCAGAGATCAACGGACCCCCACGGAATCTGAGAGTTCCTTTTTAAGCATTCCTCCCATTCCGGAATAGGAGCCCATACGGTTCCATGCATGTGCCAAGCTGCTGTACAAAGTCCTTGCATGCCCAGACCCTTCCTGAATCTCTCATTCCCTCTATTCTATTCTTCACATTCCCCACTTTGCACAGATCAAAACTCATTTAGATAAAAATTAGTTTTGTTATCTGCGCACCAATAACTTACCTTGATTCTTTGATTCCTTATTCTAAATTCTAACCCCCAAATAACAAACATCTACTCTTACTTAACTATTCCTAACTCATCTTCCCTATTCTAGGGACTTGAACAAAGGAAAGGAAGGGAAGGGAAAGGGATTTACAATAAGTTGTTACAAAGTTCCAATACAACACAGCATTTGCAAACTCAAAACAAACTAGACAATGTAAATATAACCTACTAAGAATACAAAATGCCATAAATCTCAAAAGTTAAACATCTCAATAAAACTTCGAAATCAATTTGCTATCAAAACCTTATGATGCTAACCTAATACAAAACCAATCCTATCTCAAAAAAAATATTATAAAAATGTATAAAACTAGAAAACTAGAAAAAATTACAATTAACACAATGGAGCATAAGCTTTTACAAAGAACACAATGTATCTGACTAAAAACTGAATTTATGCAAAATTCCTTTAAAAAAAACCTAATCTGAACAATTCAAAACAATTCTTTCTATTCTAAATGCTATTGCTAATACATACAACCAAAACTTTCTACATTGAACTGTGATCTAAGTATCCTGTCTTATAAATCTGTTTTCACATCATTTGTCTATTCACATCATTATTTTACATAATCTGCATATATCGACATATATTCACATATATCTACATATATGTACACATTTGTAAAGCTTCTGCATCACAGCAACTATAAACATCACACTTACACATATATATACATATATACTTTTTTTCCTCTCTAAGTTCGCATACCACCTGAAACCTATCTACAGCCCCCTTAGGTACAGCCCCCTTAGGAGTCTGTGGACCTCTGGTTAAGAACATCATGATCCTGTCAAGACCCTGATTTTGTGGGTGAAGGAAGGTAGGCTTAGAAAGGTTTGTAGAACTTGCCTAAGGTCTCACAGAGAACATTAGTGCCAATGACAGACCCCTGAATCCAGAGCTCCGTCTTGGGAGCCAGTTCTCCTACCTTGTTTGTATCTCACAACTTCCTTCCAGATTCTTATGGACCCTGGCCACTTACCTCAGTGTCTAGAAAGGAGACAGTTTTAGAAGAAAGAAAATGCTTCTGTTATGATTAAAATTATTTCAGGAGACTGGTTTTGGGTAAGAATATCAATTAATTGGTTAGGCTAACATTGTAGCTAATAAATTGATAGGTCAGTGGCCCCCTAGGTTGACCAAAGACTCCCAAACCGTCAGGCAGATCTCTAAATGCAATTTGGAAGCTCATTATTCAGTCCTTTCCGAGAACATGCTAAGACATCACTAATTGATAAATAGCTAATTAGGAGGTGTTTCATCAAACTATCTATCCTCCTCATCTCCATGAGATGGGGCTCCATAGGCAGGAAGTGAATTCTCATCTTACTTTTTTATTAACCAAATTATGTTAAAATAAAGGCATTCACTGGCATTCCCAAGGACAAAGCAAATGTCAAAAGTAGAGTCTCTGACCCAAAACCCAGACACGGGAATATAAAAAAATTCTCTCTAATCCTCAGCATGCTTAAATAGAAATTAATGTATTACGTGAAAAATAAATTCTCACACTTCAGTTTCTGCCTCAGTCTATGACCTGAGATGACTTGGGCATCTAAGATTTGCCCTTGATGCAAATATGAGCTAATTAGTGTGTCAGGCACCAAAAATAATAAATTCATGGTAATCTTTGAATTGGCTAGAACACACTAGGAGAACTATATCCAGTTCTTGGCATCACATATTAAATGGGACATTGATAAACTGGAGCCTCATTGGGTAAGGGAACTAGGGATCCAATTGGGTTTAATTCAACAAGCATTTAAGAAGCATATATACTATGTGGTGGGTATTGTATTAGACTCTGAAGGTACAAAGACAAAATGAAACAATTCCTACCTTAGAGGAGTTTATGTTCTACTGGAACAACCATACAAGCAAATTTAGAATGCTGAGTGTCCCAAAAGTTTTAGTGTAGATGGAAGATATTAAATTGCACTACAATAAGAAATGAAGAGCAGGCTGCTTTCAGAAAAACCTGAAAAGACTTACATGAACTGTTGCAAAGTGAAGTGAACAGATCATCATACACAGTAACAGCAATATTGTACTATGATCAGCTGTGAATGACTCTGCTATTCCCAGCAATACAATGATTCAAGACAATTCCAAAGAATTCATGATGAAAAAGGCTACCCACCTCCAGAGACAGAACTGATGGAATCTGAATGCAGATTGAAGCATTTCTTTTGCCTGTTCTTCCTTTCACAACATGGCTAATATGGAAATGTGTTTTGCATGACTGCACATGCATAACCTATATCAGATTGCTTGCCTTCCTAGCGAAGGGGAACAGGGAGGGAGGGAGAGAGTTTGGAACTTTCCTAATGGAGAGAGCATTAATACTGGCTGGATCAGGAAAGGCCTCATGTGGCCCTTGAAATGAATCTTAAAAGGAATTAGGGATTCCAAGTAGTAGTTGCACAGCATGCCAGGCATGGGCGATAGCTTGTGCAAAGGGCTCAGAGGTAGGAGATGGTCACTGTGTCATACAAAGAATTCTTGAAGCAATAGCAGATTTTTAGCCCAGAAAGTAGAATATACAAAAGCCCTTCTTCTAGTCTTTAAAGGACTGTAGGGAAAGAGACAAATTCTTTGTGCAAAGAACTAGGATCAATGGATGGGAGCTCCAGGGAGGTACATTTCAGTTGACTATAAAGATGAATTAAAAAAATAATAATAATTTGAGCTTTCTAATACTGGAATGGACTGCCTCAAGCAGTAGTGAGCTGCTCACCAATGGAAGTATTCAAGAAGCTTACCAGATCTCTGACAATAGGTACTCTAAAAGAAGATTTCTGTATAGGGTGAGTGGTTAAATGACCTCTTGAGATTCCTCCCAATTCTGAGCTTTGAGTGAATATGACCTTGGCCCCTGGATTGGGGAGGGCTGGGAGGGTGGGCTGGTCTTCCGTTGTAAGGCTACAGAGTGACTTCCCTGAAGGGTGAAGTGTGGCAGGGGCCAGTGAGATTTTGAGGTCCTTTGTCTACTATATGTGCTTCTTTACAGAACTTTTCTAAAGGCCTTTCCTCTGATGGGGGAGACTCAGGAGCGGGAGCGAGTTCTTACCCACTTCTCCAGAAGATACCGCCAATGTAACCAGGGAGAGAGCACTTCAGAAGGTATTCCTGGCCTTACCACAGCTTCTGGACCAATGACCAGTTTGCCTAGGTGTCATCTACCTTTCCTTCTCTCTTTCTCTTTCTCTTTCTCTCTCTTTTTCTTCCTTCCTTCCTTCCTTCCTTCCTTCCTTCCTTCCTTCCTTCCTTCCTTCCTTCCTTCCTT
>NC_058131.1:403260737-403417167 GCF_016433145.1 Gracilinanus agilis | reverse complement strand
GAGAGAGAGAGAGAGAGAGAGAGAGAGAGAGAGAGAGAGAGAGAGAGAGAGAGAGTGTGTGTGTGTGTGATTGTGCATGTGGCTTCTCTGTTGGGGTGCTTCCTTAACCCTAGCACCCACCCCCTTCCAGTTTAGGTCTCCTTTCCCTCCAACATCCCCCTCACCCCCATCCTGGAGACTGGATAAAAACACTGGACCGGTGAGTTGTTTTGATTTTTATTTATAATATAAAAAAGTTCAAGTGTTCAACAGTCAAGAGTTCGGACATTCAGACAATCTGGGGCAGATTTCCCATTGGTTTATGTTTGTTTGTTTGTTTGTTTGTTTGTTTTACAATTACCTTTATGAGGAATTAGCCGATTTTTAATTTTTTTCTTTTGGTCAGACCCGATTATTTCTTTGTGGGGAAGGAGAGGTTGGAAGGATCAGTTGGGGCTGGGAGGAGGGAAAGGGCTTGGTTAGTTACTTTATTGCTAAAAGGTAAAATCAAATACACTGTCAATTGTGTCTTCTCAATCACAGCCTCACCATGCATCCAATCTACAGTATCTGAAATGCAGAACATGCAGGCGTAAAAGAGAAAAGGCGAACCATGTAAACGAGGTGCTGCAGAGAACTGAGGGGAGCCCTGGAGAGACCTCCCTGGGGCAGGGGGGAGGTGGCTGGACCCCTCATCCCACCGCAGCTCTGGCTCTCCCTGACCTAGGATGCATTGCTGGGCTAACCCCCTGGGCCCTGGACACTGTGGGGGTGGGGGGGTGGAGGTGCTCCTTTTGAGACCGCTCCTGTCTGGGGTGCAGATAGGGAGGAAGCACCCCTCTCCCCTCAGCCAGTCTGACCCCCAGTCTGTCTCCTAATCCTGCCATCCCCAGCCTTGCAACATTTCAAAAATGGACATCAGCTTTGGAAAGTTCTTCCACTCTGACCCACTAGGACCCAGGTTTTATTTTCTGGGAAAGGATCCCAGGGGACATAGAATTTCCCACCCATAATCTGGGGGTGGTGGGGGTGGATTGATTGCTTCCCTACCCCCCACCCCCACCCCCAAAACTTCTCCTCTCCACATGCCAAAATTAGGTTCCAGAGAAGGAAGAATGGAAGATCACCTGGGAACTCCTTCTCTGACTCTTTATTCCGTGGCTGGTTCCTGTTCCTCTATTTCCGGTCTGGGAGTGGGGTGGGCGGGGGAAGGAAAGGAGAGGCAGGGTGGTGGGGCGGGGGTGGCCAGAGCCGATCACTAACCTGTTGGACTGCGGGAGGTGGCCACAGCCTTCTCTCCAGGAGCTCCATATTAGCGTACAGCAAAAAGGCACCACATATAGGTTTCTATTAAATAGTCAAAAAATTGGCCCATCTCTCCTTTTTTTTGTTTCTTTTTTTTTCCGAAGCTGTAAATCAAGATGTTACATATAAATAGAGTTTCCTATAAAAAAGTCTTTGCTATTAGCTATTATAAGACAACTTTTGCTAAAATGAAAATAAAACATTTTGTTATACTTTTTTCCTTTTATATAAAATAAAAATATTTTTATTTTTTTTTCTTTCCAAGTGTGTGGTTTTTGTTCTCCTTAAAGATACAGGGAGCAGAAAGGAGGGAAATGAGAGGGGGTGGGGGAGGGAAGCTGAGGTGGGGAAGGGGAGCAAGAGCGGGTCCTAGAGAGGCGCGGAGTCTTGTTTTCCCCGCGGGTGTGTGATGCGGCTGTGTCTGCTCTCTTGGGTGCTGTGTCTGTCTAAGGAGTAATAAGTCCTGCTGTCCACTGGCTGGTACAGCGGTGGGGAGTCCGTGCCCAACATGTCCGAGGTGTGGATGCTGAGGAAAGGGGTGCACTCGGCCACCAGCTCCTCATCCGATTCACTGTAGGAGGCACTGCTGAGTGAGAAGGAGTCCCGGACGGCCCGCGCCCGCTGGGCCATGTGCCCATTCAGTCTGGATTTCCTCCACCGCCGGTGACCTGTGGCTGTTCTCTTGGGCGGTTCGAGGGTGGGCGCACACTCCTGGGTGGTCTCGTACTCATCGTCCTCAGTGATTCGGAAAGGGCTGGCAGGCAGGCTTCCCATGCTGTCGTGGGAGCAGCCCCGGCGGGGCGGGTAGTAGCTGTCGTAGCTGCGCTGCATGTCAGACGCCGGAGCCGCGGTGGCGGCCGCTGAGGTGGCTGGCGAGTGCCGGAGGAGGGGTTGCTGCTCTGCCAGCCGGAAGCTGATGGGCGCAGCTGGGGGGAGTGAGACCGCGTGGGCCGAGTTTGGTGAGGTGATCTCGAAGGTAGGCACCTGCGTGGCCAGGGAATAATGGAAGTCCACGGGCGAGAGGCGGGCAGGCGTGGTGAGGGCTGACACATACCTGGGGAGAGAGGCAAGAGGCAGCTGGGGTCCGCAGGAGCCAACCTGACCCTTCCCCAGATTAACATTGAGGGCCCTGAATGGGGCAGAAATGGCCGAGGGTGGGGGCTGGATACGCCTGAGGAGAGGCTCCTGGGAGGAAACATTCCTACTTTAAAGTAACGCCTCAGGTGGCCAGCTGGACGGTGAGCCAGCCCTAGAGAGGCGGAGGTCCTGGGTTCAAATGTGACCTCAGATACTTTTTACCTGGCTGACTCTGAGCAGGGCACTTAACCCCCATTTGCCCAGCCCTTACCGCTCTTTTGCGATGGAATCAATACTCAGTTTTAATTCCAAGACTGAAGGTAAGAGCTTAAACAAGTAATAAATAAATAAATAAAATAAAGCAACACCTCAGAGTTGGAAGAACTTTTAGAAATAATTGACTTTGACTCCCCACCCAGTGCTCTATGGTATCCCAAAGAGCTCCTGCTAGAGAACTTACTACCACACTGGGTCAATAAGTGTATTGTCGGGTCAGACAACTGTAGTTATTAGAAAGTTCTTTGTTGCACTGAACCTGAATCTGCTCCCTTCCACTCCAGTAACTTCCTCTCATTGGTCCTAGTTCTCACTTCTGAAGCCACTCAAAATTTCAATCCCCCATTTAAACATCTGAAGCCAAGTATCATGTCCTATCTGGGAGGTGGAGCATGCCAAGGGTTCATGACATGCCCTGGGGCCTGCATAGTCCAGGCTGTCAAAATCCCTTTTAAAGTACAATGTTCAGAATTTCACCTTTACCCATACCTCACAAAAGTGTAAATCAGTTTCTTTCCCTAGTGCCTTACCTTGCACACCCTTGCCCTAGACAGGTGGGAACCTGTTACTGGACACATCTGGTAGGAGAGGAAGCTAAGCAAGCCCTTGGCAAATCTCAACTCCAAATTTCTAAGTGCCAAGTAAGGAAAAGGAGGGATGATTTCTTTGTTCTCCCATGTCACACAGGGGTGCAGGGGCATTAAAAACAACAAAAACCAACCCCTTACTTTCTATCTTAGTAACAATGAAGGGAAAGGGCTATGCAAAAGTAGTTTAAGTGACTTGCCCAAGGTCACAAAGCTAGGAAAGATCTGAGGACAAATTTGAACCCAGATCCTCCCAACTCCAGGCCTGGTGCTCTATTCACTGGGCCACCCAGCTGCCCATCAAGAACATTTTAAAGTAAATGAGTCACACTGCCATTTTCTAGTCATATAATTCTAGAACTGGAAGGGGCCTTAGAGATTCATTTCAGGGCTTACAGGACCCCCTGATCATTTTCTGCTGTATTTCTGTCTCAACACTCACACTGTCCCCAACCATGGCTCCATGTACCTTCCATTTTATCTTGCTCCTATTGTCCTCAGATCTTTAAACCAGGAAATCTCAGAGTTGAAGCATGATGCCTAATTTATTTCATAACATTAGGCAAATCACTTAGTCTCTCTGGACTCACTATGCCCAGCCCATAAATGGGGGGGATGATAATCTGCCTATCTTCCAGGGGTACTTACCCCACAAGGTATTGTGAAAACTGATTGAGACCTTGTTTGCTAAAACAGCAGATAAAAATGGGTTTGCCATTAGGATCATTTAGGTAGCGATTACGCTTGGCCAAATAGCTCTGAAGAAGGGTGGGATAAAGGGGGAGAGACTGGTTGGAAGCAGGGCTGACCTCTCGCTATGTGGTGAGTCCCTCAGGGAGTCTACCGAGTCATGGTATGGCATGGCTGGCCGCCTTTCATCCTCGATGTTGCAGGCTGCTTCCCGCCGGGCTCGAGCCTCGATGCAGGCTGGGCTGTTGCACTTGCTGGTGCCCACAGATGACATCATGATACCTGACTGGGAATCCGAAGTCAGGCTTTCTGTCTGCTCCAAGCTCCATGTGTGGCTTTCATGTCTGGGGAGGCAAAGAAATAGGTATGGATGGGGAAACCCAACTAAAATTCAGCAAACATTTATTAAATGATGAGCCATACAAGACACTGGGATATAAAGACTAATTAAACCAAAAAGCAAACCATCCTTGCCTTTAAAGAGCTTATAGTCTCCTGGAGAGAGAAAAAATGTACGAGGCAGCTAGAGGTGACTTGTTAGATAGAGAGCCAGGCTTGGAGACAGGATGTCCTGTGTTCAAAACTGACCTGAGATGCTTCCTAGCTGTGTGTCCCTGGGCAAGTCACTTAACCCCTATTACCTTTACTGCTCTTCTGCCTTGGAACAGATACATAGTATCTGTTTTAAAATAGAAGGTAAAAATTTTTTAAAAAGGTAATGTATACAATATATTTGTTCTTTTTCAGTTGTATCTGATTCTTCATGACCCCATTTGGGGTTTTCTTGGCAAAGATGTTGGAAGGGTGTGCCATTTCCTTCTCTAGGTCATTTTACAGATGAGGAAACTGAGGCCAACAGGGTTAAATGACTTGCCCAGGGTCACATAGCTAACAAGTGTCTAAGACCAGATTTGAACTCAGATCTTCCTGACCCAGGCCCAGTGCTCTATCCACTGAGTCACCTAGCTGTCCCCACATACTATATAGGTAAGTCAATACAAAATTAGTTGGTAGTTGAAAAGAACACAGGCTTTGAAGTCAGAGGATCTGGGTTCAAATTCCACCTCTGACAGTTGATGTGACCTTAGGGAAGTCACTTACATTTCCTGAGCTGAAGCTTCCCTGTCTGTAAAGTAAGGGATTTGGATTAGATGGTCTTTTTCACCTCTAAATCTATGAGCCTAAGATCATTTGAAGAGAATGTGAAGATGGAAAGAAAAGTAAAGAAGAGGTTTTTTTACATTCTCCTGGATATCCGCTGCTCTCCCAGCTTCTGGTTCTTCCCCTTCCCTGTCTCCTTTGCTGGATCACTAATTTCTTGAATGTTTAGCAGGCATATGGGGGCAGCTAGATGGCACCAGAGTGCACGGAGCACAGGGCCAGGAATCAGGAAGACTTATCTCCCTGAGTTCAAATCTAGCCTCAGATACTTACTAGCTATATGACTGTGGGCAAGTTACTTCACTCTGTTTGTTTTCATTCCTCATCTGTAAATGAACTGGAGAAGGAAATGGCAAACAATTCCAGGATCTTTGCCAAGAAACCCCCAAATGAGGACAGAAAAAATTGGATGTTGACTGAAACGACTGAACTACAAATAAAAGGTAGTCTCTCACAGGCTCTATGTTGGGCCCTCACCTCCTTCTACTCTCTTTGGATAATCTTATCAGTTCCCACAAAGATCTCTTACAATGAACATCTCTCCATAGATGACCCTCCAGAGAGGAGCTCCGATCTCTTTCCTGAGCTCCAGTCTTCTATCAGTTGTCAACTGGATGCCTTCATCAGCCTCTCAAATTCAGCATGTCCAAAACTGAATTTATTACCTTCTCCCAAACCTCAGTCCCCGTCACTTCTTCGTTTCCATTGATCTTTCTAATTACGAAGGTTCACAACTTGGCTCTACGTCATTACTTCATCCTCCACATCTAGTCAATTGTCAAGACAAGTCCTCTCCAACACATCTTTTGGACCTACCCCATTTTCTCTCCATACCTCAGTTCAGGCCTTTGTTCACCTCTCATCTGGGCTTCTTCTGCCTTCCATTTGGTCTCCCTGATGCTACTCTCTCTCCTCTCCATATACACATACCCACTCTCTATACCAGTGATGGGCAAACTTTTTAAAGAGGGGGCCAAAGGAAAGGAAATGCTCATCTGTCAGTCTGTCTCTAAGGCAACTCTTTCGAAGTTTCATTGTATTGTATCCTACTCATTGTATTTGTCAGATTAGGAATAATGTTGTGCTGCTGATAGAACATTTCAGGGAGCCCCATCTGAACTGGGCTGTAGTTTGCCCATCACTGCTCTATACAATTGGCAAATTAATCTTTCTAAACACAGGCCTTGCCCCCTTGCTGCTCTACTCAAAAAACTTCAGTGGTTTCTCATTTGCTTGTAATAAAATACAAACTCCTCAACCTGGTAAAACTCACAACTTAGTTTGACTCAATCTCAACTGTAAAATAAGGAGAATAACAGCATCTGCCTTGTAGGGTTGTTGAGATGATAAAATGATATATATGTATAAATATATTTAAGTGTTTAGCACGGTACCTGGCACATAGTAAATGCTACATAAATGCTTATTCTTTTCCTCCACAATCCCCGCCCCTGGCACTTAAATTCCTCTACAACCTGGTTTTTACCAAACTTCCCAGTACATTTCAAGTTATTTCCCTTCGCACATTCAATGTCCAATTGAACCAGCCTATTAGTCATTCCCCAAACTTAACACTGTATCTTCCCCTCTCACCCTCTAGCTTCTTTCATGGCTCAGCTCAGCTGTCACATCCCATTTCATGAATCTCTTTTCTCTCCCTTAAATGTTCGGGCCCTCTCCTTCTCCTAATAGTCTTTTTATTTATTTCTCTATACCCATGCTGTACCCTCCCCTCAGTCGAACATCTGTGTATGCCATTTCTTCAAAAATCTTTGAAGGCAGATACTGCTTTGTTTCTGTCTTTGTAACCCCAGCCCCCAGCAGAATGCCTCATGCATAATTTTAAAGTAAGCACTTAATAAAACATTTGTTCAATTGAATCAGACGGTATTGTATCGTTTCCCTACCATAAGTAACAACAACAATGCCTTTCTGTTTCTAGAACCCAGGCTTCCCATTTTGCCTCAGCTTTCCTATTTTCCCATTTTCTTAATTTCCTAGATTTCCTATAGGGCCATGGTTAAATTCCCCTTTCTCATTCTACATTTTAGTTTTCCCAACTAAAAAGCAATAATCAAATGTAGTGTCATCTACATCAAAGGTGTTCAAAATGTTGTACATCCAGTACACGTGACCTATAACACCCCTGAATGTGACCCAAACCATATAAAAATGTAATTGGAAGACAGGTAGGTGCCTCAGTGGATTGAGAGCCAGGTCTGGAAACAAGAGGTTCTGGGTTCAAATTTGACCTCAGACACTTCCTAACTGTATGACCCTGGGTAAATCATTTAACCCCAGTTGCTCAGCCCTTAACACTCTTCTGCCTTGGAACTAATTTCAGTATTGATTCTAAGCCAGAGGGGAAGGGTTATAAAAAAATGCAATCTGGAAATATTTAACAAAATAAATAAAAATGTAATATAACATAGATAATGTAATCATGTGGTTTCCTAAGTCAATATGTGCCAGCTTTTATGGATCTCTCTTTATGGCTTAGTGGTCCTATTTCTACGGAGTTTGCCGCCACTAGCCTATGTGGCTTTCAAGACCTTTGACAAGATGACACTTACCTGTCTCTTCAGCTTTATCTCCCACAGTCTAAACAAACTGGTCTGGCATTCACTGTCCCCCATGAATCTTAGAATTTCAGAGCTGCACAAGGCCTCATAGATAATCTAGTCCACCTCATTCATATTCATGAGTAGGAATTTTCTCAACAACATCCCTGACAAGTAGCTACCCTGCTCTAAATGTCAGGGAATTCTTTCTTATATTGAATCTACATCCTTTTAACTCCTGCTTTACTGGTCTTTTACTGTTTTTATTCTGTGCTCTGGGGCCCAAGGAGAATAATCCTTCTCGAAGGACATAAAACAGTCTTCAAATATTTGAATACAACTGTCATGTGGATTTAACCAATAGGTTTTTGGCATGCAAATTATTATGCCATCGACTTCCAACAAACACACTGAGAAAACCAACTGCCCTTCTCTATCAGTGCATGACCTCTGAGCCAATGTGAATCAAGTGTGCAGATATTCTCCCTGTCACCTTAGAGGATGGACACTGATGATGCTGTCATGGGTGGTTCCCTTCTTGCCATCTTCTCAGCTCTCTCTTACCAGCGTTGGGCTACGCCCTTATTGACCTCCCTGGTCCTTTGGCTTTTTTCTGGCCACAGTGCTGATGACTAGAAAATGACTAGGAGTTTTTATATTGAGGTAATCAAGGAAGAATACTATTATCTGTTAAATTTAATTTTTCATGATAGAATACTACTGTGCATAAGAAATGATGAGCAGGTTAACTTTAGAAGAACTTGGACAGACTTACAGAAATAATAAAGAGCAATGCAAAGAATAGAACCAAGAAAACATTATATACAGCTACAGAACTAATATTTGTGAGCTGATAAACAGAAACATGAAAGACATCATTTATATAGACATTTTTGGAGGCTGCTGCTTTCTGTGGTGTGAGGAGGGGAAGAAGGGAGTTAGATGCCTGAGAATTAATTTTTTTTACAGAATAAATAAAGAAATATAAAGAAAAAGAAGTCCTTTGCCACTTTAAGGATATACTCTGGGGGAGGGGAAAAATCTCATTTTTCAAAGTACAAGTGTTTTGTGTGTGTGTGTGTGTGTGTGTGTGTGTGTGTGTGTGTGCGCGCGCGCGTGTATCTATATGATAAAGAGAGAAAGACAGACTAGCAGACCAATAGAGAGATTGAGTCTGTGCATGTGTGTGTGTGCGCGTGAGCATGCATGCAAGCATGCACACAGGTATAGGTTTGTGCCCATAAAAAGTCTAGAAAGAGAAAGGCTGAAATGCTATGTAAGTCTAGTGCATGATCTCACAAAGGGATAGAGAGGGAAAACACAGCCTTGTTTACTAAAGCTGCAGAGCCCAGAATAAAGAGGAAAATGTTGATATTTCAAAATGACATCTGGGGACAAACAAAACTCACATGCAGCCAAGGAATAAACCTATGGAAGTGATTCCCTTGCCTCCATGGTCGAGGCTAGAAAGAGAAACATCTTCTGGAAAATCCATCATGAATTATTAGGGAGAAAGTTGGGGGTCATGCAGCAGGTATCCTACCTGTGGCTCGAGGTGGGCGTGGCTGTGGAGCAGTGATGGGATGGTGAACAGGAGTGGCTCCCAGAGAATGTGGTCTCAGTTTCCCTCCGGATGACATGGTCAGTGGCAGGGACATTTTTGGAGATGTACTGAAACAGAGAGAGAAAGGCAGATGTGTGATACATAAACTAAGGAATGTCTGAACCAAGGAAACCAAAAAGCAAACAACAAAAAAAAGGGACCTTATTTGGGGGCTCTGAACCTCTCTGGACCTAGTCATGATGAATCTATGTAGGTGGGACTACTCTGAAACATTAACATCAGTCAGTCAGCCAATAAGCATTTAAATAAGTGCCTACTATGTGCCAGGGAGCTTGAGAGGGTATGTTATATGGTTGGGTTTTTTTTTTAAACTCTTTACCTTCTGTCTTAGGATCAATAGTGTGTATTGGATCCAAGGCAGAAGAATGGTACAGGCTAAACAATGAGGATTAAGTGACTTGCCCAGGGTCACACAGCTAGGAAGTGTCTGAGGCCGGATTGGAACCCCAGACCTCCTGTTGCTGGGCCTGATAGAATTTTAGTAGGGAAGATCTAGTTCCTCTTGGAAGAATAACTAACTAAGTAGCTGTGTAAGGAGAAAACTTATTTCAAGAGCCAACAAGGGGGCGCCAGGGGTGGGGATGGAGGTTTGGGCAAGTAGGTGGCTCAGAGGATAGAGAACCAGAACTAAAGATGGGAAGTCTAGCATTCAAGGCCACTGTGTGACCCTGGGTATGTCATTTGACCCCATTGCCTACCCCTTACCGGTCTTCTGCCTTGGAACCTTGATTCTAAGGCAGAAGGTAAGGGTTTTTAAACAAAAGAATAATTTTTTAAAAGTCAACAAGGCATCCAGTCAATTTTGAGAGGCCAAGTTAACCTATGTCTCTCATCACTTTATCACGAACATCTCCCAATTTCACTTTTTGCTCTGTGGATGTGAGGATGCCAGTGAGCTAGCCCTATACAAGACTGTTGCTTATGGTGAATATTACTTTTCTGGGCACAGAGAGGAGGAGCCCACATGCTACTCACATCTGCCATCTGAATCTCCTCAGGATCTAGTCGAGGGTGGCTAGGTCCATTGGCCAAGCTCCGATTCTGATGGGCTGGGCACATGTTCTGCCGAAGATGATTATGCATCTGTTTCCTCTGTTTTCTATAAGGAGGAAGGACAAGTCATTTCACATAGACCCCTGGCATCTTCTTACCTTCTCTCTCCATGAAGTTTGGTATAATGGCAGAAATCCAAGCCTGAGAATCAGGAGTGAGATTTTAGTCCCAAATGACAGTAACCAGTTATGTGACCTTGGACAATAACTTTCTTTTCTCTGGGTCTCGGTTTCTGCAACTAGAAAATGAGGGGGGTGGACTAGATGATTTCTGAAATCTTTTTCTAGCTTTAACAATCTATTGTTATTTTCCCATGACTTCTATGATTCTTCCCTTCCAGGCACCCTGTCCCACCTGACTCCTGCAGAAAGGTAAGTGAGCAACAGCTAGATTCAAGGTCCTTAGAGGAATGTCCTTGGGTTCAGGACAATAGATCTTCAAAAGGCCATTCCATGTAACATCAGATCCTCTGTGTTCCCATCAAAATGTAAAATAAGACAGACAAATCATTCTGAAATACTACTTTCCTCATATTATTCTTCTACTTGAAATTTTCAGTGGATTTCCACTGTACAAAGCTTCTAAATAAATTACATCTAAGGCTCTACACAATTTGCCTCTATGCCTCCAATTTTAGCTAAACTGATCTTCCCACAATTCCTCAAACATGGCAAGTGACTTCTCACTCCCAAACCTTTATTTGCACTGTCCCATCCTCTACCTGAATCCTGTTATCTTTCAAGGCCTATCTCAATTCCAACCTCCTTCATAGAGCCTTCTCAGGTCACTCCAGAGTCCACAGTATGGACCTCCTCTCCTGTCCTGACTATTTATAATGCTTTTTTTATGGTTTGTTATCGTTTTACGTGTTTAAGACTTGTTTCTCTTGCTATATTATGAAGTCCCTTCAGGGCAGTGACTAGGTCTTATTTATCTTTTTCTCCTCTTGTTCTCACAATGCTAGGATTCTAAGCTAACATGGTGAACTGGGAACTGTCCAAATCCTAATCTCCATCTTGTTCTTCCCCTATTGTATCTTTCTTCTCCTTCTCCCCTCCTTCTACTGCCCCCACTCCCTAACCTGCCCAAATTGCCTTAAGTCACTCTTCTTTCAGGACAGAAGGGGATCAGGTGATCTAAAGAGGAAAGAAACCTCTCCCAGGGAATTAGAGCTGCAGGCTAGACCAAACAGCACCATGTGGGAACTCAAGACCTTAGATCTCTAAGCTCCTTCCCAAGGCTAGATGACATGGAAAGGGCAGGGGCCAACCAAGTGGATGATCTGGAGAAAATCTTCATATAGTTCTCCAGTAGCCTAGAGGGACCAGGAAAAGGATGCGGCCTTGGGGCTGGTAAATCTTGTAGATGAAGCAAAGTTCCTCACAGCTAGATTCAAGGCCCTTAAAGGAATATTCTCATGCCCAGGGTCTTTTAGTTCCTGGCATGAATCAGAGACCACGCGGAGAGGGATGTGTATGTATGTCTGTGTGTGTGTGGGTGTGTGTGTTTCTTCAGTCTTCAGGGGACCATTTCCTTCTGCTCAGCAGGCAGCTCTGCTTGGAAGGACCACACCAAAGAAATCAATCCTCAGACCCTCTAGCTTGACTCTCACTCACTTGGTTTTGCAATAGGCCACCACGCAGACAATTCCAACCACAAGCAGAGCCACGCAGATTCCTGTGATAGTCAGGACCCTCTTCTGGTAGAGCTCCTCAGCTTCTGCAAGGGGGCAGGAGGGAGGCCAGTTACTAGGAGTGAGGACAGGGATGGGGATGAGCAGAGTAGGACCCTAGCTACTGACTTCTGGAGGTGAGGGGAAGCTGACAGATTGAGGCCCTGGTCAGCCTTGGGGAGATACCATAGACAGTGTCTGGAGAAACCTCCCAAACTTAGGAGTCTCTATCAAATTCTGTTACTTCTTGGATCCCCTCTAGCCTCTTTTCAATGCTACCCCCTTCTCTCTGCAGATATGCCCCAACTCTCCTATGTCTCCTATATATATCCTCCCACCCCACTACTCCTGTAATTTGCCCACCCACCAGCATGACACAATCCCTCTCCCTCAAACCCCAAGCTCAGCCATTCCAGCATCTCCTCTTGTGACCCTAGCACCCTGACTTATGAGGAAGGGGAAAGGGGAGAAGAACAGTCCAGAGAATAAAGGCAATGATACAGCCAGGAAGCTGAGGAGGAGATGTAAAGGGGACGAGTGGAAAGAAAGTGGACACAATGACCAGAGATGGACTCAAAAGAAGACATGAGCTAAGTAGAATGTCTGGAGTGATGCTTCCAAATCCACAACCTGGACCCTCTATGGCAGGCAGTTCAGATCTTTGACCCCCACCCCCTCCATTTCTATAAGTTGTTCCCAAAAGGGAATTCTGTTTCCTTTTTTTTGGTTATAGCTCTGGAGAAGAGGTCTAGTCCACCCATTAGTCAACTCCTCCTCCCCTAGATAACAAACAACTATATTTTTTCTGGTCACTTGGAAGGGGTAGGGCACAAGCGATGAGCAAAGAGTCCCTAGGAGGTCAGGAACGGAGAAAGAGGACCTTAAGAACTAGGGCAGAAGCCATCAATCCCAAAGGATGGCTCGACTGGGAGAGTTCTGACCTATGAGACTTTTAGTCCCCCAAACGATGGGAGGGCTCCTGATATACCATAGCCCATCCTGCCCCTAATCCATGGCTGTAGGGAGTGAGAGCTTCCTCTTGAATACAGAGCATATTATGGACATAGAGCTCAACCCCCAGGGGCTGAGCTAGGGCATGCCTAGTGGGGATCAGAACATTGATCCCTCTTTTCTAATTCAGGGCCCTGATAAGGTGGAGTTTAAGTGACTCCTGCCCTGATAGAAAAGACAGCATGTTTCCTGGGTTCTAAGCCTCTCTCCCACTGCCCAAACCTGAATCTAAATCCAACTCTCTCACTGTCGCTCACATAAGGTGAAATATGTACACATTCCTAGATGAAAGAAAAAGAAGGAAAAAGAAGCCAGGGCTATCAGCTATATGAGGTGGTGGATACTGGACCTGGAATTCTAGGACCAAATGTCCCATCTGGTTCCCCTGAAGGCTTAGGGAAAAGAAGGGAAGATTTGCTTCTCCATGTTTCTCACTAGTTCCAAGCAAGAAAACCAGTTCAGGGACAGAAAATGGATCCAAAATTCAGCAAAACTCAGTCTGCAAACTCTTATGACATTCATAGACCATGTATACACAGTAGTACATAAATACACCCCCAAAGCTACAAATAGCACACAGATATATTTTGACATACATGGAAAGTTTGATGGACACAAATACATGCAGAGGAAAACTTCCAATGACACAGGTAGTGGCAGATACTGAATTGCTCTTACACACAAGGTCAGGTGTGCAAGTGTTTGCAGAGCTAAGCCTGTGGTGGAGATATGGCTCAGACACTGACATGGACAGAAACATGAACAGATGAAGGTATGCACACCTTCTCATACATGTATGTGCCTGAAGATGGCAACAGGGGAAGACTCTCTCCCCAAATCTGCTACCAAGAGATCCTTATCATGTTCACAGAAACCTTTTCTGGAGCCAAAATGACCACCTATGACAACCCTGTCCTAATAAAAGACCTCCACTACACCAAATATGCACCTTTTTCAAAAGCTGAGGTATTACGTTCTTGGACACTTAGAGTGAAGGGAGTCAGCCACAGATTGGGTTCCCCTTGGCCAAGGCTTTACAGCTAGATAAGATGACTTTTCAAAGTCCTGTCCAGCCCAAGGATTTACTCAGGGGCTAGAAATTCAAGCCTAACCTCAGCAGGGAGGATGGGTAAATGGTGGGAAGGCATTTGGGTACTGAGCTGAGGCAGATCCTCTTGGATCATCGATGGCTAAGCAGTCCTTAGTTGCCATCCCAAACCCAGGCCACATGACTGCTTGTCACTAGCACATAGGACACAAAGGCAGAAAAGCCAAGGCCAGGTAAGATGAATGTCATCAAATCAGGGCAGGGGAATGATGAAAGAGAGAGAATGATTCAGCCAGTGACCTGACACAGGATGAGAAGCAATGGGAACGTGAGAGGGAATGAAGTAAAGAGGCAGATTAAAGTCCAGCTTAAAGGGGATGTACACCTTCTAGAGTGGATTCCAAACACCAAATGGTCTATATTTGCACATCTTTTTCTAAATGATACTAATCCTAGCTGTAGGCAGCCATGCCAGCGCTTTCCCTCGAGGGAGAAGGTGAGCATACGGATGAAGGGAGAGAGGCTCTCTTCTTAGGAAAGTCCATTGCATTGCCTCTCTCCCCTTCAGGCCTCTGATGCCTCATACTTCAGGCATCGAGGCAGGGTAGATACCCCAAACTGAGCAAGAGAAAGTACCTTTTTCTTTCTTGTCCTTGCTATCTACAAGGGCCCTTGGAGATGCTGGGAGGAAAAGACCAAGGCAAGCATGTTCTTCCTCAGCACCCCAGAGGTGATCATTGCTTGCTTGGGAGTGTGTACATGTACACACATACACATACCACACACATGCATGCACACACATGCCCTGGTGAGGACCTTTCTTTTCCATAAAATTTATCAGACTGATGACCTTGGACTTCCTTCTCCCTCTAGCCTCCCCCCACCCAAACCCATGGTTAAGCGGTAGGGTAGCTGATTTTTGGAATCATCCCCCCTTTTTTTTCTTTTGGAAAGAAAAAAAATCAATTCAGCACACATGATGTCAGGAACTGTGGGTAAGTGGGAATGGGGTCTGAGCGATAATGGAGTTTTCGTACCCTTTAATTCAAATCCAAGGTGCTCTGACAGTTCAGAAGAGAGAAGGGCCAGGAAATGTGGGGGGAGGCAGAAGGCAGGAGAGGGGGAAAGAGAGAGAGAAAAGAGAGAGAGAAAGAGAAAGAGACAGACATTGGTCAGGGTTCTTCAGACATATTGGGCAGCCAGCCTGTGAGGTGGAAGCAAGTTAGTAGCAACCCCTCCCTGCCCCCTTAGCCCCCTCCCCTTGACCCACCCCTATCCCCCAAGAGCCCCTGAGGGGGCTGGAGAGAGGAGAGGTTAGAGTCAGCAGGCAGGCCAGGTTCTTTATAGATGAGCCATGTTGGTTAGTACCTGGTGGGGAGGCAGAGGAGGCAGAAAAGTCAGTTGGTGAATGTTGAAGGTGGTGGGTATTTCTTGGGGACAGGGAAGGGCTCAGAGAGGGATGCCTGCCTCAGGAAGGGAAGTCAGGGGAAGAGGGGAGCCATGCCTCAGCAGTAGCAGGCTCTTGGAGATAGACAAGGTACATGGATTCATCTCCACCACCACCCCCTTTTACCTTCTCCCTAAGGCTGGAGCCCATGCTCCCTTATCTTCAGAGCTGAGTGTACAAGGGGCGCCTGCCCTGTCCCTGTCCCACTCTAACCATGTGTGAAGGCTGTCTTTCTCTCCATCCCCACCCCACCCCATTCCCAAGTCCTTAAATGAATGGAAAAATGAGGTTTATCTTTGGAAAGATGGGTCTAATTTTTTTAAACCAGAAAAGGCATTTTCTACATTTATCAAGACAAATGTTTTGGAATAAAGGGTTGGGACATAGAAATATCTTGACTGTATCTCCACAGAATAAGGTTCTATTATCTTCCTTGCTATTGTCAGATCTGACTAGTCTGTCCCTTAGAGACACTCTTAAAGGTTGACAAAGCACCTTCCTTACAACAACTCCGATGAGGTAGGCAAGGCAAGTATTATCCCCATTTAATTTAGAGGAAGATCAAGAGACCCAGCTAGATTTGAGCCTCAGGAGAAAAAAAAGCAGGCTAGGCTGTTGGGAACTCCCTCAGGGCCTGGAATTCTCTAACTTGCTATCCTGATCTCCCCACATGCAACATCACATGGCAAGAAAGATGACTCATTCCCCAAGCAGATGGATAAGGACTTCATTGGCACAGGTAACACACAGGTGTGGAAACTCCCTCTATCCATGTGGGTTGACATTTGCCTATACCACTAAGAGGGGAAGGAGATTACCTAGGGTCCTCCAGCCGAGATGCCATTGAGGCAGGTCTTCTGGCCTCGGAAACTAGCCGTTTCCTTCACAGCACCATCCTGCCTCTCTGTCTCTAATCACGTTCAGGCTTGTCAAGGGATTCTGCTCTCTATTTCACAAGCTCCAAGAGCTTTGCCAACGTGATGCGACAGTGGATCGGCAGCAGTGGCTGGGTTTCTGACAATCAGGACCTAGCCTAATCTGGCTAATAGCAAAGATCCAAGCCTGCTGAGGAGCCCTGTTAGGAAGGTTATGGTGGAGATTCCTTCATGGACTTCACATCATAGAATTTCTTTCCTTCTTCTTTTTTAGAATCATAGAATTTCAAAGTTGGAGGGGACATAGGCCACCTAATTCTACCTGAGCCTGGACAAGAATCCCCTCTATAATATATGTGACAAAATGCTCAGCTAACTCTTGCTTGGAGGCCTCCCATGAAAAGGCTTCTGCTACCCCTCCCCTAGGCACGTTTGGATGATTGCAATCATTGGAATTTTTTCTTTACCTTAAATTTAAATTTGTCTGTGAAGTTTAGGCCCCTTGCTCCTGCTTATTCCTTTTGTGGCAAAGCAGAAGTTTGTTCTTCCCTGTGAAGACCCCTCAAGTACTTGAAGGGAGCTGACACAATCCCCTGTTATCACTTCTAGACTAAACACACCCAATGCCTTCAATAAATATTCAGGTGGCATGAACCTGAGGCCCTTCACCATCCTGGTTGCCTCTCTCTGGGCACTCTTCTACTTATTCACCTCTTTCTTTCTTTCTTTGTTTCTTTGTTTCTTTGTTTGTTTGTTTCTTTCTTTCTTAGGCAATGGGGGTCAAGTGACTTGCCCAGGGTCACACAACTGGGAAGTGTCTGAGGCCAGATTCGACCCCAGGACCTCCCATCTCTAGGCCTGGCTCTCAATACACTGAGCTACCCAGCTGCCCCCCAATCACCTTTTCTTTCTTTCTTTTTTTTTTTTTTTTAAACCTTTACCTTCTGTCTTGGAGTCAATACTGTGTATTGGCTCCAAGGCAGAAGAGTGGTAAGGGTAGGCAATGGGGGTCAAGTGACTTGCCCAGGGTCACACAGCTGGGAAATGGCTGAGGCCAGATTTGAGCCTAGGACCTCCCATCTCTAGGCCTGGCTCTCAATCCACTGAGCCACCCAGCTGCCCCCTCTAATCACCTTTTCTTAAAATGTGCCAACCCAAGGTATATACATAATACTCCAGGATGTAATCAAACCAGAGGAAAATACCATTACTCTCCCTAGGCCTGGACCTCATGTTGCTTTCAATGTAGCCCAAGACTGCACTAGCTTTCTTGTCCATCTTGTCACACTGTAGATTTAGCATACCAAAGTGAAAATATCTAGGTGGTACAGTGGATAGAGCACTGTGTTTGGAGTCAAGAAGACCTGAGTTCAAATCCAATCTCAGACACCAATTAGGCAAGCCCTTTAACCTCTATTTGCCTCACTTTCCTCAAATGTAAAATACACATAATAATAACATTTACTTAGTCATTGTGAGGATCAGCTGAGATAATATATTTGTAAGCATTTAGCACAATGCCTGGCCCATGGTAGGCATTATAGAAATGCTTATTCCCCCAAGCCCACCCAAGTCACTGGATCAGGGTGGGCTAGATGACATCTAAGCTCCTTTCCTATGCTGAGAATCTGGATTCTAAGTCCAGTGGGGGTCCCTGCTCAAGGCTCAGCTCCAATTCTTCCCACAGAAGCTATAGCCTCCCACTGCTGAGCTGCCTCCATCTCCATACTATCTTCTCTACAAAGGAGATAGTATTTGGCATCTTCAGCAGCTGGAACAAAGAGCCAGTCTGCTGAGGAACAAGGCAAGTTGCAATTTTGGTCAGAGGAGGGTCTAAATGAGAGGTCCTCTACTTTGTTCTTGGGCTCTGTCTCTGGCTAGGGGCAGAATCTACTGAAGAACCTGAGCACAGCTTCAAGCTGTTGAAGGTTTCTGTTGCTGCAGCTGAGGTCTGAGGAAGTTTGACCTGAATGTTAAGCATTACCTAGATCATAGAATAAGCAGAGATGAGCTGAGAATAGTTTCTTATTGCCATGGTGGAAGGATCTGAGCCCTGCAACTTTGGTTCCAAAGAAAGATACTGGTTTCCAGTAGCAATGGGTCTCTAGAAATGAGATTCCTTTAAGCTGTGACACAGTGACCTAATGAGGGGCCAGAGCAGGGTCACAGCCAAATTTCAATGCAGTAGTCTCTCTAGACTGGCCCTCTAGAATAGAATTCCAGGATTTGGGACTTTGGAACCATGGAGAAAGGATATGGGGAAAATGCAGCTATTCCAGATTTTTTGAGTATAGCAGTTCTAGGCTTTCCCAGAAGGCTCTCAGTTTCAATCTATCCATTTCTGAGTGGGTGAAGGCCAGTTGGCAATATTTTTGTGGTTCTTTCTCTCTCCTTTCTGGATCAAGTTCACCAATGGGAGTTCAGAGTAGGTACAATGGAAAGGAATGAGAGATATTTCACATTGTTTCCCCTCCAAATCAAAAACCAGAGAAGGTTCAAGCTGTTACTCTTCATCCTAGTCATCTAAAGAGGTTCTGGTCTATATGATCCTCTAAGAAATTAAGCCTTTAATTAATTAAGAGTTCCAGTCCCTCCCATTTTCCCCTTTGTAGGGTTTCCATGGGACTTTAAACATAGATTTTGGGATAGAGGCAGGGTTGGTGCTAAGTATTCTTGTGATAGATTCCGGGGCTGAGAATAAGGAATGTGACTATTTATTGCAGGGAGAAGGCACTGAGATGGGTTGGGGACCGGGTTAAAAAAAAGGGCGGGGGGGAGTCTATGGAGCAAACCTGTCTTTTTTGGTTTTCCTGCTTCCCCTATCTTGGCTACTCAAGGAATGACCATGAAGTCATAAGGAACTCTGGCTGCTTAGAACTTGGGTTCCAATAAGGAGCAATCAGGCATTATCTATCTGCAAAATTGCCACAAATAATTCTGCAGGCTCACAATCTGATCAGAGAGGTATAGCAAGACAATTAGCTATTCTAAGAATCCTTAAAGGAATTCAGGCAAGGATCTACTCCATTTGAAGTAGGATTGAGAGTTTTTTTGTGTGTGTGCATGGTTCTTTGGAATTTAGGACTTTTGTCAGCACTGGCTTCCCATGTCCAGCAGCTCAGGGGCTTTCTGACCCCTTCCCTTTCCCCTGCCCCAAACTCCATTATCTTGAACTATCCATTGCTACACACAGGCAGGAAATCCAAGTATCCTCATGATTTTGGTTCCCCAGATAATTGTTACTCCAGCTGTACAGGGGGGCAAAACCCTTATGCCCTTGAAGAATCTAGTATAAGAATTTGGAAGTTCCTTCCTATCTCATTTAAGTGTCTTATCTCATAGGGAGTTTGGGGTGCTCTAAGTAGCCTCAGAGTTCAAATTCACCTTGACTATCAAAGGGAATGGGTGTTTCACTTTAGAGGAGATAAAGAATTATGAAACATGGGTAGACAATACATGAGACTAGAGGAAGCACAGGGGATTAGTAAATTCCTAGGATTTCAGCTGAGAGAGACCTTCTTTGGTGCAAGTTCTTGCTTTCAAACAGGCATGGAATTATCATGCCCATTTTACAGATGGAGGCAACTGAGAGACCAAGAAAAGGTAAATAACTTGCTCAAGGTCAATCAGCTAATAATTAGCAGAAGGGTAACTAAAGCTTAGACCTCCTAATTCCTAGTGCAGTCCGCTCTCCTTTCTAACAGGCTATCCCCTTGGGAAAACAACTGTAGCATGAACTGAGAGGGAAGGAGGCCTGGACAATCCTAATAGTAGACAAGGGACCCAGGGGTCTTGGAGCTCTAGACAAGATTGGGCCCATGGGAACAGAGACTGATTAATAGATGCATAACCCAAGGCTGAGCTATCTCTCTTACACTATAATATATCCAGAGGTGCTTTTAAGATCTGAAAGGACCATGCTGGAGATCCAAGCTCCCCAGGCCTCTTCCAGGCCAGATAGGTAGCCCAGGGCAGAAGTCTGAATGCAGATGAGCCTGTGATGCCATAGTGAACTTAGCCCACTGTCTCTCAAGTGACATCACTTCCCATACCCAGAGCAGGCTGGCACCTGTAGTTATGTTTGCTTTATATGGTCACAAAATAAAATAGCTACAACAAAAAAGCCCAAAAAAAATCCCCCAACCTTCAACCCCAACACTATATTCTAAATCTGGTCCTTTGGGTCACTGGTTGGCCTTTCCTTGCTGGGTAGCTACTGTACAGGACCATGCATAGCATGGAGTTGTATGCAAATTATTTTGAGCAGAGAATTTCCACCCAGAATGCTAGGGCACAGGAAGAAAATGCAAATGAGCCACTTTGCTCAAGCTCTCAGGGACAAAGGCATGAGAGCCACAAGGCTGAGAAAGAATTGTGTAATGAACACTGCCTAGGGAACACGTATTTCACTGCACACAGGAAATCGATTGGGAGGTAGATGGGGATGGTTTCTGTCTGTTCCTCCAGAGGGGATGAGGGGGTTGAGAAGCAAGGGGTTCCCTGGCACATGGAGAGCCAAAAAGCATCAGCTCTTATTTTGTTTTTCCTAAGGCCTCAGATAAGGGAGGTAACTTTCCTTTGGGTAGGATGAACATGATGGCCTGCAACTGGGGTGAGAGAATGCAAAATCTGAGCCAGTGGTCAGGAGTGAAGATTTCAAATAGCCTGGTAGACTCTAGACCTGTGTTGGTGAACCTATGGCATGCATGCTGGACGGGGCTGCTCCCCTCTCCACATGCACCTGAAGACATTTCTCACATCTCCCGCTTCTCTATTCAGCAGCCGAATGGGAGCACTTGAGGGTTCCAATTTGGGTACTCAGTCTGTAAAAGGTTCGCTATCACTGCTCTAGATTCGGCCTTGTGGGAAAGGACTGTAGCTTACAATGCTTTTAAACTCTGGCCTTCCAGGGTCATTAGGCCTCAGATTTAGAACTGGAAGGGAATTTGGAGAGCATAGGTCCACAGTCATCTAGTCTAACCCCCTCATTTTACAGATGAGGAAACTGAGGCTTAGTGAAGTCAGCTAACTTGCCCAGGGTCGCATAGCTAGTTAGGTGTCTGTCAGAAGTTGAACCCAGGTTGTCCTCTCCACTATATCATGGCATAAAAGAAAGGATATGGGGCATTGGGCAACTTTGTGCCCAAAGTAGGGTGCCAAGAAGCCATTTTGTAAGGCCACGATAATTCAGTAATGTAACTTGATAATCAAATGGCAAATGGCAGCATTTTGAAAGATGTAAGTCAAAGCACCAAAGGTAAAATATAATTATCTATCATTAATTAACCATGTCCTCCCCACAAGCAGCATAGATTATAAACTTGGTACAGTGGTGAGGGGTGGCCCAAAGTTTTTCAGTTGAGGTTTATTAAAAAAAAATGATAAAAAATTTAAAAAATCTCAGGATCTTATTGAAGGACCTCATCCAGCTTCAGGTAATGCCAGCTCCCTAAAAAAAACCCCGAAACATCCTCTGGTGATGAGCATTGTTCCTGCCAAGAGTAGAATGGGGTCCAATTGGCTTTACCAGAAAGTTGGCTGAGAGCAGCCATTCTTTGTTGAGAATGTCCTCTTAGGCATTCCCCTCGATGATCACACAACCTTTACTCAGTGAAGTCCTAGAGAAGGAGAACTCACAACCCATTCTACTTTTGGACAACTCCAATCATTGGGAAATTTTCTCTGGCATCAAGCTCTATTTTCTTTCTTTCTACCCACTCCCTGGTGGCTTCTAATTCTGCTTTGGAGGGCATCAAATTCTTGAAGAAAGCCATCACTCACTCTGTTAAGTCATTTCAAGGTAAAACATTCCCTACTTTCTTAAGAGGTCTTCATATAGCATGGTCTTGAAGGCTTTTGCCATCCTGACTGCTCTCTGAATGCTCCAACTTGTCAATACTCTTCTTGAACTGTGGTACATAGACCTGAGAGCAGGATAATCATCTCTGCTCTGTGGTCCAGGTTTCTGGACAGTCAGTCTCTTTAAGGGCAGCCAAATGTTGCACTATCTTTTGTTGGTTGTCATCTCCTACTGTTATAAGTAAGAGAGGTTATAGAATGCCACCCTCTTACACTACTGTAGACCCATACTTTATTGGCAGACCCATAAGACTCTAAGATCTTTTTTACGTAATATGGCCAGTCTACCCTTGTCTTCCCCTTTTTGTACTTGGGTTCAAAGACTCGATTTCTAGGGCAGCTGGGTAATACAGTGGATAGAGTAGCAGGGCTAGAGTCAGGAGGACCTAGATTCAAATCTGGGTTCAAATACTTCCTAGCTGTATGACCCTGAGCAAGTCACTTAATCTTGATTGCCTACCCCTTCTAATCTTCTGTCAGAACTGAGACTAAGACAGAAGAAGGTAAGGGTTTAAAAAAAAGTCAGCTTCCAAGTGGAGGACTTCATCTCTTTGAAATGGCATTATTTATCTCTATTAAATTTAATATTCCATAATAGAAGTCATATGTAATATATACCACATCATATATAATGCTTAATTATTTCATTATTTAATACATTTCATTACTGTTAGAGTTCCCTCATTGTTAAGCTAACAGATACTTTTGAATCCTGACTATTATCTAATGTTAGTGCTCCCTCCCTGCAGATCTGAGACGTGTATCTATCATTTAGGCCTTTATCCAAATCATTGATAAATTGTTGATGTTAAACATTGAACTGAGGGCAAATCCCTAAGGCATTCCATTGGAGACCTCCCTTTAAGTTCGCATCCCATCATTAATAGTTTCTCTTTGGGTCAGCCCATACAGAGTTGTCCTGTAACAGAGAGCCTTGGTTCTTTTACCTTCACCCTGACCTTAGGGGCTACTGCTTAGTGACCCAACTGGTCTGGAAGATGGTTGTTCTAAAAAGTTCCCAAGCTAGACAAACTCTGGGGTCCAAAGATTAAAAAAGAAATATGGCCTCCTTCTGCTTGTCTCAGGTTTCTAGATCCTCTAGGTCAAGAGAGGGTATTTGCCCCAGTCCTCCTATTTCTAAATTCCTTCATATTCCTGGCCTTCTAGCCTCAGACAGGTTTGAGATGCTTGGCCCATCTTTTCCACAGACAGTCCTGCCCAGCTGCTGATGGGTCCTTTATCTGAACCAACAACGGGCTCTGGGGAGAGTGGATCAACACCTGGTCACCAGCTCTCTTCTCTGCCTTCATCCCTACAGCCTCCGAGGGGCTGGGGGGTGGGGGTGGGTGGGGGAGTGGGGCAGACCTTAGCAGAGATCCCTGGGACAATGGTCAAGGCTGGTCAGAGAGGCCAAGAAGACCTCCTTGTACCTCAGTCTCTCCCACACCGCCTTACAGTGTCTGAAAGTCCATCATTATCCTCTCTGGACAGATTCCTTTCTTAAAATGTGGACAGTTCTCAGAGAGGTATTGCAGTCAGTCTGCTTATCTCTTTCAATAAATGAATTCATTAGGAGCTTTCCTTCCATGATAGGACAGATGGAGGTAGCAAGAGGCATACTGGACCAGGGTAAGGGATGGAGAGGGAAGGAAAGAAAGTATGGAGGAAGGGGCACCATGAGAGGAGAAGGTACTGAAAAGAAATCTTCCTGATTTTGCAATGAGAGAGGTTTCCCTCTCTTCTACCTTTTATCACGGAATTAAGTAGTTTTTCTGCTTTTAGTCCGTCTCCACCTGGTGGCAGAAGAGAAAACTGACTCCTCAGGGCCAGATCAAGTACTCCTAAGCCATACTGGTGCCTTGGCTCAGATTTTTCTGCAAACCACAGGAAGTAGAAAGTTCTTCTTTTGGATGAAAGGAAGTAGAAGATAGTCCTCATGCGGTTTCTCTCCAGAGGCACTGCTAGCCCAGGGATTCTTAACCTTTTTTTTTGCCCCTCGGGCAAGCTGGTGAAGCCTATGAACCCCTTCTCAGAATAATGGTTTTAAATAATCTGCTAAGTCTCAATTGGAGTTAATCGAAAACATAGCTGTCACTTCTTTTTATCTCCATCCAAGTTCAAGGTCCTCAGAAACAGAACCCCTGATACAGCCCATAAAAGGGAGTACTTCTCTCAACTCTCAGTTCTATGCATCCCCCTGTATGTGCTAACCCTTGAACCCCCACTAAGGCTCCTTCTACAAAAATGTCTCCAGAATATGGGGAAAACTCTGCCCTAAATCATGGTTGTACTCTAGCCCTCTCCTCTCTTAAGCTCTGTCTGGCTTATGCTCTGAGCCTTCCCTGCCCACTGGCCTCATATCCTCTGAGCCTCCTCTCTAGAACTGAGAGAAATTGCTCAAGGGTTGTTTGTTTGTTTGTTTGTTTGTTTGTTTGTTTGTTTGTTTGTTTTGGACTGAGTTACCTAATTTCTGGGGAACATGGAGGTCAGAATGGGTGGATAAGGGTTGATTTTTGTGGGGAACATAAAGAGAATGAGGTTATCCCTCACCTGAGATAAGAGGAAGGAGCAGCAGGGAGAGTAGTGGGGAGGGGCATTTTTTGGGTCTCCTCATTTTTTTAAAACCCTTACTTTCCATCTTAGAATCAGTACTGTGTATTGGTTCCAAGGCAGAAGAGCTGTAATAGCTAGGCAATGGGAGTTAAGTGACTTGCCAAGGTAGGAAGTGTCTGAGGCTAGATTTGAACCCAGGACCTCCCAACTCTGAGCTTGGCTCTCTGTTCACTGAGCCACCTAGCTTCCCACTTTGATCTCTTTTTAAAAGAATTCCTATTGGTCCTGAGCATGTACAAGAGCCCAAGATGCTGCCTTTCTCCCTTCCCACCCCCCCCCATACGAGTATGCCTCTGCCTTCCTAGATGAGGCCCCTCCCTCCCACAAGGGCGACAGTCACCAGGGAAGAAGAGAAGTAGCAGAAAGAGACATACTGGAGAAGTTGACCATTGCGAACTGCTGACACCTGGCCCCGGTGTATCCCACAGGACACCTAACAAAAGAGAGAAAACCAGAAAGAGAGAACCAGGATAGCAAGACACGGGCATCTTAGCAGCCCGGCACGGCTCCTGCCCATGCCAGCTCCAATCCTTGCCAACATTACCACATCCTGGCCTCGCCACTCTATCCCCTTACCTGCGACCCTGAACTTTCAACCCAAGAATTAGGCCAAAAATGAAAAAACAAAACCAAAAAATATATAAATAAATAACCAAAACAAGGCAAAAAACAGAAACAAACAAACAAACAAAAAAACAAAACAAAAAAACAGCCAAAAATTATAACAACCGACACCCCTGGTCCTAGTACCCTACATGGAGGTGGAGGGGGCAGGGGCTGCACCCAGGAGCTTTCTAAGGGAGGGGGGACTTTTGTTTGTGTCTTCAAACATACTTTGCTTAGGATCTGGCATGTACAATCGCAAAGGCAGTTTCTCCAAACATCTCTGTCCGAAGAATCCATTTGGACATCTGGAGAAGGAAAAGGGGACAAATCACAGAACAAACCGGAATCATCCACGAGGCTAAGGTTAGAAATCAAAGTGCATAGTGATGAATGAGAAAAATCAAGTTAGGCACTTGGTGTCACACCTGCAGCAGAGGGGGCCAGGGGAGGGGGGGAGGGAAGTTGGGGAGAAGGGTTGGTGGGTGTTTGAAATTTCATTTTCCATCCTGCTAACAGAGGGCCCTGTGAAATCCTAGGGAGATAATTGAGGAGATTGCTCTTGCCTTTCCTGAAACTTTCCTGGGGATCTAAGGGGTGGGGATGGGTAGGGGAACTGGCTTGGTGGCATTAGTGAACTGGTAGGTGTATCACGGGCAGAAGTCTCAGGAAATACAAGAACTGTGGGGGCAACATCCCTTTGCCCCCTGCTTTGTGGCCCATCTTATAAAACTGCTCTAAGATTGTGGGTTTCTTTACCCAGAATGGCTTCTAGAAGAAAGTCTCAGAGCCAGCAGCTGTAGGAAAAGTTGAATCTGGGAGAAGGGAAGCTGGAGAGCTGATGGAAAATAATTCTCAGTTGCCCTAAAACAGTCACTTGTGCTTCCCTGGAGTGTTCTCTTTGTGATCTGGCACTACCCCTGGAAAGCTGGTTGGCTATGGAGAATGGGAAATGGGCTTGTCCTAGTCCTACAAAGTTGAAGGGTCATTGGAAGAGCTGGTCAAGCCCCTGACCTGTTGGCCTCCTTAGGATTCGCTTTCCTCACTTACCTATATCTTTCCCTCCCACTGTTCTAGCCCACCTTTCTCTCTGTTAGTGCTCCCCAGATCACTTCTTTTGCCTCTGACTCTTCCATATTATGCTTTAATGCTTTCTGATTGCTCTTTCTCCCCCTCTGACTCCTTGACTGCTGCTCCCTCCTATCCTTCTGGCAGGAGATTCCATCCCTGCAGGTTTTAAAGAGATGGTCCCATTTCTCTGATTCCTATCCTTTGGCTCTCAGAAAACCTGGGAGCACACTGGGATTCTGGGAGTCCTAGATGAACTTTCCCCCTGACCAAGGGTAGGTCTATATCTTTTCATCTTGGATCAGTCACCCAATTTGGCCCTGACACCTGAGCCCCACAGGATCACAGTCTTCATGTTTCAGTTTATGTTAACGGTAACAGACTTTTAGTCCGACATTAGCCAGAGGGCCTGGAGAATGTCTAGTTTCAATCAAGAGAACCTTTGAGGGATGAGTATTCCTTTGATTTTGTAGCAGACAGGATAAGTTACACTGAGGATGTTCTAGTGTTTTGATTTATACTGACCATTATCCAATTATCTAGCCCTTAGGCTATGACACGGATCCAACAGAAAGCCTTGAATCCAGGCCAGCTAAACAGATGGACCATGAAGAAGGTCAGTGGAGGCAATAAGGCTGGAATAGGGACCTACTGGGTTCCTTCAGGATGTTAACTGGACAGGCATTCAAACATTCACCCTTATGGACAGGGGAAACACATAAGTGAGTAGAAAGTGTGAGGATATATGAGATCCTTGTGATTATTTATATTTGTATCTTCAAATCTATTAAACCCAAGGCCTCAAAAACACTTTGGAGCTGGCTCCAATTTCACGATCCCCTCTGCCCCAGAAATTTGCTGGGAGCTATTTAGTGATAGGGATATTCCCCTGACCATCTCAGGCTGATAATCAAGGATTTCCTCATGGTTATGGAAATGGTACAGGGAACTGCGTGCAAGGAAGGAAGATCTGATCTGGTATCTAAGGAAGTATCACAGGATGTGAAAGTTGCAAAGAGTTTTGGAGGTTATCTTGTACAAGTTCTGCCTGAAACATGACTCCATCTATGCCATATCTGAAGAGTCATCATTCCTCAGGCTGTCCCACCATTCCACATATTGAACCCAAACCTGCCTTTTTATAAGGAAATGTTACCAACTGACCTTACCTAGTTCTGCCCTGTGGGGCCAAATAGCATCCCACTTCTACAAATTACCCTTTTTAAATATCTGAAGACAGCTATCATTTCTCAACTAAATCTTTCTCCTTCTTCTTGAGCCTAAATATCCCCGGTGACTTCAAATGTTCCTAATATGAAAACCGGGAAGCCGGAATACAGCTGTTCTCTTCTAGGACACTGGCTCTGATCTGGTTTCAGACATGGGGGAATGATCTTCTGCTATTTACCTTGGAAAAGTCCATAGCAACAACACCATTTAAATGTTCACGAGGCCCCAAATGATTAGGATTCGGGGGCAGTGGAGTAGATGTCTGTGACCAAACCTTTACCTAAGATCACGACTAGGGCATGCCAGTCCTGTGATAACAATATGAATAATAAAAAGAAATGAGCTCTAGGTTGGGAGGAAAGGGAGGAAATTCCTATATAACTCCTATTCAAACATGGATTTCTACTACCAAGTTTGGGGGCCATGGAGTGTCATATAGTATAGTAACAGATCACAGCTCCCACCCCCTTCCTCCCAAGAGCATCAGTTCTAAGTATGTAAAGATCAATTTACTGAAGTGGGGTGTCAGCTAGTTAGATAGATGCCCAAATAGGTTGGAGAATGGGGGGGGTGTATTAGTGAGGGAGGTCCCAGGTGCTGCAAATCTGTGGTGACAGAGAGGTTGCTATTTTGTTTACTGGGGTTTAGTAGAGCAAGGAAATGGAGGACCTGAGTTTTGATCCCACCATGGGCTTGCTCCAAACCCTTCCTTCCCCCCTCCTCCCCATGCCTCAGTTTCTCCTTTTGGTAGCCTGGGGATAATGCCACATGTGCCGCTGCTCTCCCCTTGGGGAGAGGGGAATAGAGTGGGAGGATGGATTAATGAGGGCCCACACCACAGGCACGATGAATGGGGGGGCCAGTAATGAGGGCATGGGTGAACAGAAGGGTGAGTTTTGGGGGGAAGTAATCTGGGGTAGGGTGGCAGCTGAGCAGGCAGACAAGGATAACACAGTTGGGGAATACTGGGGTTGGGAGGCAGGGTAGGGAGAACAGAGACAGGCTATGGGAAAAGGCAGGAATGAACCAATGGTGGGGGTGGGGGGACATGCCGCTAGTATGTGCACAGGGCTGAGAAAAGAGCCTTGTTCTGTCATCATCCCCTGAACCAGTCCCCGAGATGCATGCACCAACTGTGCTCTACAAAAAACACGGAGAGAAGAGGAGAAAGCAGCAAGAGCAAGTGCAGAGGCCCTTGTCTAATGCAAAAAGGGACATGAGGAACTTGTCTGAACCCACATTTCCAAATTTCCCTAACTTTTAAAAGCAAAATTCAATACCAAATGACAATGTTTCTTTCCATCAGACTTTTTTTGGGGGGTGGGGTGGGGCAGGTTCTAAATTCTACAAAAACTAATGGGGGTGGAGGATGTGTGCACTCCAGAGTTCCCCATTGTGCTCGGAACCAATATAAAACCCAGGTAAGAGAACCAGGATGGAAACCTGACTGCTGTATCAACACAAATAAAATGACCTGTCTAATTTCATTATCCAAGCTGAGCAAAATGCAAAAAACAAAAGTAAACAAACAGCACAAATGGCAAGACGTGAGTTCAATTTCCTGAATTCTTCAAATCTATGTTACATCCAGGTGCCATTAGTCACCCCAGAGGCTGCTCATCCTTCCCTCCCAGACAGCCCTCCTCCCACTTCCATTCCCAGAATGGTCTCTGGGCTCTGCCCTGTGACCACCTCCACCCCAAACCCCGAAATTGAGCAGTGTGGCCTCCTCATTCCTCCACCCAGAGGCTCTGACCCTATGAATAGCATAGTCCTAAGGATGGATTTTGAAGTTCAAGGATTCCTTCCATCCATGTGAGCAAGCCCATGCTCCCCACCCCCAGCTAGGGCAGGCCAGGGCTAGAAAGGGAGCCAATATGGTTGTATAATGGCCCATTTGGCTGGACTAGGCAGGGAGGTGTTTGAGAAATCTGCTTATTCCAAATCATGCAGCTCAGTGGGGTTGAGTGTAAGGTGAGAAGGACATGAACTAACCCTTATCTATAAGGTTGCATGGGGTGGAGGGAGCTGAGGTCTTGAGGTTCTAAAGAATGAACTCTATTCCCCAAATCTGGCATTTGAAACATTGCTGATGGGCCTAGGGGTGAGGGTGGAGAGAGGGAATGTTGACGTGGGGAAAGGAGGGGATGCCTGCTCTTTAACCCATACTGCCTTAGTCTGAATACATTAGGGAATGTGATCTTAGTGTTAGAATCCCTATTGACTCCATGCCCTTTACTCTTTGGATCAACCCTTTTTTTTTTAATAGTTTTGGTCATTCCCACCTACAAACAAAATCAAAGGGACTCATCTTTCCCTTTGGGTCTTCCTAGACTCTAGTACTGAATGGGAGGGGGTTTGGGGAGAAGTGAGAAAGAGACTAGACATCTGCCCCAGGTGGTTTCACCTTTCCAAAGGTAAGGGTTTTGTTCCTATGACTTTTTCAGATCTCTTCGAGCTTAAGAATTTAGATGTCCCAAAGACAAGGCATTAATGATGTTGGGACTGCTTTTTATCTACTCTCTTTGTTCAATGTTTTATCTTTTTTGATAGGCCCTGTTGCTAAGGCCTTTGGCCCCCTAGAGCATGGGCTAAGCATCCTGGTGGGTGTCTCTATCACATTCACTCCAAAGAGCTCAGAGTATGGTACAAATTTTAATGTTTTTATTTGGGAAGTCTCCCTTCTCTTTCAAAGCATCCTATCACTACCATATTCTGGCATAAAGGAAGGAAAAGAGGTGGGACCTGGGTTCAGGACTTGGACTCTCTCTCTCTAGTCCTAGTCAAAAGATAACAGATTTCTTGGTCACTGATATTTCAAAGCAAGGCTCAGCCAACCTGTTGAGTCATGACCTTCAATGGTTAGGCAAATGCTATGGAGAGCCTTCCAAATCTGGGTCCGAGGGAGAAGCCATTTCCTTGCCCCCCAAGCCATCTTCGAGGTCTACCTTCTTGTCCAACCCCAACCTACTTCTACTTTATGCCATAGTCTGAAACTGGAGCTGGTGCCACTATTTTCTCCTTCAGCTAGGTTTCTCCCTCCCATGATGCCCTGATAGTCTGGGGACAGGACTGGCCACTACCCTTAAATTGTGTTTCTGTTTCCAATGGTGATGATATTCCTGAGAGTGCTGTTGCCAGGGAATGCTTGAGAAGCAGACAGGTTGGGGCCATGGGTTTCTTAAAGATCAGCCCAACAGATTTTCTTTTAACCATAAGCTGGTTAAGTGAAATGGGAAAGAGAAGAGGCCAGATATTGAAAACACTGAGTGATTAGAGTCAAAATTTACCCCAAGGAACAAGTGGAGGAGCAGGTGAGGGCACTGGTCCCAAGAACTTCTGCTCTGAGAGATTACTCTATAATCTACATCTCCAGCAGGCCAAGGGGCTCTCTGAGTAGTTGCTTGTCATACCACAATATGTATTGGCAGCTGAGTCCTAATAATAATAATAGCTAGCATTTATACAGTGCCTTCTGTGTCAGGCACCGTGCTAAGCACTTTACAAATATAATATCATTTGATCCTTACAACAACCCTGAGAGGCAGGTGTACTATTATTATTATCCCTATTTTGTAGCTGAGGAAATTGAAGCTAACAGAGATTAAGTGACTTGTCCAGGGTCACACAGAGAGTAAGTATCTGAGGCTGGATCAGAACTAAAGCTTAGTAGTCCAAACAGTGGGCCACCTAGTTGCCTCCCTCGAAGTATGTATGGGGGGTGGGGATGGGGTAAAGGTGGGACAAAACACAGAGATAGAAAGACTTCTTTAAAAACCTGCTTTCTTATATACTTGCCCTGTCAGCCTCTGTCCCTGGACAAATATCTTTTTCTTGAGTAGTGGCCACTTGTTATCGGGGAGTATAGATCAATTTTAGCTCTCAAATTGAGAGCTAAGGTTGGAGTGGAGAAGTAAAGATGTGAACTTAACCTTCTTGTGAGAGGCTGTGGTGTGGCATGAATTAAAATCACGTCCCATATTTCTCTCTTTCTTACCCCACTCTCAATGCCCCTGTCCAAACAAATTTGGGCCTCTCTCTAGGTACCTAAGGCTAGGACAGAATTTGTACACTGTTGCTCCAAACCCAGGCCTTTCTCATGTACTATCTGGCTATAAGCCTTAATCAAGATGCCATCAGGCAAAACTACTAAGTAAAGTGGTGGAGGACCAGCTTCTCAGCCAAGACTTTCCTTGCTGTATTGCCTGTACCTCTCCTGGCCTTCCCCCCCCCCCAAAATAAAGGCCTCCCTGTTTCTGGGCCTCAGTGACTTCCCAATCCATCCCTGGGCTGACTTGTACTATGAGCTCCTTGGAGATCAGTATTTGAGAGACACCCTCTGTGCTGGGGCTAGAGCTGACAGTTCAGAAAAGAGAATACTAGCCAGAAAAGCCAGTCGAGGATGAGGCTAGGGAGGGGCAAGGCTCAGGTCATGGACTGAAGTCCTTTTCCTTTTCCTCTTTCTCAGCATCCCTGTTTTCCAATTCAAAATGTAATCTCTTCTCTCCTTCAGGAAATATCCAGGTCAGTTTCCATTGTGGTTCATGTTCTGGTAGGAGATTGACTCTACTGACCCTTGGTCCTTTTGTCCCATCCCACAATATATAGATTAGGGTGGGGTGGGTGCTTTGATAAGGGTCAAGTGGCATTATGATTATTAGGCCACTCTTCCTCCCTTCCCTTCCCTTCCCTCCCCCTGTAGTGAATACAGGGAGAGGGACCCATCCTCAAGCAAGGAAGCTACCAGGAGATGCAGATTCTGGCTCCCAGAATTCTTCCTGCTCCTTCACTTCTGTGCTAATGACTCCCTCTTCACCTCTAGGGAGAGAGACACCCTAGGGCTCATCAAACACTCAGCAAGAGCAAAGGCAACAGAGATGCTGAGATAGAGACAGAAAGAGAAAGAGAGCTATATAGAGAAAGATACTACCCACAAGGGGAACAAAGGGGCAGCCCTATAGGGGATGCCCTTTTGAATAGAAACCAGTGGAAGAGGAGTTTGGGGAGGGAGGGAAGGAGAGGGAAACAGGGACTCTGGGAGCCCTGAGACCCACATGTGACACAGACATCTCCCCAAGCTTCCAGGAGGAATCTTTGGCTGGGTGCAAAGGGACCAAGGGATGAATCAAACCTACCTCTGAATCCCCACCATGGACATACCAACAACTGCTTTGAGCTGACCCTCAGCGGGGAGGGCAAGAAAGCCCCTTGGGCTTGTCCAGCACCACTTTTGGAGACCCTCCCTTCAATCCTTACTGCACAAGCTCCTGGCCTCCCTTCCCCTCTCCCCAGCCCCCCCCCCCAGCGCCCAGGTACCATTGGTCACTTACTTGCAGGACAGCTGATTGATGCCCTCAATGTAGTAGCAGACCCCACCATTGACACAGTATGACTTGGCGGTTTCATTGCATTTCCGAGCATGCCCAGACCATGATGAGAGGGTGGTGGCCACTGGAAAGAGAAGAAACATATAAAGTGACACATTTATTGCTGTAGCTCCCCTTCAAAATGTATCAACTCAAGGGATCAGCTAGGGGTATGGGGAGAAGGAGGGGGAAAAAGCATTTATTAAGTACCTACTTTGTGTCAGCACTTTGCTAAGGGCTTTATAACTTGTCTCATTTGACCCTCACAACAACTCTGGGGGTAGGGGCTATTATGCCACTCTGAACAGGTCACTTAACCTTTGTCTGTCTCAGTTTCCTTATCTGACAGATGAGGGGGTTGGCTACTCATTGGGTGAGAGAAGTTGAAAATAAAAAGATCCCCCCTCTATTTTACAGTTGAGGAAACTGAAGCAGAGATTAAGTGACTTACTCAGGGTTCACACAAACAGTGTATTATTAGGGACAAGACTTGAATCCAGGCCTTCTTTAGCCACTATACCTCACTGATTTCTCAATCACTTATTTACTTGGTGATACAGTTCTACCTTCCTTTAATTCTTCCACGAAGTCCTGTGTCATAAGAGTATATATTTAGGTCTAGAAAGGACCTTGGAGGTCATCTAGAAGCAGCTGGGTGGTACAGTAAATAGAAAGAGCACTAGACATGGAGTCAGGAAGACCTGAGTTCAAATATGGCCTTATATACTTAGTAGCTGTGTGACCCCGAGCTAGTCATTTAACATCTCTCTGCCTCAGTTTCTTCATCTGTAAAATGGGCATAATGATAGTACCTACCTTTCAGGGTTGGTATGAAGATCAAAAGAGATAATCCATGTAAAGTATTTTGTAAACCTTCAAGTGCCACATAAATTCTAGTTGTGATCATTGTTATACTTACTGTTTTTATCATTGTCATTGTTATCTAATCCAACCCATTCTTTTTTTTTTAAACCCTTGTACTTCGGTGTATTGTCTCATAGGTGGAAGATTGGTAAGGGTGGGCAATGGGGGTCAAGTGACTTGCCCAGGGTCACACAGCTGGGAAGTGGCTGAGGCCAGATTTGAACCTAGGACCTCCTGTCTCTAGGCCTGACTCTCACTCCACTGAGCTACCCAGCTGCCCCCTAACCCATTCTTTTTATAGGCTAGAGAACTGTTTTCCAGAGAAGTTAAAGGATTTGTCCAAGGTCACGCAGGAAATCAGTGGCAGAACCAGGAATTAACTCAGGTTCTGACTCCGAACCCAGTGTCTGCTTTCCACTGTACCCTGCCACCTCTCCCTAAACCCTTAACTGGGTTGAACAAGCCAGTCTGATGTCTAACCAGCTTTCCCAACGGAAAATACCTCAGCTATTTGCCCCTCCCAAAGGGCCCCCAATACATAAAATGATCTATGGGCACCTTATTTTTTATGCTTGAGGAAGGAGGTTCTCATATTACCTGCAAGATAATCGTGTATCTTCTCCTCCCCTTCTTGTCCCCAAGCTAGTCCTTCTCCCATAGAGCTTCTGAGAAAGAAGCAGCCTCCTCAGGAGGCAAAGTTTGGTGGCCCTCCGGGCAAGCACAAGCATTTTCTCTCCATCTCTGTCACCGGGACGCCCACCCAGTTCTGTGGAAAGTTTCCTCATGGTGCCTTTAAGGGAACACACTGGGAACAACCCTTTGCAATGAAACAACTTCCTCTGAGGCCCAGCTCTTCCAGGCCTACCTTCCCGGGGAGTGCTCAGGTGAGCTCTACAGGGAAAGCCAGACATAGAAAAATGAGGTCATCTCAAGACATGGGAGATAGACATCTAAGAACGAGTCTCATCAAAGCCTGTTTGGGTTCATTCTAACCAAAGCGCGCCAGGGAGCCTAGATAGGGGCGGGGGTGCCAGAAAGAGCCTAAGGTCCGGGATCTCTACTCACTGGATGAGCTTGCTCACAGCCTCATGGTAGCAATCTACTCGCTAGAGCCAATTTCTTCAGAAGAGTGTGAGGAGATACTTGGGAACATCTCCCTCTCTCCCCAAATAGATAGTTTACGGGTAAAAGAAACTACTTTCTTATCAGCATCTCTTCTTCTAAGAGGCTTTTATCCTTGGCACATTCTCCTCCCTCTTCCCCGGCCCAATATTCTTTGGCCCTCTAGCATTATTTGATATAGGCCTACACCAGCCTAGGCCATAAATCATGAGGCTCCAGGGAGGCCCAGAGCAGAGACAGAAACTCAAAGGGGAGGGAGAAAGGGCCAGCTGTGATATGAAAACAGGCAGAGGGGAAGATTTGGTTTTTAATGCATCTTTGTCCAGGATATATATCTTACTTTAATAGAAGGACCTAGAGAAATCACCTTTCAAACCAAAGCTTTGTTCTTAGATGCTTGAGACTGAGGTCAGGGGGCATCCAGAAAGTCAACATGCAGCTAAGAATCCCTCAGTCTTTCTCCTTTTCCTCTCTTTGTCTTTCTTCTGTGTCTGTCTCTCTCTCCTTCCTTCCTTCCCCCTCTCTCTCCCTCTCTACCTGTTTCTCTCTCTTCCACTCCCTTTTTTTCTTCTTTCCTTTTTTCTCCCTCCCTCTTGCTAGCCTTCCTTCTGTCTCTATCTACCCCTCCCCCATACACACATACGTACTCTCATCATTCTAACAGTGAAAGAATTGACAGGGAATAAGCTCAAAGAGGACAGCTGGGAAATCAGCTCATTTCCTACCCAGCTCTCAGGTGCTCTGTGGGCTTCAAGCAATAGTCTGATGGCCCCTGGGCCGCCCAGCAGCTGAACTCTACCTTGGCTGAGCCACTTTCAATCAGCTAGAGGGTGCTAGATTGCCGAACAGGATGCAGTCCTTGGTTCCTTAGTGTTTAGACATTTGGGGAGATGGATGGACCAAGTGGGCTTGGGAGTATATACATAGCTCTCAGTCTGTATATATCTAACAAACTCATGGATAAAACCCAGCATATCACCCTTTGGCTTTTGAACCTCTCCCTCTGCACCACAGAGGACCCCAAACCTAAATGTTTCTAGTGGCCACCCCCAAGATCTAGGAATTTCCCCACCCATCCCTGGCACCCTGCAATACTTCTCAAATCAAACTCATGCATCAGAAACTTGCCTAGGCACATCAATCTGAAGGAGCCCTTTAACCTGCTAGACTTTGGTCAAGGGAATCTAAGTCAGTGAGAGCCAGGGGATGGGAATGAAAAGATGGAGAAAATAAAATATTTAGAGATGACTCCCTAGAATCAGGGACCATATCCTTAGAGCTGGAAGGGATCTAAAAAGTTGACTCATTCAACCCACTGTTTTACAGATGAAGAAACTGAGGATAAGTTATTTGCCCATGGTACAAATTAGTAGAGCCAAGATGTGAACCCAGGTTTTGACTCTTAATGCAATGTTCTTTCATGCTGCTTTTTCCTAGGGTCACAGAATGTTTGAAATGGAAAGGACTCTCAACGTTTTCTAGGCCAATTTCCTCACCTTACAGATGAGGAAACTAAGGCTTAGAGAGTCCAAGTGACTTGTCCAAGCAAGGTCCTTGTCCAGTGTTATGAACTTAAACCCAAATGTAACTTGAAACATCTTTTTTTTAATCCTTACCTTCTTTTTAGAACCAATACTAAGTAATAACCAAGACAGAAGATTGGCAGGGGATGGGCAATTGGGGTTAAGTGACTTGCCAAGGGTCACATGGCTAGGAAGTATCTGAGGCCAGAATTGAACCTGGGACCTCCCATCTGCAGGTCTGGCTCTCAATCCACTGAACCATCTAGCTGCCTCCTCTTGGACATCTTAATGGCATCATCTAGGGGGATATATGCAAATAAGATGCAAACCACAAACAAATACCACCACCTCCCCTCTTCTCCCACCCACATCCACACCTAATAAGTGATCTGAGGGAGTCTCTCTGCCACCCTGTCCCAGACAACCTCTTTTGTTAGTCAGATCAAGAGAAGAGCCTGCTCTCCCCTCTCTTTGTCCCAGTGGTCTCCAGTGACTCCTGGCCGGGCTTGCTGGCTCTGCTCTACAAGGTCGATGGCATCAACCAGAGAAAAGAGTCTGGTCCAACACGAAGGGGACCAGGGTGGTACCTACTCCTTGTAGGAGGTAAAAGCCAACCACATTAAATAGAATCAGAGTCAGGCAGACCTGAGTTTAATATGTAGTCCATAGGCAATAAGCATTTATGACTTATTATAATACTTATTATTATAATAAAATAGACAATATTACATTATATATTTAATATTGTTATGTTATATTTATTATGCTAAGAACTGTGCTAAATGCTGGAGTTCAGATCCCACCTCAGACATTTACTAGTTGTGTGACCCTGGGCAAACCACTTAACCTTTCTCTCAGTTTCCTCATCTGTCAAATGAAGACAGTGATTGCTAATTCCAGACACATATATCCTTTTGCATCATTGGTCTCCTTTTTCTAGGGATATGCCCACATATGCCAAGATGGACTTGGCATGAAGAAACAGTGGGTGCCACTTAAAGGGATGCTGACCTGACCTGATTTTCCTTGGAGACAGAGAATGAAGAGTTATTCCCTTTGGGGAAACAGATGCTAGTGGCTAGACATCAGGCTAAGGAACTCTGATTGCTACATTCAGAGCCATATTTTGAACATAACAAACCTTGTCTGCAGTAAACATTGAAACAAGGAGATCCTCATTCCGGGTTTACTGGGTGATTAAGGACATTTTAGAAAGAACTCTGGATTTAGAAAAAAACCATCAGTTCCCTCCAATGGCAGGGTACCAAGGCCAGAAGAACTCTCTAGGTTCTCTCTGGTCCTTACACTCTGATTTGGGCATGTTTTCCTTCTGTCTCTTACTCCACATATATGCATACTACAATTAAATTATATTAACAAATATTAAGCATCTATTATGTTCCAGGCACCAGAGATAAAAAGAACACAGTCCTTGCCCTAGAGCAGCTTACATTAAAACAATTAGTACTGAAGGGGACAAAGTTCTAGAAATGTTTGAGAAAGATGACCTTAATAACTGAGGAGGGAGGGGGAAGAGTTTAAAGGAGACTCAATGGAAGAGGTAGGCCATGAGTTCATCCTTGAAGGAAGACAGAGATTCTGAAAGATGCAGCTGAGGAGGGATGGTCTTTTGGCCAAGGCAGATAGCTCCTGTGAACCACTGAGGCAAGTACTGGAAAGTCAAGCGTGGGGAGCTGCAAGTAATTTTTAGCTGGAATACAGTGTTGAAAAGAAGAAAACAATTAGGGTTAGAACAGTAGGTTGGAGAAACAACAGAGAGCTCTAAACTTCAGGCTAAGGAGTTTATGTTTTATCCTCGTGGCAGAAGGAAGCCACTTCAAGTTTCTGAAATGTTTAGAACCATGACTTAGGGATTGTATTTTTCAAATGTGCAAAGGATGGACTGGAAATGGAATAGACTGGTGGCAGGAAGACAAATGAGAAGGATATTATGAAGTTGCAGGCCTAAACTAGGTGAGAGGGAGTAAGAATGGAGAGGAGGTGATCAATAAAAGAGATATTGTGGAGGTCAAGATGAAAAGATTTGACAATTGACTGGATATGAGGATGAGGCAGAAAGAGGAAGCTAAGATCTCTCCAAGGTAACAAACCAGGTGACTCAAGAGATTGATTTATTTCATAGGGAAAAGGAAAATCTTGGAGGAAGGGTAGGTTTGGTGGGAAAGATTAGTTTGGTTTTATAAATGTCAGTTTGAGGTGCTGACAGAACTTCCAGTGGAGAGGTGAAATTCCAGTGGCTTCCTAATACCTCTAGGATTAAATATGAAATCCACTGTTTGGCTTTTAAAGCCCTTTATAACACGACCCCTTCCTACCTTTCCATCTATGTACTCTGCAATCCAGTCACAGTGAGGTTTCTTGAATAAATCATTCCCCTTAAGTTGGGCATCCCCCTTAGCTGGAACACTCTCCTTCCTCATCACCACCAAGTATCAGATAAAATCCCAATTTCTACAAGGAGCCACTCCCAGACCCACTTAATGGTACTCCCTTTCCTCTGATAATATCTCCAAGTTATCCTGTTGTACATAGCTTTTTACATGCTGGCTCCCCCATTAGACTGGGCGCTCCTTGAGAGCAGGGTCTGTTTTTGCCTCTCCTTGGATTCCCAGAACATGGCACATTACCTGGCACATATTATGCATGTAATAAATGCCAAATAATAATAATAGTAATAATAATTGTCAGTAGGTATTTGGGGATGTAGGACTAGAGTTCAGGAAATTTTATGGCTGGATATATGTGTACATGCTGTATGGATGTATTTGAGAGTCATTTGCATGAATGGTGAAATAACAAAGGAGTGATCAGATGGGCAGAACGCTATGGAGGAAGCCAGGGGGGGAGAGTGTTCAAAAGCAGGGTCTCATAAGTGTCGAAGGCTGCAGAAAGGTTAGTGATGGTGAGGATTGAGGAAAGTCTAAGAAATTTAGCTATTAAGAAACTTTTGGTAAACTTGAAGAGGGAAATTTCAACAAAATATTAAGAGTTAGAAGACAGATTATAAAGGACTAATAAGTCATTGGGCAGTATGGAGAAATGGAAATAAGGCTTTAGAGAGCACCTACTATGTGCCAAGGAAGCGGAAGCAGGGAATGGATCGGCATGAGCATTTACCATAGTTCCAATTATGTGCTGGGCACAGTGCTAAGCATTTTATAGATATTATCTCAGCTGATCTTCACAACAACCCCAAGAGAGAGGGATTATTATAATTCTCATTTTACAGCTGAAAAAATTGAGGCAGACAGGAGGTAAGTGACTTGCCCAGGGTCATACAGATAGCAAGTGCCAGAGACTGAATTTGAACTCTGGTCAACCTGACTCTAGACCTAGAGCTCTATCTACGGTACCACATCAATATCTCTTAATTTGTGATTTATTAGTTGAAAAGGAAAGGAAATATAAGATGGCAGGAGGGAAGGCAGATCAAGTGGAAATTTTTTGGTTTTGTTTTTTGTTGCTTTTATAGATTTTTGAACCTAACCCATAATTTTATTGGTTTAGAAAATTCCTGGTGAGGAAATATTTGCATCAATGCAGATCACCATCTGTTTTGTCACTTAAAATCTTAGCAAGTTGAGATGTTAAGTGACTTGTCTAAGGTCACCAACTAGCATGTTATAGAAAGCAGAAGAGGGCAGTTAGGCAGCTCATGCCTAGAGATGGGATGTCTATGGTTCAAATCTGGCCCCAGACACTTCTTCCTAGCTTGGTGACCCTGGGTAAGTCTCAATTTAACCCCCATTGCCTAGCCCTTACCACTCTTCTGCCTCGGAACCAATATATAATATTGATTCCAAGGCAGAAGGTAAGGGTTTAAAAAAAAAAAGAAATCAGAATTTGAACCCAGGTCTTCCTGTCTGCAAGATTGGCTTTCTGCCCATTACACCACAGTTAGCTCTTATCAAGTGAAGAATCTTTTTAAAAGTTTAGGGTAGATCATAACATATTGGTAGATAATAGAAAAAGGAGGGGAGATCACAAGACACAGATGAAAGAGGGGAGAGCAATGATCAAGCCCAAGGCCCCCATTTGATGGTAGAGGGGAAACGGGGAACAAGTGCATGTTTCCAAGGGGAATGAGTGCATGGCTGCTCCCCCAGGGTGAAACATGGCCTAATTCTGAGCTTTTGGCATGAGCTCGGGTGCTCTGGGGCATTACCGGATCCTCCTGGATCCTCCTTTAACCTGGAATTGAAGCATTTGGTTTCTAGAACCTAAGACTGTATTGAGCTGGTTCAACCCTGCTATTTTGCTCCAAGAGAAGCAGCCTTCCGCCAGACCTTTGCTAATGGTTAAGAAGGCCAAGTCCAGAAGGAAAAAATGCTCTCATTTTGGGGGAGAGGGGGAAGTGTATCAGCACCCCAAATTTAAAAAGTAAAACTAAAACCAAAGATTACTTCGCAAACTGGACAGTAATGCTAGAGGCTTGGTGAATATGCCCTCCCTGCCAGACCACTCCCTGGCCCCCAGCCCTAAGACAGAGGAGGCATTGCCCCCATGCTTCTCCCCCACCCCTGCCATGATGGGGTCAGGCCAAACCCACTCCAAACCCACTTGGGGTGGAGTTGAGTGGTTGGAGATGAGTCAGAAGGCATTAAGCCCAGCCCGCCCCCTCCTCCTCTTCCTTCCAACTCCTGTTGCAGCAGGTCTCCCAGGTTCCATGGGTAAACAAGGTAACTGATGCATCTATGCTCAGGCAAAGGGTTGGACTGGGGGCTCTTTCTTTGGCCCCCCAACAGATGGGAGCACAGCTACATTCCCTTGTCAGTCCAGGCAGGGAGACTTGGAAGAGAAGGCTGAGGACTTAGAAGCAAGTAGTTCAATTTCACAAGCATTTATTAGGCACCAACTATGTACCAGACACTGGGTGAGAGCTGCTGGAGCTGTCCTCAAGGAGTTTACATTTTACTACTGCATGTCAAAACTGAGAAGTGCATTGGTGGAACTGAGGCCCAGAAATAGGATATGATTTGTTCCAAACCAAATAGCCTTGACTAGGACAAGAACCCAGGTCTCTTGATTTCCAGGTTGATGACTTCTTCACTTAATCACCCTGCACAGCTGTCTGGGAACAAAGAGGGGAACTCTCCTTGGAATATGTGAGTTTTGTGTTTCCAACCCTGTCCTTAGTTCTGCTACCTGGGTCTCAGTAATTATGTCACTTGGGCCCCCAAGTGCATTGGGTCCTTTGGAGATAACTGGAGACACAGCCCTATAGATCTGGGAAAATCAGAAGGCGAAAGAGAGCCTGGGAGCCCCACAAGCTGAAGAAGGGTACCTTACTTTGTGAATCCAAAGTTCAAACTGCATAAACCCCTGGCAGCCCATGAGGATAGAAGTCCAATTCACTAAGACTTAAGAGAATACCTGGGCCTAGACTGCTGGGCACATACCCTATAAGGGGACCAAGAGTGGATAGGAATTAGATCTTTTTTTTTTTTTAACCCTTAACTTCTGTGTATTGGTTCCAGGGCAGAAGAGTGGTAAGAGTAGGCAATGGGGGTCAAGTGATTTGCCCAGGATCACACAGCTGGGAAGTGTCTGAGGCCAGATTTGAACCTAGGACCTCCCGTCTCTAGGCCTGACTCAATCCACTGAGCTACCCAGCTGCCCCCAATAGGAATTAGATCTTGATTGTCCTCCCTCCCTCACTCACTTCTTCCATTCCTTCCTTCTTTCCTTCTTTCCTTCCTTCCTTCCTCCCTTTCTTCCTCCTTCCTTTCTCCCTCCTTCCCTTCCTCCCTCCCTCCCTTCCTTCCTTCCTCCCTCCTTTCCTTCATTCCTTTGTTCCTTCATTCTTTCATTCATTCATTCCTTCTTTCCTTCCTTCTTTCCTTCCTTCCTTCCTTCCTTCCTTCCTTCCTTCCTTCCCAGAGTGGGTGATATACTCCATGAGCCCTGGATCTTAGGGCTGAGAATCCCTCAGTGAATTGCCCTCAGGTACACAGATATTTACTATATATTTAAGAGGCAGAGTGGTGGTGATAAGAGAATATATGAGAAGAAAACAGAGTCCTTGCCTATAGGGAGCTCACAGTCTAGATGGGGAGACTGGACATATTAGCTGAGTAAAAATACAAGATGACAATACCAACAGTGTCATTGGGTAATTAACTCTGGAAAGGCAAGGAATATTGTAGAAATTCAGAGAAACGAGTGATCTGCGTGGACTAATATAAGGCAGGGAAGGCTTCAAGAGGGAAATAGGGCTTCAGACAGGCCTTGAAGGATGTGCCCTATTTGAAATAGGCAAAGAGAACCTGGGAGGGCATTCTAGGAGAACAAAGGATGAGTAATGGCTTGTAAATTGGAGGGAAGTGCAAAGCATGTTTGGGACAAAGTCAAGAACAGCAGTTAGGTTGGGACACAAGCACTTGGTAGTAGGGGTAAAGAGAGAGAGAAGACTAGGAAGATTGACTAGTATAAAATTGAAGATGCCAGGCTGAGGAGTTCATCCTCAATCCTGCAGGCAATGGGGAGCCAGTGATGCTTTTTGAGCAATGGTTACTGATGGTGGTAGTGAGCAGGATGGATTGAAAAGAGAAAACATTAGAGGCAGGTAAACTCGTCAGTCAGGAAGCCACTGCAATAGAATAGGAGGATAAGAGTGGTTGCAGTGGGAATGGAAAGGAGGGGAGAAGATAGGTTTAAAAAGAAGAATTAATTGGATCTGGGGACTGTATAAATAAATAGTTCCCAAGGGACATTTATAGTCAACGTTGATGCCAAGATTTCCAGGCTAGATGACTGGGAGAATAAGAACAGAAAGGGAAGCCAGAAGATGGAGCTGGCTTAGGAAAGATGATGATGGATTCTGTTTTGGACACACTGAGTTTGAAATTCAAGTGCATCCAAGTGGAAATGTCTAATGCGGGAAGAGGCTGGAAACACAGGATTCAGGAAAGAGGTCAGAGCAGGGGAGCTACACAATGTGGTTTAGAACATAGGTGCTCAGAGAAGGAGGAGAAATCTGTGTACTCTAACTAAGGGATGGGATGAAGGGGTCTGAGAAAGCTTCAGGAAGGAGATGGGGCTTGAGCTGGGTATACAAGAAGCAATAGGAGGTGAATAGGTGGGAGAGATTCGCTCCAAAGAAGAAGAAACCAGAAGTTGTATTTGCAATGGGACACTGACTGAAGAATAGATTGAACCCTTCTTTCTACCCATCACTACCACAGTGCCCAAGAGGCCAGAAAGTTAACATCCATCCCTCAATGGTCCAAATATGGGCACCAAGGAATTGTCCTCCCAGTTCCACTATTCCCACTCCCGCTTGCCTTCCCCAGTCCTCTGAGAGGAGAATGTAGGAGGCCGCCTGTCAGAGGACTATTCCCCAGTAAGTGATAAAACAAACACAGGGTAGAAAAATCAGCTCACACTCCAGCCCAGGGGGCCCAGCCCTGACTCCCCCAGCTCCGGCTCCTGGCAGTCGAGCCACCCATAATTGCCTTCTAAAAATATCCCTCCCCCACCTATAGATTTCAAAATATTTAGTTTTCAGGGTATTTAAAATGTGAGCCGGCAGCTTTGCCAGCTCTAGATAACAAAGCTAAACATTTATCCTTTCACTGCATTTCTCTTCATCAGTGGAGATCACTGGGTTTGATAGAGAGAGGGAGTGCGAACCTGAGTGCAAGATGAATCATGTGCCAGGAGGCTCCCCAGCAGTGCACAGTGACGGGGAGCCCCCCGAATCCTCCCACCCCAGCCCCCACCTCCCTGACTCTCCCAGAGACGTACCGCTGTTCACATTCAGTCTGCCTTTGGCTGTGTCCTTCCCGAGAATGTTCTCTGCCTCACAGACATACTCCCCAGCGTCTTCCAACTTCACCTTATTGAACTGCAGCCTGGAGTTTCTTCTGTTTGGGGGGGGGGGGGAGAAAGGAAAGAAGTTTTGATTGAAGGTGAATTGTTCTTCCCCTGACTGCCCCGAGACAGCCCATCTTCCAGCAATGGAAGAGGAGGGAGGTACACAGCCTATGACCTGAGTGCAGCTGCAAGGGATGGAGAAAAGCTACTGTTCTGGAGGGTGGAAGCCCTTGTCCTGAGAGTTCTTAAATTGGTCAAGGGACCTACAAGTACTTTCTAGGCTGGGGCCCTAGGAGAATAGGAAATCCCCTTTCCAGCCCCACAGCAAACTCCTCCCTTTTTGCTCCCCTGGCCTGCTGCTCACAAGCACCACAGGGGTAGGGGCAAGGTCAACTCAAGAGGAAATGGAGAAGAAAGGAGTCTATCAGAAAATGAAGAAAAGTCCACTTAGAAGAAACAAAGCTAGCACTGCTTATCAGCTGCTGGGACCAGCTCCAGAAGAGATAGCTGGGAGCCCCACTGAGGCCTCAGCTTGGGGAGGAGGGGCACTTTCTGCAAATGTTGGAGGCCCTGAGAGGCAGGCTACTGTGGCCAAATGGATTCTCATGAACTTTGAGGTTTGGTGAGGTTAAGATGGGACCAGGTGCTCCCCAGCACCTCGGAGAGCAGCCACTTTGATAAAAGCTTTTCAGGGCTGCTGAGTTGCCAACACCTAACCCCAACCTAGAGCATTGCTCCTCGCCTCTCCAGCTCCCAACCTTTCTGATCAGGTGGGCTTGCGGTAGAATGCCACATCACCACCATCACCACCACCACCTATTTGTATGAACACTTTGAACATTCTCCCCTCTCATCCTTCTGAGAAAGGGAAGAGGAAGGGATAATTAGTCCCATTTTGCAGATGAAGAAGTAAGCGTGAGGCTCACGCAGGCCTTTAATAGTAGAGCTGGTCCTAGAGCCTCCACCTTCTGACTTCTAGGCTAAGTATCTTTCCCTAGCAAACTCTGTACCACCTTTCCTTTCTTTATTGGTGAACTAGTGAGTGCCCTCCCTTCATGAGTACCATGAGGACCAGGGAAGCCAGAGAGCACTAAATACTACATCTTGGAGGGAAGTAAAGTGCCTAACTAATCACCCTCCCTCTCAAGGGTCCCTGCTTGTGACTCAGAAGCTAATCAGAGGGAGGGCACTTCCCACACAGGTTGATTCCTACCCTGACAAATCATCTCCTTAGAAAATCTAGGGGTCTGTCCCTCTCTTTGGAATCTCTTCGGCCTCTCAGCTAGCTAAGGCTAGCTCAAAAGCAATCGTTCTGAGTGGGGGTGGGGTGCAGCTGTTCTATTAATTAGCTGTTCGTTGATACAAAAATATATTTAAAAAAACTTCTCAGTAGTTGATCTTAGTACCTATTCCTTTGCCTCCCAGTATACTTCTTGGCACAACTTTCCCCTCCCCAGCACCAAAGTGGGCCATAGTGAAGGTACCAACATCCACTTCTTTCTCATAAGTTGTCTTTTCTGTATTTTCTGCTCTGTCACTTTTATCTCCATTTCCTTTGAGATGGCACTACTCCTATTCCTCTGACATCCCTAACTCCTCAGAACCCCCCTGGCCCTACCTAGAGAATAACTGTTGGCCCTTCCCATTCCCTAACCCCTCAACCTGGCTGGTCTTCTGGATAAAAGCACAGGACAGCAGCCTGTCCCCTGGGAGAAACAGGACAAAGCAGGAAAATCTCCTTACACAACAGGACTTCTTCTTTTCATTATTGAATAGCAAAACTAATTACCAACTTCCCAGAATATGCCTTGCCCAGGGGCCCCTAGCTATTGCCGTGAGCAGAGTGTGTGAGGGATGTGGGGGGGGGGGAGTGGAGGAAAAGCAGTGGGGGAAGGGTGAGATGATTAAGACAACTGGAGATAGGGAGAGCCAGAAACCCAGTGGGGTGGGAGGAGGGAGAGGGGGACTGGTATGGGGATGGGAGGATCATATCAAACAAATCAAACTGTCAAGCACCACTTGTTTCTTTTCTAGGGAAATCTCCCCCTTCAATGAGTCCAGAGGCCTCTAGGGACCATCTCCCTCCTAGGACCCCAGGGGACAGCTCCCTAACAGTTGTCTAGTCAACATTTCTTGTTGCTATGGAGATATAGTCAGTGATGCCACAGCTATTGCTCCTTCCCCAAAGCATATTTTCAGCTCCTTGGCCCAGCTTCTGCCCATGGCCTTGGGGCTCATTCTCCTTGTCAATTACATTTGGTTTCTTTTATTAAAAATAATCTTTAGACTTATGAGAAAGAAAAACTAACCACATTCAGAGGAAGAACTGTAGGAGTAGAAACAAAGAAGAAAAACAACTGCTTGAACACAAGAGCTGATGGGGATATAATTGGGGATGTAGACACTAACCAATAACTCTAGTCCAACTATCAATAATATGGAATTGGGTCTTAATCAATGATACAGGTAAAACCCAGTGGAACTGCAAGTCAGCTATGGGGAGAGGGAGGGTTTAGGGGAGAGGTAATGAATATGAAACATGTAACTATGGGAAAATATTAAAAATTAAAATAAAAAAATCTTTAAGGTCCCTCTGACCATCCTTCCATCTCCTCCTAGGCTCCAACTTAATCAGAAACTATGTTCCCCTTTGTTAGGAGTCTGCTCTTGCCACCACTCCCCAGAAATCTCACCCCAGAAAAAGGGAGACATGTGGTGGTCATGGAGTCAGGCAATGTAAATGTAAATGTTGAACTTTTAGGGCCTAAAAGAACAGTTTTGCTTCCCTCCCCTTTTCCCCATACCCCAATTTGGAAAGTTTCCTTAGTGGTCCAGCTTTTTAAGGGCAGTGCATGGAGGAATAGGTCTAGGCTTCAGCTAGCTGAATGGTAGATCCAAGGATGACCTTCCCAATGGCAAGGGAAATATGGGAATATGCAGTCAAGTAATCTTTTTTGGAAATCTTCAGGAAGAACAGTATAGGCATATTAAGGTGCTCTGTTCTGAGGTAAGGAAGTCACATATGATGCCCTCTGGAGACTTCTACTATCTGTAAGACAGAGGTTCTTAAACTAGGGCTCACAAATTGTTTACTTTCTTTTGCAAATGAATTAAATATATTTAGCTTCCACTGTAATCTGATATATTTTGTTTGAAGCACTTAAATACATCATTCAGAGAAGGGGCTCATAGGTTTCACCAGACAGACAAAAGAATCCATAACCACCCCTCCCCCCCCAAAAAAAAAGGTTAAGAACCTTTCTTCTGTGAGACTTAGATGATCAGGCATTTTAGAATTAGGACCCATCCCACTGGTTACTCATTAGAAGGGAAGGGCTCAGAGGGAAAAACTGAGGCACACAGTATGGTACAAACTCCATAGAAGAGAACACAGAGGAGAGAATTAGGCCCCCTGGTAAGTCTTTAGAGTCAAGCTCTTGTCTTCCCACCATCTCACCAGCTTTGGTTTCTAACTGCTCTCCTCTATCCTATCACAATGGAGTCCTGTCTTCTACACTCTCCTCCTCCTCCCCTCAGTTTAACATCCTTTCTTCTCAATGGCTCAGGTTGTCTCTTCATATGTTGTATCCCCTTGGTTTCTAAGTTTTATTTCCCTGTGTGACTTGGCACCCCCATTCTCATACAGTGGCTCTGGTAGGAATACTCCGCCTCTCCCCAGCCCCCCCTCCAATCCCCACATTTCCTCTCTGAGCTGCCCGCCCGCCTGCAGGGCCTGTCCTAGCCTGCTTCTCATTAATGATGGAACATGTAGTTCTCCAGGGGAGGGACCTGGATCCTGAGCTGGGGGGGGGGGGGGGAGGAGGGAGAGATGGAGATTAAAAAAAACTGCCTGGGAATGAAGGAGAGACTGTAGTGAAGCCTTGCAGACAGACTGTGACAGAGGAAGAGAGAAAATACAGCAATACAGAGAGAGAGAGTGAGAGAGAGAGAGAGAGAGACAGAGACAGAGACAGAGACAGAGACAGAGACAGAGACAGAGGAGAGAGACAGAGAGAGAGAAAGAGAGGCAGAGAGAGAAGGAGAGAGACAGAGAGATATACAGTGACAGAGGTAGAAGAAAGTATTTTCTATGGATGTAGTATGTAGTAAATGAAGAAGATAGATTTCTATTGTTTTTCTTGGGTGGGAGGGAACAAGCACTTGCCCCTTCCAAGCCTGATTCCAAAGGGCTCTGAGGCTCAGGGCTAGGGGCAGATCTGTCTGAACTTCTCAGTATTGCAGGCCTAAAGCCTGTGTGTGGGGATCTAATTGGGCTACTTCCATGGGAATGGTGGTGGGGAGGGTGGGGGAGAGGAGGGAGAATAGGCCACACATAGATGTTTTCTCAGCACCACATTGTCCCTGTAACCCTCCTTCCAAACAGAGCTGGGATAGGGAAGGGGTGGGGGAAAGGTTTCACTATGAGATAATTGAGTCACACACATTATATGAAGTGATTTGGGGGAGTCATTTAATGTTACAGGGTGCACAGGAAGGAAAGATCTGGGGATCCTCCACCTCAGCTCTAGAGAACAACCTGAAAAAGGGCCATAGCAATTGTCTCAGGAAGAAAATGTGAAATTGAGGAGGGCCTGAGTACCCCAGAGTTAGAAGAAAACAACTGCTTAGTCATAAAAATCCTCCAAGCTTCAATCAAGGTAAAGGACAGGGTCAGACTGGAGTTCCATTTTCCTGAATTCCACCTTGGGATTCCTACCAAAATGGAGTGGAGGAGAGTCAATTCTAGATCAATCAGAAGAGTTACTTCTAATGATGCCACGGCTCACTTCCCACTGATCAGGACCTGTGTCCATGAGCCCCATGCCCAAGGTTTTAAAGGACTCTCACAGCAAAACCTACAACATGAAGGCTGCAGATCATTCAGCCTGGCCACCCCTCTAGCTACCACAAGTGGTACTGACCACAGGCAGCCAATAGAAGAGGAAAACATCAGAAATATGCCCTCAGCAACATCAATCCCAGGGCCTCTCTACACACTAGGTTTTTCTTTGAAGGGACTGGTATGGGTTTAGGGATAGAAAGGGGGTTGGGGAAACTGGTTTTATGTAGCTCTCTGGTGGTAGGGAGGGAGAGAAGGAGGGATATGGTGCTGCCCACTTTTAAGTTTACGTGAATGAACAGGACAAGGGGAGAGGAGGTAGAGGAGATCACTGGCTGCAGTTGGAAGGGATCCTGGGTGGGGTGAATGTTGTCCAAGGGACAACATGTGCTAGCAAACTGAACAGAACAAAAATTTGAGTCTGGGATACAAGGAAGAATCCAGGAGGACTTTTATTTTGCTGGTAGTAAGGAGCTTTTCATTAATAGCATCCCTATTCTCCCTTCCCACTCACCCACACAACCCCTCTGGTTCACTGACTTAATGGCTGCCATGGATACAGGTAAATGTTGAGATGTTACCTTTTTCTGGTAGGAGGCATAGACAAGGGACTCATTCCTGGGGTCTTCTCAATGCTGCAGCTGGTTTCCCCCCAGAGTATCCCTCATATACACACTTGCCCAGGGCAGAAGATGATGACATTGGTCAACCCTGTCCAAGATCTCAAAAAGCCCCTATGCTACTTCCCCTAGGCCTAGACTCAAAACAGATGTAACCTAGGGGCCAAGCTTTCAGGAAAGAGATGGACTGGGAATCCCGAGGCTCCAGCAGAAGTAGATAAAAACAAACTAATGTATCATGATCCTGAGCTCCTTATTCCCACTGGAGAAGCCAGGGACAGACAAATACTTTCCCAAGGACAGATATTTTGCATCCTCTTCAAACAGTGGCTGACTAAAACAGATGACTGAAACATCCAGGTACTCTCTTCCTAATTCCTCCCGTCTTGTAAACACCTAAATGCAGCCACTTCTAGGGAGGAGAGGGTGGCTGCATCAGAGTCAGTAGGGCAGAACTGTAAAGCAGCTGGTTTGCCTTGCTATTCCCTCTCCCCAAGCTGCTTTTGGTCACCCTTCCCAAGGGCATATCTGGTGCTTGTCGCTTTCTCCTACCATTCTTTAACATCGTGTCTCTTCCCCTTGGGACTTTGTGGTCTGTAAAGTGACAGCCAGCAATTTAATCTAAGTTAAGCATCTCTAATGGGTACATATGATACCCCTCAGAGAAACTAGGTACCTTTGAACAGAAGCATTATGAGGCTAACACCACAATCTAGAGCAATGACTAATGGTGAGGCTTTCAGACATTGTGGTAAGATCCTGAGGAGATAAGGAAGGGTGGTCTCTTTCATGGCCCCTGGAATCACTCTAGATAGACTGTCTCCTTCACTTATGAATTAAAGTTGCCTTCCAAGAATCACAAAAATTTACTGAGCACTTGCTAAGTCCTCAGGATCCTGATGGCCCCAGAGACAAGGCAGACAGAGGGACTGAGTAAAGAATAGGAGGAAGGAGAGATATCAGGCTGGGCAATATGTATCCTGGGGGAGAGGGGGGTTGCTAATTAACCTTAGGGCGAGTGCAACCCCAAGTTCTCAGTTTTGCCTCTTGCTCCTGTCCTTATGAGGCCAGCTGGGATTTCAGAGCCTGGATTCCCAGCTCTCTGCTTCTTGGAGGTCACCCAGCGGGTTTGGGGTAGGCCGCTATTGTTTGGGAAAGCAGGTACTTACTTGCCATTCCCATACTTAATTCGGATATCCTTGCTCCTGTTGAGCTCCTTTCCATCCTTGTACCAACGGTAGGTGGGCTGGGGATAGCCGGCAGCTGCCTCACACTTCAGGGACTGCTTTTCCCCCACCTGGGCCGTCTGGCTCTTCATTTTCTTCAACTTGGGTGGGACAGCTGAAAAAACACAAGACAGAAGGAGCCATCAATCCCAGCTCTGGAGGTAGTACATAGCAGATGGGGATTCCCCTGAAAAGGCAACAGAGTGTGCATGTGCCTGGTGAGGCTTGGCCCAGAGCTGGCCAAATTGTTATTTTGGCAAGGTTTATCTCAGGTGCCCCCAGGCTTCTTCTTTTTTGCCTTTCCCCCTTTTCATGGAGCATCTTAACAAATCTTTCAGTGACCCAGATCTTTCCTTTTCCCTTTCTCCTTTTCCTAAATCTGCTTTCAGGAAAGGATTGGCAATCAGTCATTCACATCTGAGTGTGAGCATAAATAATTGCAATATTATTAGCTGACATTTATATGAGCACTTTAAGGTTTCCAAAACACTTTAGATACATTATCTCATTTGTGTCTCATAACAACCCTGTGAGGTAAGTACCACTGGTATTGTTATCCCCATTTTGCAGAAAAAGAAATTAAAGCTTTATAAGATATTACATGAGACCAACTTAAAGCAACTCTAAGGTTCTGCTTCATAATGGTCTGTTGATTATGTCATATGCAAAGATGACCAAAAAAGGAAAATTATAAACATTGGTGTGCCCGTGGGAAAACAAACACACATTAATGTATTGATGAAGCTGAGAACTTGTCTGGCCATTTTGGAAGACAATATGGAGCCATGCTCCCAAAATTGCTAAGCTGTCCATATCCTTTGACTCAAGCATATCACCACTAGACTTAGATCCCCAAGGCCTCAAAGAAAGAAGGACACATATCTGTAACTGGTCTTTTTGTGGTATTAAAGAGCTGAAAACTAAATGGGCACCCATCAATTGGGGAAAAGCTGGACAAATTATGGAATACTCTTGTGCTGAAAAAATGATGAAAGGGACAATGTCAGAGAAACCTGGGAAGACATGCATGGCATGATGCAGAGTAAAATGAGCAGAACCCAGAGAAACAATTTACACAACAATATTGTCAAGCCAACAACTTTGAAAGCTTTAAAACCTCTGATCAATGCAATGGCCAGTCAAGATTCCAAAAGACCCATGATGAAGCATGCTACTCCATCCTGATGGAAAGATCTGGACTCAAAGTCCAGATTGAGACATAAACTTTTGCATGAGGCTAATGTGGGAATTTGTTTTGATATAAATTATAAGCATTTCCTTTTTTCCCCCTAGTGAGGAAGGGGATGCGGAAAGAAGGAAAAATAGAGTTTGAATACAAAAAAAATTTTTTTAAGGTTGTGATCTACCCATTATCATACAGCTAATGAGTATTAGATTCCAGATTTGAACCCTGATCTTTTTGCTTTCAAATCCCTTTTTTCCCTTTCCATTATATCACACTGCCTTTCAGTGTTCTCTCTCTTAGGGAAATTGAACAATTTTATATTCTCTTTTAGATGTATAGAATTTTGTGAATTCCTTTCCCATTTTTCTTTGATTCTCACCATAAGCAAGTGAATTGTGATCTAAGTATCCTCAACTCTAGATGAGAAAATAGAACTGAGGGAGACAATTTGGCCAAGAATATTTTAGAGTTAGAAAGAACCTTAAAGGATATCGTCTTTCTTTGTATCCTATGCTTAGCACAGTCTGGCATACAATAAATGCTTATTAATAAATGCTTGCTAATAGACTTGACTCCTAATTTTAAGAATGACCATACAGAAGCCAAGGAGTGAAAAGATTTTATACAAGGCCCTGGGAAGTAACTGAGCTGGAATTTAACTCCTAAATCTATTGCTCTTTCCTAAAGCCCTCTGGAACTTGGCGAGGCTGGAACTAGTCTTCTGCCCAGCAGTTCAGTGATTTAACTCTGTCACAGGTTGCCTTTGTGGTAACTACACCTTCAAAGCTGCTGGCCCCTATTCAAAGGATTAGCTGAGTTGGGGGAGGATAAGAGGGTATGTTCCAGGTACCTATAAAATTCCACTCTGTAGTAAGCATGCTGTTCCGAGTCCTGTCGGCATCGAGGGCTCTACCCAGGAACAGAGAGCACTGGGGAGCGAGTCCTGGGATACTCAGCACAACAGGGTGGCTTTCCTGGGTCAGCCTGGCTAGTTTAAAGAAGGAACATAGAGATGGGGTAGTAGGAAGGCTACATTTTCCTAAGGTAGGCTGAACCTAGGCTAACACTCAAGGTCTGGAGGGGAGGGCTGAAAGCAAAGAGCTTCCCCCAATAGTAACTCGTGGTCAGGAATACAGAGTGGTTTCCCTGACTGCTGTGTGACTTCTGGGGACAAAATGAGGCCTAATCTTATTAGTACTGATAGGGGGAGGACAGAATAACATTAATATGGTCCCATGAGAACTGACTGCTTCCAGATGTTTCAGAGTAGGCTTTAAGCAGGAGTCCAGTGAGGGAAGCTGGAACCCAGGGGACCTTGGGGAAAGGAGGAATGAGGATCTTCTTTAGCTACTACTCAGAAAATTATCTCAGGGGTAGTCCCAAGCAAATTGAGGGAACCTTGCTTTTGGGATTCACTGTAGAACATGTCTGGGCTGGAGGGTACAGTGAGATGGCTTAAGGGGTCCAGCATCTATAGGGACACTGAAACCCCAGGTAAGGGAAGGATTTACCTCTAAGTTTATTCTCATTATGCACCTCTAGACCAGAGAAATAGAGAGCCCTCAAAAAGGGGAACTTTAAAGCAGTAAACTAAAGGCAGCTCCAGCCCCAAAGAGAGACTATGGAGTTCAAGGCATGTAATGTAATTAAATGGGACTGTAGGTGGGCAGATATGCAGAGGCCAACAACAGAAAGATAAAGAGCTGTGTATGAAGCGGGGGAACAGAACTTCCCTACAAAACAAACCTACTCCATGGGGGCAGCTGCTAGGTGGCTCAGTGGATAGAAAGTCCGACCTAGAGATAGGAGGCCCTGAGTTAAAATATGACATTTCTTAGCTGTGTGACCCTGGGCAAGTCACTTAACTCCAACTGCCTAGCCCTTATCATTCTTCTGCCTTGGAACCAATACTTACTATAGATTCTGAGACAGAAGGTAAGGGTTTAAAAAAAAGAAAAGAAACAACACTGATGCCAAACCCTGAAAATCCTGGGCTCACCCACCCTCAACCTGGAGCTAGATGGCGAAAGAAGGGAAGAAGTGAATCTCAGGGATTCTCCCTCCTCAACTAGCATCAAGGGTCCCATTTAAACTTTCAGTTCAATATAACTGCATGGTGTGAAGTTCAGGGGATAAGGGAATTCTCTTCGGGGCTGCCCAAATTCTGAGAATTCTCTCTCTTTCTGGAAATCCATCCCTAGAACCTTAGCTTTCATGAAGTTCTTGAGTCAGGAAAGGCTTCAAGACATTCCCTAGTTCACTTCTCCATCTCTGAGAAGGACCTCCCTGAAACTTGCTCAGGCTGCAGATGTTTAGGGGCAGAGAGGTGCCCCTTTGGCAGTTGTGCTACGTCCGATAAAAGGGAAATGCCTCATAGAAACCTTAAGTCACCATGAAAGTCTTTTCCTTGGGGCCGGGTTCTACAAAGTTGAAGGAAAACAGACGACACCACAAAGGTCAAAGGCCTCGGGGCCCCAAGGAGGAGTGGGAGCAGGGGAGTTTGCTGCCTTCATCTGGGGTGCAACACCACCCACCCACTTGCACCCAGGCGTCACTCCTGTGTCCTGCTACTAGCATAAAAAAACAACATCATCAACAAGTTATTTTCATTTTTAGCATTCTGGGAGGCGCCTCTGATGCGGACAGCCCAACCTCGTTAATCTGAGGCAGGCACCGGGCCTTCAGAGATCTGACACAGGAGGCCTGGCTTCACCACCCAGGGAAAGCACAGCCCCCCCCACCCCAGCCCAGCACCCTCCCTGCCAGGCTCCGCCCATCAACAACAAGGGGATAGGTGGGCAGGGCCAGCGGGTTCTTGAAAGGGCTAATGATCCTCGCCCTCCTGACTAATGCTGAACCAGCCCCTTTGCTGGGAAACACCCCGAAACATCAAAGTCTCCCACCTCCCATCTGTCAGCCGGGCCCCAGCACCTCCACAGCCCCCCTCCACCTTCCCAAGTAGCTTCCACCTGCACCCCAGCCCAGATGGAGGTGTTGTCTCCAGCTCCCCTCTTCCCACCCCCGATCCTGCTGCAACCCATAGGCTGGTAATTATAGACTCTGAGTTCAAATGGAAAAGAAAAGAAATGGAAATTTAAAAAAAAAAAATACAACAGATGTAAGAGGCTGCTCCAGCGGGCGCCTGCCCCTTCCCCCTCCTCTGTGAAATGGGCAGCCAGACGGGCTCACAGCCCTGCCTCTGATTGGTCTGCAGGAGGAGTGGCTCCGCCCTCAGGTATGCATGGGTGCAGGCACCACCGAGGGGCCTTGGCATAGATACTCCGAGCTGAGCCAATTTGCATCCCCCAGGGGCAAGGTTTCTGATGGCAGCCTGGCATGCACCTAGCTTGGTGTTTTTGTCTGCCCCTGCCTGGCTTAGGCAGCTAGCTGGTGCACCGGAGTCTGGGAGATCTGGGTTTGAATCCTGCCTCCCTGAGGACCTTTGTGACCCTGAGCAAATCACTTCAACCTTTTATCGGGTTCATTTCTAAAATGGGGATAATAATAGCACCAACCCCACAGGGCTTTATAAGGATCAAAATGAGATAACATATACCAAGCTCTTGGCAAAACCTTAAAGAACCAGAGAAATGCGATTTCTTCTTCTCAAGCAGCCTTGCAGACTGAACCAATGCAGGCCTGATGGAGTCTCAGCTGAACTCAGTTCAAGTGTTAGATAACAAACATTTATTACATGTCTGTTGCCATATTCTTCTGCAGAGAACAGGCTGAGGAAGCCAGGGAGAAGGAGAAGTAAGGTTGGGCCCAAGAGAGAAAGAGAACGAGGTGAAAGAAAAGAGAGAAAGTTTAAAGAGGGAAGGGAGGGAAGAAAAGACCGATTGGAGCCAAGGTTTCAGCTCTGGTTACTTTGGAGAGAGCATCCCCCCATTGACTCATCTGGCGATTTTCCCCTCCACCCTCCATTACATACAGCTTATGTAGAACTCAGCTCTAGGAGAGTCAGTCATTCAGGGGGTTTCATGGGTAGGTAGAGAAGAGTACAGGCACTTGGGGGATCAGATATAGAGATGAAAAAGAGAATTATATAGACAGGGACTAAAATTAAACTAGGCAGCTAGGTGGCACAGTGGGGCTAGAGTCGGGAAGATTCTTCCTCCCAAGTTCAAATATGGCTTCAGACACTAGCTGTGTGATCCTGGGCAAGTCTCTTAACCCTGTTGGCCTCAGTTCCTCATCTATAAAATGAGCTGGAGAAGGAAATGATAAACCACTCCAGTATCCTTGCCAAGAAAACTCACATAGGGTTGCAGTGTTGGACAATACTGAAATGACTGAAGAACGACCAAAAATAAAGAAAGGTAACACAGACACATAGGGCAGAAGCTACAGTCTCCTGGGGGGTAGGATGAGGAGTACCACAGAGGTACATGGGACAGGGACTGTGGTCACCCAGATATCACAGAACTATGTGGGTATATACTACAATCATCCAGGGTGACACAAAGGTTCCCTGCCCCATCCATGAGAGGTATGGGCCACCCTTGCCAGACCCACTGGTTTGGTTTCCTTCTACCCCAAGGGTGCAGACACATTAAATCTGTACCTTCAGCTACAACATACAAGCTGATCCTCTGCTGACTGGCGCAGAAACTTCATACTTTGCCCTCTTAGGGTCTCACCATATTGATGTCAAACTTGGCGTAGACTTGAATTGGTTTTATTTTTTTTTAATTATTTTTTTTCTGAATTGGTTTTAGCCCAAATACAGCTCAGACCTCCTAAAGTCAATCACTCCACCAGCCTTAGTTACCCCCAATAACAGGGACTATAGGCCTGCTCCATTATGCCTAGGTCTAGATCTTCACTCATCTCCAACCTCTAACGGGCCACCTTTTTACTTATTAAGGGCATGATATGGAAGATGATCGGGGCCTTTGTTGTATGTAGCAAGACCTCTCCAACTCCCAGTGGATAGATCTGTTCTTTTCCTCTGCCCCATCTCTGCTGTAGAGCCTGGGTGGTGTGGGGATGAAGGGGTAACAGGAAGGTCAGGTTGCCCAACTTGTTTTAGTTATCTCTCTATTCTAAGCCTCAAGAGCCCCTTGAGATAACTTTATTCACTAACAACATTTTTCGCTCTCCACTTTCTTCAAATTTTGGCCAAGGTTTTTGCAGCCGAGAGTTTCTGGGCCCCAGAAGGAGAGTGGAACCCCAGAGTCATTTGCAACATTCTCCTGCACAGGATGATGACTACCTGAGAGTTCAGAGCCAGAATGAGTTTCTTTTATACCTTCTGATTGGTGAGGGTCTAGGGTCAGAGAAGTCCAGAGGCCTTAGCCTATGGACTCAGGGATAGAATGACTTCTGGAGCATCTCCTCAGTTCTGTGTTAAAATTGTTACCATGATTTGGGGATCTGCTTAGAATGACAAAGAATATGGATATGCAAGCATTATTAACCCCCAAACCTGAGATACTAGAACAAGGCAGCCAGTTCTTGATAGGTTAGAAGAGAAATTTTAAGAAAAATTAAAGGAAGCCCTACTTCACCTGGTAGAAAACTCGTTTCTCTCTAAGAGGTGACATAGGCTAGAAAAGAAACTAAGAATGCCATTTTACCTCCCAACTCCAGGCTTGGCTCTCTATCCACTGAGCCTCCATGAAATAGTTTTGAAAAGGTATGAGATAAATCTATTTGCAGGGTTATCATTTTGAAAAACTAGAAGTTGTGGAAATGCAATAACTTGCGGTTATTTGGTCATTATATTAGGAACATGTACTACATATTGGAAACCAAGATCTCTAACCTATCAGGGAGATAAAACCATAACCTCCCCAAAATAATTCTTCTGTGACAGCCACCCCCTCCAAAGGCAGAATCCTGAATAGGTGAAACTCTGGTACCAGCATTCTACATTGGTAAGGATGCTGAACTTTGTTCTCCAAACCAGAGAAGGACATATTCACCAGCCATTTTAAACAATCCCCAAAGGAAGATTCAACCAGGTTAGGTCTCTACTTACCACAAAAAAAAGTTTTTAAAAAAATCAATGCCTTGGCAAAACAAAAACATAAACAATTTGCCAGGAGCAGCTTGGTGGTTCAGTGGATAGAGAGCCAGGGCTAGAGACAGAAGGACCTGGGTTCAATTCTGGCCTCAGACAGTTCCTGGCAGTATAACCCTGTGCAATTCATTTAATCCCAGTTACCTAGCTCTTACCACTCTTCTGCCTTGGAACTCATACTTAGTATTCATTCTAAGATGGAAGGTAAGTGTTAAAACACACACACACACACACACACACACACACACACACACACACACACACACAATTTACCAGGGCCCCAGGGGTAAGTTAGGGGGAGAAAGGATCTTCCTTTTTGGAAAAGAGTCCTTTTCCCTTCACCCTTTGCCAGAGATGTTGCCTCTTCTTGGGTGCCAAGCAGCACCTTCAAACTGTCCACTCAAATGTTTTTTCTCTATTTCAAGGAAATCAGATGAAAAGAGAAAACCTTGGGCTGGAGCCTATCTTCCTCAACTTCCTCCCATCTTCATTAACTGCAGGGGGGTCAGCTCCACTCTACAAGCTCTACACTAAAGGATCCCTGAATCTGGAGGCTATCTGGGTCAGTCAGTAGGACTGCCTCGCCAGGGTTTTTCTGTCACAATGCCTTTCCTTTCATTCAATTCAACAAACACCTTTCAATAATAGGCCTTCTGAGGTGAGAAAGAAACGAATCCCTTCAGGGAGCTTAGAGTCTGATTAATGCCTCTGCTAAATTTGTTGATAAATAACCAGAATACAAGGCAGAATGTGACAGATGCCATACAAAAGGTGCAGGCAAAATGATTTATAGAAATACAGAGACAGAGCATCTTTGGTTGAAGCAATCAGGACAGGATTTATGGAGGCCGTGTGACATAAAATATAGGTAGGATGTGGAAGGTAGTAAAGAGAACATTCCAGGTGAGAGAGGAGGATCAAGCTGGAAGATGGGGGCATACTGTGTTCCAGAAGTATTATTCTGAAACAGAGGGTGCATAGAGAAAAATTGAGGGACAAGCCAGCAAAAGCAGGTGGGGAGAACTGAAGTTCTTGGGAGGGTGAGGAACTGTATCCCCCATACCAGGAGATTGCTAGCTAGGTACTGAGACCATGTGGAAATGACACTGAGGCAAGAAGAGGGGACAATATGAATCTTATCCAGAAAAGGGGAAAAGGAATGAACAATTCCTTGATACAGGCTACTGACCAGCAAATACTTGCCCAAAGGCAGGCTAATTTATCCTCAAGACTGAAGATATTTCAGCCAAAATCAGAAGGGAAACAACAAATTGGGAAAAAATCTTTATAACAAAAAACTCTGACAGGGGTCTAATTACACAAATATACAAGGAGTTAAATCAATTGCATAAAAAAATAAAGCCATTCCCCAACTGGTAAATGGGCAAGCGACATGAATAGGCAATTTTCAGATAAAGAAATCAAAAGTATCAACAAACACATGAGAAAGTGTTCTAAATCTCTAATAATTAGAGAAATGCAAATCAAAACAACTCTGAGGTATCACCTCACACCCAGCAGACTGGCTAAAATGATAGCAGGGGAGAGTAATGATGTTGGAGGGGATGTGGAGAAATTGGGACATTAATGCATTGCTGGTGGAGTTGTGAATTGATCCAACCATTCTGGATGGCAATCTGGAACTATGCCCAAAGGGCGCTAAAAGAATGCCTGCCCCTTTGATCCAGCCATACTATTTCTGGGTTTGTACCCCAAGGAGATCATAGATAAACAGACTTGTACGAAAATATTTATAGCTGTGCTTTTTGTGGTGGCAAAAACCTGGAAAATGAGGGGATGCCCTTCTATTGGGGAATGGCTGAACAAATTGTGGTATATGCGGGTGATGGAATACTATTGCATTCAAAGGAATAATAAACTGGAGGAATTCCATGTGAACTGGAAAGACCTCCAGGAATTGATGCAGAGTGAAAGGAGCAGAGCCAGAAGAACATTGTACACAGAGACCAATACACTGTGGTAAAATAGAATGTAATGGACTTCTGTACTAGCAGCAGTGCAATGACCCAGGATAATTCTGAGGGACTTATGGAAAAGAACGCTACCCACATTCAGAGGAAGAACTGCAGGAGTGAAAACATAGAAGAAAAGCAACTGCTTGAACACATGGGTTGAGGCAAACATGATTGGAGATGTAGACTCGAAACTACCACACCAATGCAAATCTCAACAATTTGGAAATAGATCTTGATCAATGACACACGCTAAAACCAGTGGAAATGCACATCAGCTATGGGGGAGGGGAGATGGGGGGGTGATGCGGAAAGTAAGAACATGAATCATGTAACCATGATAACTTTTCTAAAAAATAAATACTATTAAATGTTTAAAAAAAAATGAAGATATTTTCCTATCTGTATGACCCTGGTTAAGTAGCTTAACTCCAGTTGCCTAGCCTTTGCTTCTGTCTTAGAAATGATATTAAGAAGGAGTTTTAAAAAAAAGACTGAAAATACTAAAAAAGAAAAAAATCTTCATTCTCTATCTGTATTGAGAGTGGGGATGTATCTATTTCTGAGCAAAGACTTCTCTAAGTTGTGTGTGTGAGTGTGTGTGTGTGTGTGTGATGGAAGAGAGAGGAACTACAATCCCTTAAATCTAAAACATCCCACTTTGACTTGCTGAAATACTGGGCTTTCCCTTGGAAACCTTGGATTCTCTATAGAATGCTGCTTTCAAATGTCACCTGGGTTATAATACTAAGATGCCTAATGGTTAGAGCTAGGGGATTTTTTTTTTTCCTGTTTGTGCATGGGTGGGGGAGTGAAGAAAGGCAGAGAGAGCAAGGAGCACTCAAGTATGGCCAGAGGTTCTGGGTACCATATCTTCCCTTTGTGGCTGACAGCTGAGCACATTCCTTGGGTCTATTCTTCTCTCCCAAATGGAGTAGGGCTGATAGAAAGACTATGGGCAAGGATTGGATCAACTCCAGAGTTTTTTCCAAAATCATCTTGAATTGCAGTCCCCCTTTCTCCCTCCCTCCCTCAAGAATGAAACCTGTACAACTATCTCTGACTTCTGTCTCTAGTCCTAGCCTTCACACAAGAGAGCCCCATTCCCTTTGGAGGGCCTCGGATGACTAGAGAATGGCAGAGGGAGGCCATGAGGAAATAGACAGAATAAAGGGAAATAATGCTTCCTGCCAAAAAGGAACTGAGAATACTTCCTATATTTTCTTTTGCCTTATTACCAGATCCCTCTGTTAGCAGCAGCTAATGAATACTCTGGATGCCTATAAAATGGCAGTACAGTATAATAAGGATCTAAGAAGATATGAGTTCTAATGCCAATTCAGGCATTAACTGGCAATGTGACTTTGTCCAAGTCACTTCCATTTGAGGGCCTCAGTTACTCATCTATAAGAAGAGGAGACTTGGTGTAGATGATCTCTTGCTTTCTGAATTCTATCATCTCCTAAGGTTCCCTCCTCTTTTCCTCTTCTTTCCTTCCCTCCTGAGAGGGGCAGATCTTGACTTTTGGCCACCAGGGGGCACTGCACATGATGCACTGGGCCAAAACTTTGAATTTTTCTGAAATGTCTTCTCATACAAATCCCTAATTAATAATAAATTGAGTTCTTAGTTCCCCTGTACTTCTTTGCTAGGCCATTTGCTATCTATTCCTTTTGTCCCCTCCACCCATTTACCACTCTGGTTCACCCCCTCAGGCTTGGCTGGACCGTGCACTGAAGCAACATTTTCCATTTACACTCCATAGCAGAGGGGGCAAAGAGGTGGCTCAGTGGATTGAGAGCCAGGCCTAGAGACAGGAGGTCCTGGGTTCAAATCTGACCACAGACATTTCCTAGCTGTGTGACCCTGGACAAGTCACTTAACCCCCATTGCCTAGCTCTTACTGCTCTTCTGCCTTAGAACCAATACATAGTATTGATTCCAAGACGAAAGGTTTTAAATAAATAATAGGACCTTGCATACAAGGATAGGAGTAGGGGATGGACCTGCGATTTTAGGAATATAGGAAAATCCTTCTGCCAATGAAGATTGAAATTTATAGGCTAAAGAGTTGCCTAAAACACTGAGAAACAAAGACATTTGTCCAGGATCTCTGGAACAGGGTGTTCCAAAGGTAGAACTTGAATCTAGACCTTCTTGCCTTCAAGGCTGGCTCTCTGCCCACTAGGTCACATTTCCTCTGGGGGGGCCCTGTTCATGGCAGTACTCTTGTATACTTCTGGAATGATGTACATACACCATTGGCAATCCACTTCCTGTGCATGAGCAGAAAGAATACCCATCTAGAAGCCAGGAAACCAGAAGACTCTTTAGCCCTGATTCTGTTACTTATTAGTTATTACTTACCTTTGGCAAGTCACACAGTCTTACTAAGCCTCAATTTCTTAACCTGTGAAATAGCTATCAGAAAGGGCAACTTGGTGGCTCAGTGGATAGACCACCAGGTCTGAAGACAGGAGGTCCTGGGTTCAAAAATGGTCTTAAACACTTCCTAACTGTGTGACCCTGGGCAAGTCACTTAATCCCAATTGCCTAGCCCTTACTGCTCTTCTATCTTGGAAATGATACTTATCAATTCTAAGACAGAAGGTAAGGGTTTTTAAAAAAATGGTTATAAGAATTCCTGCCCTGTCTATTTCACAGGACTGCTAAGTGAGGATCAAATAATGTGAGAGCACATTCTAAGCTCTGAATTCTATTTACATGTAAGGAATCAATAGTTAAACAGATGGTTAAACAGATGGTACTGTGGATAGATCACCTGGAGTCATGAAGATCTGAATTCAAATCCAGCCTCAGACACTACTAGCTGGGTGACCCTCGACAAGCCACTTAACCCTGTTTCCTCATCTGTAAAATGAGATGGAGAAGGAAATGATGAACTCTTCTTTGTGATTGTTTGCCAAGAACACCCCAAATGGGGTCACAAAGAGTCAGATACGACTGAACAACAGCAACATGGTTAGTCTCTGAGGTCAGAAGGAATAGGAAGGAACAGAACAAAACTCCACTCCTTTTCCCCGTTCCCATTTACATATATTCCAGCAAGTTCATCAGTATAGAGAATTTGGTTCAAATATGGTTTCAGCAAGGTTTCTTTGCCAAGAAAACCCCAAATGAAGTCACAAAGAGTTAAACATGACTCGAAAACGACAGAGCAACAACAACAAAAAGGTAATAGGGAGCTACTGAATCTTCTCAGCAGGGGAATGACATGGCCATCCTTGGGCTTTAGGAATATTAATTTGGTAGCTGTGTGGAGAATATATTGGAAGATGGGTGAGACCAGAGGCAAGAGAACAAATAGAAGGCATTTTGTTTTTTCCCCCTAAGCCCTGGTAAGAAGTAATGAGGGCCTGGACTAGGGTGGTTGTAGAAAGAGATGGACATGACTTTGAGAGATATTGAGACCGTGGAATTGACAAGGCTTGGTAAATTGAATGGATATGGAGAATGAAAGAAATCAGAGTCAACTTGTGTGGTCCAAATCAGTCATTTTATGAAGGAGGAAACTGAGATTCTAATGACTTGCCCAAAGTTACACAGGTTTTGAGTGTCAGAGACAGAGTTTGAACCCAGGTCTTGCTACTCAAAATCTAGCTATCTTTATGCTGTCGTGCACTTCACACTGCTTAGCTAGTCAACTTGCAAAAGTACAGAGCAGAGAGGCAGGTAGGTGGCTCAGTGGATAGAGATCCAGGCCTGAAGGAGTCAGGAGGACCTAGGTTCAAATGTGACTTCCTAGCTGTGTGACCTTGGGCAAGTCACTTAACCCCATTTGCCCAGCTCTTGTCCTTCTGTCTTATAGTTGTTACTAGGCCAGAAAGTAAGGGTTAAAAAAAGAAGTACAGAGCAGGTCCTAGTGAAGATAGAAGACTCAGTCAGAGAATAGGCTTAGCCCAATGGGTTTTAGCACCTTTATCTCTGCATTTTAGGAGTAAGTATGTCTCACACTTTGAGAGTGCCCTGGGCTCAGTGTTGTTCGGAGATGATGGTTGGAGGATCTTTGAGAGACTGGTTACTCTTCAGAGATGTATTTGGAGCCACTGGCCAAGACAGTACAAGGGAATCTCAGCCAACACCAGGCCCAAGAGAAACCCCTCCATTTTTCTCTCAAAAACTAAACACATTGAGGCAGCAAGGGACAGTGGCCTCCAGATTTGGAGTCCAAGGATCTGAGTTTGAATCCTAGCTCTACCACTTACTCTCTCGGGCACCTTGCCTCACCTTTCTACCTCTTGATTTCCTCATCTGTAAAATGTGGGGGTAGATTAGATGACTTCCAAGGTCCTTCTTAACCCTCAATTTATGATTTCACTTCTGTCAAACAGTGGGTGTCACATCCTTTTGGGAAGAAATGTTGGCACAGCAGAGTCTTTTAACCTTGTTCTCCACCACAAGCAGTCTACTAAAGTCAAGATTTGGCTTGTCCCTTATAACCTTTTTCCCTCTCCCTCTAGTCCCATGGCCACCCCTCCAAATTCCCTAAGCCCAGTTTTCTTGTACTTGACTCACTTTGTCCCCTCCCCTCTCTCCCAGGCTGATATACCTGTCTGATGGGGCCAGGGATCTGAGCAGGAACACAGCCTCCCTCCTTCCCTGGGGAAGTATCCTGAGGATGGATGAGTCTCCATCTGTAAAATACTTTGAGCTCTTAGATGAAAGGCACCCAGAAAGTACAAAGTCGTCACCTTCTTCTTGTTATTGTTTCTAATGATGTCCAGGGTGCCAGGGAGCTGGAGCTGAAGGTTAAGTACTCGCCTCAAGCCCAGGGCAGATACACAGGCTGCTAAAGGAAGGGCAACTGAGACCTAAGATCAGAAACGACATTGCTATTCTCTCCTAAGTAAGTTCTGAGTAACCCCATACACCAGGGGTCGGCAACGTATGGCTCTCGAGCCATATCTGGCTCTTGAGGGCCAGATATGGCTCTTTCTGCAGGAGCCATAAAGTCAATTTTTTTTCAGGCGCTGTTACAGGAGCGTGCACTGTGAGCACTGTACGGCTCTCACGAAATTACATTTTAAAAAATGTGGCGTTTATGGCTCTCACGGCCAAAAAGGTTGCCGACCCCTGCCATACGCTGCCTTCCTCACTGCACACTGATCTGTTTGAGTTAGGACAGCTTAAGGGTGTATGTCTGTAATACTTGGTGTAGGATTGGAGGCAAGATGGGGAAAATGATCTTGAAAGGCCTATTCTAGCTGGAAGAATCTATAATCACAGAAGTGTCATTTATACAACATAAAGGCCCAATAAGATATTAATGCTGGAAGGGCTCCCTTTAATATGCCACATTCATTTTATAGATGGGAAACCAAGTCACTAAAAGGATTAATGATCATGTTCAGAGGAAAGACCAGACCTAGAGTCAGCAAATCTGAGTTCAAATTCTGCTTCAGTTACTTACTACATGTATCCTCACATGGCAAATCAATTCATTTCTCTGGGCCTTAATATGTTCATCTATAAACTGAGGGGGTCAGGCTAAATAGTTCCTTCCTGGGATTTGCCAGAGGACTCAATCAGAAAATGGCAGAGCAGAGACTAGAAAGAGGCTTTCTGACCCAGATTCACTACTTTTTTTCACTCCTCCAGGCTGTATAAGATGTTGTATAGGAAGTCTCAGTGGAACAGGAACTAAGGCTCCCATAATACCAACACCTTCCCCCCCACCCCCCAAGATTCCTAAGGGATCCAGGGTAGGATCCCAGGCGTCAGCCCCATGAACTCCTAGTGAGTCATTCCACAGAGCCCACACCTGCAGCTTGCCCCACCCAGGCCTGGGGCGTCCATGCCCCCACTGCTGGTGAGGAGGGAAGAACTTTCCCTCAACATGGGGATAGGGAAGTCAGCCTCTGGGGGCTGTCGGGGAAACAGAGGAACCTGTTTGCCAATCAAGAACCTGAGTGAGGAATGACAACTCTATGATCCGGGCAGGGATAAGCCAATAACTCCTCTGAGATCCCCTCTTCACACAGTGTGGGCCACACCCTCATTTCTCACAGCCTTCCCCTCTTCCCCCCACCCCTGAACCTGACCCTCTTGCAAACTATGGTTTAAAAGAGTTCGTTCCCTTTCTCCCTCCAGCTTAGCTTTTCTCTCTTCTGTATGTTGCATAGATAGCACAGCTGGATATAGACAGCACAGCTGAGCAGCACCCATACCCACCCTCACCCTCAACAGAGGAGAAAGAAGCTTTTAACCTCTGTGGAGGTCATGCACCTTTTTGGGCAGTCTACTGAAGCTCATAAAGCCATTCTCAGCAACAATTTTTTGTTGTGTTTTTTTTTTTTGTTTTGTTTTGTTTTACCACGGTAAAACTCTTACAGAAAGGTTAAGTTTCTGTTAGAGGTTAGTAAAATTAGAGATGTGAATATTTTCTCATCCAATTTCAGAGACTCCCTGAAATCTCTCCATGTGGCCCTTGAGAGCTCACAGACTTCAGGTATAGAACCTTTGTAATCAGGCTTTGGCCTCTGACCTTAAACCTCCTTCCTCTCTCCCCTTCAACATCCCCCTGTTCCCCCCACATCCCACCATACAGTCACACCCAAGCAGCCAAACTGAGACCTAACAAGGACACAAAGTTGTAATACAGCATTGGGGAAAGATTAGAGAAACCTTAAGAGAGATACACAAACTGATACAAAGTCAAGCAAGTAGAACCAGGAAACCATATACAATGACTGTAACAATGTGAAAAACCAAAACCAAAAATGAAACAGAATGTTATTTAATTATGACAAGCTTGGTCTTAAACAGGAAAGGAGAAAGCATACCCTATTCTCTTCTTTGTAGAAGTAGGATACTATGGATGTGCTACTACATGCACTGTCTGATCTGGGGTATATGTTAGCTAGTTTGAACTATACTCCCTCCCTTTTTTAATTCTCTATTACAATTTATAGCTCTCTGGGAAGGAAAGATGAAGGGACATATTTGGAAACAAAGTGATATGAAAATAAAAGCAATGAATCAAAAAAAACCTTTTTAAATGACTCAGAATTCCCTTTAGTAGAACTTATTTGACAGAGGATGTCCTGCTCAAAAGATGTTCCTCCAATAGCTAGGAACCAGTCTTAGCATTTATTCACCTACCTAATCTGGTTAGAACTCTTAATCTCCAGAGCCTAGTGTTTGATTTGTGACTGACTATTTTTGTTGAGGTATGATTTACTGAGTTCTCATTGCTAGAGGCAATAGGGATCCCCACATTCCTAATCACATTAGTGTCTAGAATTGTATACCTTAGACCCTGTCTCAGTCTGGTCTGACCTCTTCCCTCAAGGAAGGATTGATATCCACAATCATCTGCTTTCCAGGAGTTGTTATGGATAGTACAATGATACCAGGGACAGAAAAATGGGAAGAACAAAGCCGTGAAAGTGCAGCATGAAGGACTTTCTGACATGATTAGGGTATGTTGACCTGAATGACCAAGCTAGACTCCAATATCTATTTTCTTAGAAAGTATTGTCATGGGGACAGCTGGGTAGCTCAGTGGATTGAGAGCCAGGCCTAGAGACGGGAGGTCCTAGGTTCAAATCTGACCTCAGACACTTCCCAGCTGTGTGAACCTGGGCAAGTCACTTGACCCCATTGGCTAGCCCTTACCACTCTTCTGCCTTGGAGCCAATACACAGTACTGACTCCAAGATGGAAGGTAAAGGTTTAAAAAAAAAAAAAAAAGTATTGTCATCCTGCCATCCCCATTCTCATGCCACCTTTCTAAGTTACCTCTCCTCTAACATGGCAAAATCTCAAATTCTGCTCAGACTAGACCCAACCATTAATTTTTTTTTTTTAGTTGGTAGGGTACTTTATGGGACAGCTAGGTGGTACAGTGGAGAGAGTGCTAGGTCTGGAGTCAGGAAGGCTCATCTTCCTGAATCCATATCTACCCTCAGATACTTACTAGTCATGTGACCCTGAGCAAGTTGCTTAACTCTGCCTTAGTTTCCTCATCTATAAAATGAACTGAAGAAGGAAATATCCAGTACCTTTGACCTCAAATGAGGCCATGAAGAAATGACTGAATAACAACAACCACATTAGGGTAATTTAAAATCAGCTCATCCCAGGGTTCTTAACCAGGCTTTTCCTTAACTAATTTTTTAAAGATATTTTGTTAACTGAATTTCAGTATAATCTATTTCCTTTTCAATCTCGTGCATGTTATTTTATGCATTTAAAAACATTATTCTGATGAGTTCATAGATTTCACCAGCCTGCCAGAGGACTCCTTGATAGCAAAAAGGTAAAGAAACCCTAATTAGTTACAACTTTTTCATTTTACATATGAAGAAACTGAGGCTCAGGGAGGGGTAGTGACTTGCCTAAAGTCACTCAGTTAGTGACAAAGCAAGGACTAGAATCCAGGTCTTCTAACTCTAGGCTATTATCATGCCTATTCTGGCACTTATGGTCTCCAAGTAGTAAAGTTTTAACCATGGCAGCATTATTTGGCCACTTCTTATCTGTGGTTTGTATGGCTGGCTGGCTATGTTCAGTGCTAGTAGGGCTTGATAGGTAGAAAAGTTAAGCCAAGCTAAAATCATTGATTATTCTCTTGGCCCTGGTGCAGTTTCCAATGCCCAACCCAAATGCACCATGACTTCTGTTATACATCCATAGCATGGTGTTCATCAAAACCGGAAACTCTGGGGCAGAACAATTTTGGCAATTTCCCTCAGACAGAGGAATACCCAGAAATACCCATACAGTGATGAAAAAATGGATACTTTTAAAGTGATAACACACAAAACTTTGTACTCACATAGAATCTTCTTCCTAAAGAAATCTTCAGCACCTAGACATGGATGCAAACACAAATATAATGCCCTAGTTTTAAAGCCATTGCCACTGAGGGCCTGGGAGGCTGGTAAATGTTTAACAACCAGCTCTGGGTGGGGGAGTGGGGGAGGGGGTAAGGAGGGTAGTAGCCACACAAACTTGAGAATCATCAGCATCGATAACATTTTCTCCATCACTTTCGTAAGTTCAGACAATCAGTAAAACAATAAATGAAGCCCAGATTTGTAGTGTTTGCCCATTTCTGAGATGTAAATATTCATAGTGAAAATTTTACAATCTGCAATGGAACAAATATGAGCTGCTTCAAGCACACCCACCCTTGGTTTCCCCCTGGGGGACACTGAAGCACAGAGAAGGATAGTGATTTGCTTATGTCTGCACAGTGAGACAATGATAAAATCAGAAATGAATTCCTTAGGGTTGCCAACCATTCTCCCCTCATGAATGAATGGATGTTATTTCATTAATAATCAGGGCTAGGGAAGAAAACTCGTGTTTATTAAGTACTACCTGTATGCCAGGCACCATGCTAACTAAGCATTTTTACAAATATTATCTCATTTGATTCTCACAATAAACTTTATGAGGTATGTTCAGAAGTTAAGTGACTTGCCTAGGGTCACAAAGCTAGTTAAGTGTCTGAGGTTGGATTTGTCCCCAAGTCTTCTTGGTTCCTGACCCAGAACTCTATCCTCTGTATTACCTAGCTGCTGAGGAAAATCAGGAATGGATGGGAAGTGAGATCTGGACCCAAGTAGTGCCCAGAATCCACTTACATTGAGTTTCCCCTACAATGGGGCTTAGAAGCCAACCTGTTGCTACATGATCCCCTTCTTGGCCCCACAGTAGCTCCCTCAGCCACCTCCCCTCACCTCTAGGGGAAGTCCTAGTCTTCTCAACTTCCCACCTGAGGCATGGGTTTAGGGAATGGAGTTTTCTTCCACTTTTCCCTTTCCCCTAACTTGAGGGTGGGGGGACGGGGAGAAACATCAGATGGAACTCTAGATGTTTGTCGGAATCCAAGGTGTACCACTCCCCACACTCCAACCCCATCCCCCAAGCTCAGCCAGGTTCAGAGGGTAGCTAGCGGTTTGCTTCATCCCCAGTGTCTTGTCCTGGCAACCTGACACCATTCTCCATTGGAGAGAGCCTAGCCAGTTAAGAGGAAGGGCACAGGCTCAAACCCAGGCAAGAGAGCACCGATTCCCCCAGAAGGGAGTCAGAGCCTCACGTCCTGGGACAGCGCAGGGTTCCAGATTTCCCACCTGCCAGGAGCTGGACCCTGCAGAAAGTTGCCTTCCTTTGCCTGGGGGAGGGGCAGCACAGGAGGTTCGGGGAGAGGATTCTAATCTCATCTGTGCCGGGGACCCAACCGCGCCCATTCTCAGGCTCCCCGCCCCCCAATCCAGGGAAGCCCCAGCCCTGGCACCAGAGGGGAGCCAGGCAGAGACTCTCGCTAGTCCCCCAGGATCCTTGCCTCGAGTCCCACGAGCCTCCCCTCACAGGGACCAACACACAGACTCACACAGAGACACATGCCCTCCAGGGGCAAGGTCTGGCTGGTTGGTTTCACACATGGTCAAGAGTGTATTATTATTCATATTATTAATTGCTTTTTTTTTTTTTTTAAAGAAAAAGCCAAAGTCGTGTACCTTCATCGACGAGCTCAGGGGCTCTCTCTCTCTCCCGCTTTCTCCCCTCCCTGTGCTTTTTGCCCCGGCCTCTCCCTTTCCTCTTGGTCTCCGACATGCTGCTTGGCGTTAGGGTCAACAGTCCCAGGCCCATAGGTCTGGGAGGGAGGGAAGCAAGGGCTGGCAAGACCCACCGCTCCGTCGCCTCCAGCTGCCTGCTTGCCTGCCGCTGCTGCTGGCCTTCTTATAGCAGAGGCCCCAGCAGGAGGGTCACACCCACCGCGGGGAGGGGAGCTGCATGGAACCTTTAACTCTTCCTCGCCTGCGGTTGGGCCAGCCGCCTGCCTGCCACTATTCTGATCCCTCCCCTCCTCCCGATGGGGGCCTTAGGACTGTACCCCGGGGGTCCAGGCAAGCCCTCCTTTTCTATCCCTGCATTCTCCTGGTCTCGAGGAGAAAGCAGCACTGGGGAAAAGAGCCCTTAACAGAGGAGGAAGGCTGAAGGGCTGCCCAGAGTCACACATCTGGACTTTTGGTCCTTCTTAAATTCTGGGATCTTGAAGGGAGCTCTTGGATGGTCTTTTCCTACATCCCTGGGCTTCTTTGCTCCCTGAATGACCTGCATGGAGTCTTTTGTGGTCTTATTTCAGCTCCTAAACCCTGAACTTCTTGCCTCCTTGGTTTTTGATGGTTTCTGTCTGCCTTCTTTCTTTGGAGGAGTGGAGAGAACCTCTAGGGGCTCCCCTCTTCTCAGGGAGGTTTGTAAGAGAAGTAGATGGGGAAGTGATCCCCAAGCTAAGAGTAGGAAGTGGGCGTTATTGTCATAGTTAATTCAATTGTTATAAAGGCATCCCTACCCCCCCCCCCAAACTTCCCTTCCCACCTCCATATGGAACCACAGAGCCAATTTCTGCTCCAGCAGCCCCCCCCCAGCTGAGAGCAAAGAGTGTAAATGGAATGTCACACCCCCTCCCCAAATGCCAAGGCTCCAAACTCTCTCACTTTAATTCTCCTAGGGTCTCTGACGCTGTGGAATCACCATTTGCTGTTTGAGCTTATGAATCTGTCCATCACTACCCTCCCCCAAACTACCCTTCACAAATTACAGCACAGCAGAAAAACAGATGTTTATTTGTCGAAGGAGACTGCTCTGGTAACTAGAAGTAACTTCCACCTTTGGGGTGCATTTCTGCATCTTACCCCACCTCGAGATGGGATGAGGGTACCCCCCTTACTCAGAGGAAGAAAGGAAACTCATCTCCCCCTAATCCAGGTCCAGCTGCTTAGAAAGCGCAGCAACAAACCAACACCCCGTGTGGTGCTGAAAGGGTTACAGAGGGAAGATTTTTTTACTCTCACTCTTCTAACCTGTGGTTTGCCTCTGGTTTGCCAGAGGTATCCCCTTACAGAGATCCCCATTGGAATCAGAGAATCAGAGTCAAAGATCATCCCAGCCATACCTCTGTCTCCTGGCAAGTTGTGGAATCCCCTTCTTGTGCCTACTCTGACAGCAGAGTCTAAGGCTTTCTGCCTATGGGGGTGCTGAGACCAGGCGGAGGAAGGGAGGCTCAGTTCATCTGTCTCAGGCTGGGATCCTGAAAACTCAAGACTTTAATGAGCTCAGCTATGAATCAGGGATCAGCGGAGAAAGCTATGGACAGACTGTAAAAGAGAAGTGGTATCAGGGAGCCCAGAGAAGAAAGGGAACTTTTTACTACTCCTTAGATACTCGGACTAGGTCAGAGGACCATCTCATTGAAATATCAGCTGCAGTGAGGCTCTGAGAGTTGCCTGAATCTCCCCTGTGCCTCACCTTCTCATCTCCAGTGTGGTGAGATTTGGAATCCAGAGATCTGGATTCAAATTCCACTGCGACACTTAGGTGTGTGACCACAAAAATGTCACTTAACCTGAGTCTCAATTTCTTCTTCTGTAAAGTGGGCTAATAATGCTTATACTACCTTCCACACAGTCTTGTTGTGAGGAAAGCACTCTGTAAAACTACATAAATATGACCTATTATAATTATTGTTGCCAATATCTAATCAGGCACAAGTGGGTAAAAAAGGATTCTCCCATACCCAGCAGACCCAGACCCACTCAGATCATGGAAGAATTATAAGTAAAAACATAGCTGTAGAGGTTTAAAAAAAAAAACTTTAAAAATCCATTACCTCATTTGATTCTCACTATGAGCCTCTGTAGTAGACAATACTTGGGTTATAATACCCACTTTACAGGCTCAGTGAGGCGAACTGATTTACACATAGAAAACTAGAAACAAGGAAAGGAAAGGAAAGAGAGTGAGAGAAAGAGAAAGAGATAGAAAGAGGAAAGAAAGGGAGGGAGGAAGAAAGAGAAAGAGAGGGTGAGGTAAGAAAGAAAGAAAGAGAGGGAGGGTGAGAGGAAGGAAGGAAGGAAGGAAGGAAGGAAGGAAGGAAGAAAGGAAGGAAGAAAGGAAGGAAGAAACAAGGGGCACAGCAAGGACTAGAAAGGAGGCTCTTTCTACATCATATCGCCTCCTAGTGAAGGATGGTTAAAATTCACCTCCTCCATGGTTCTGTCCATATCTTGTGGGCAAGCGGAGGAATGCACACACAGACACGGACAGATAGGCATTCCTGGACAATGTCAACTGTATCCAACCCCTCTTGGGGCTCTCTCCATATTATGTCCTTAGAGGCTGGGCACTGGTGGGTTGGACAGCTTAGTGGACTATGCCATGGGGGGAAGGAGTCCTAAAAATATTCCCTATGGACAATGTAGGTGGACAATCACTATGGAAACTTTCTTTCTAAAGGTTGTGCAATTCACTCTGCAACCTAAGCCGGGAGTCATGGGGATAAGCATGGGGGAAGGGGTCCTTTTGAGCAAAAGGACAAAGAAAGGCCTAAATTGCCTTAAAGAAGCAACTTCTCCCCTCCCCCCTAAGGTTACACAATGGGACACTAATCATAGAATAACACGTTAATTCAATTCCTTTAAGGGGCAAAGACACGATGTTTCACTAGTTTACAACCTTTTTTTTTTTTTTTATCCTTTTTAACATTTTCTCTTTAGATTTATATAGCAACTCTTCTACTTTGAGGCTGTGCCACGGGCACACTTTGAAGTCAGGAAAGTTTAGACATGTTTGAGTCATGTGCAAAAAAGCTTATGAGTATAAAGGGGAAAAAAATCACTCACAACAACCCCTCACCCCCAGACATTAGGGTTTACAAAGAAACATCCCTCGATCTTTTCTATGAAGGTTAATCGGGGCTAAGCTCAAGAATTTCCCCCTTCCCTTTGACCTGTAGTTCAGGAAAAAACTTTGGGGAGAGCCCTAGAGAGAGAAGAGCCTTTCTTCCTACTGGCAAAGACCGAAAGAAGACTGCTAGTCCATCCTTCCATCCATCTACCCTCTGGTTAGAGGCACATCTAAGGCATGGAGATTTTCTCCTGTATAAAGATCTTCAGAGAAAAATTCAGAAATGGCCTGTCCATAGTCAATTATTTCATGCCATGTCTGGACAACCCTTTCTTGTTCGAAAGTTCTTCTTTTGAATTAATTTGGCCCCCTCATCCTGCTGTCAGAAGAGAGAAAGAGCAAAAGCTTCCATTGGCTGCAGATCCAAAGAAAATCATGCAGACCATGAGAACCCCAATCCACTGAAGCAAAAGGAAGGAGACAGACATTTATTAAGTGGCTCCTATGTGCCAGGAACTGTGCTAGATGGCTTATAAGTATGATCTCATTTGATCCTCACAACATCACTGAGTGGTAGGTAGGTACTACTGTCATCCCCATTTCATAATTGAGGAAACTGAGGCAGATGAGGGTTAAATGACTTGCTCAAGGCCACACAGCTAATAAGTGTCTACAGTCAGATTTAAATTCGGGTCTTCCTGACTCCAGGCTCAGTGATCTATCCACTTTGTCACCTGGCTGAGGAGCAAGAGTCTCAGAGTTGACCTAAAGAAATTCTTTTCAAAATCCTAGATTTCTCTTTCTTGGGTTGATGCATAGTTCCAAGGCAGAAGAACAATAAGAACTCCACAATGGAGGTTAAGTAACTTGCCCAGGGTCATATAGCTAGGACGTGTCTGAGGCCAAATTTGAACCCAGGACTCCCAGCTCCTGCCTGGCTTTTTAGCCATGGGGTCCAGAGCTGAGCTTTTTGGGTTGTGGAGATAGGATAAGCATGCTGTCTACAGACTGAGAGATGGAAGGGATCTTAGAAGCTGAGCCCAACCCCCTCATTTTGCAGATAAGGAAATTGAGGCAAAAAAGATTAAATGACTTGTCTACCATAACAGAGCTAGTAAATATCTAATGTAGAATTTGAACCCAAGTCTTTCTAGACTCCAAGTTCAGTATTCCATCATAACATGTCTCTAAATCAACCATATGTAGGTTATGGTTGCGTATTACTATGTCTCTTTCCTTTTAGAGTCTGAGCTGAAATATTGAGGCCATGTTCTAAGCATGCATTGTCTCACCCTGAGCCTACTCACCGCCACACACAGCTTTGTACTTGTTGTTTATTTGTATAGAAGTTATTTCCCCGGTAGAATGTAAGCTTCTTGAGGGCAGGGACAATTCTGTTTTCAGTCTTTGTATCCCCAATGCCTTAAATAATAAAGGCTTACTGAATTGAAAATAAGCTTTCCGGAGAGAGAGAAACAGATATTGAGAGCAGAGACTGTGGCACAAATTCAACTATGTCAAGGGGCAAAAAGGACTGAATTGGGATTTGGGGCATTTGGGTTTCATGCCCATGTTTGCCCTTGGAAATGTGGGTCCCTGAGTCACTTTCTGGTTTTGTCTCTCTATAAAATGGGGATAATCATAGCAGCAATTCTCCCCTGCCAGTCCAGGGCTCCCACGAGGATCCAGAGGGTAGTAAGATGAATGAGAGAGAGGCACTAGATAAAATATTCTGTGGATTTACCATATTCCAAAGCTCAGGAGAGGGGCACCATAAACAGTTAGTTATACACAGAAGTGTTCCTTCTCCTCTCCCCATTTCCCACTCCCTATTTCTCCCAAGTACTGGTAAATTTAAGGTAAGGTAAGTGTAAGTAAATGTAAGTATTTAAAGCTCAAAGGCAAGAGGTCACACTGGGAATTAGGATTCCTAGTGTCCGATTCAAGCTTCCCTCTAGATTATAGGCCCCTAAACATGATTTGAGCTCTCTCTCTGTAAAATGGGCCTGTACCTCTTTCTCGCAGAGATTTTGTTGCAGGAAAAGTGAGTTTCTATTTGACCTCCATTAAAATGGGTAAAAAGTCTTCTCTGTCTGGACCAAGCCGTAGGGCATACTTCATAGCAGACCAGGGTGCAAAGCTGGACCCCCTCCCCCATCCTTCCCTAAATCTACACCCCTTGCTCCTGTGGGCAAGAGGAGAAGTCTAGCTCCTGGCTCAGCTTATTTCCATCTGGACCCACAGAGCAGAGACTCCACTGTGAAAGGCAGCCCCTTGTTGACACACCTCCACTACCTCTTAGGGAGAGAGGAAGGCAGAGCTGTCCCAGCAGGAACAGATGGAGCAAGAGGCAGAGAGGGATTTGGAAGAAGGAGGACAGGCATCAGGCTGGAGGGAAGAGAGTGGAGAGCCCTCTCCTGGCTCCAGGGGCTGAAGAGAAAAAGGGACAAGAACGAGAGAAGGAAACGAGGGGAGAGGTGAGGTGACAGGCAGGCCTGGGCAGAGCATAATGTGCAAGGATGGGGAGGAGGAGGAAATGAGAAACCAGAATGGTCAGACACAGAAAGATATGGGGAAACGCAGATGGTTCTAAGTTGGAAACATAAAGAAAGAAAAGGAATTTGCTGTTGACGTTGAACGTAGAGGTAGTCTCCAGCCCCAGACAAGGAAGCAACAATGATGAGCCTCTCTACGATTCTCCTGACCCTCTTCCCCCACCCCGCGCCTCCTCTGGCCTCCAGGGGCATTTGGCTTTCTCAGCCATGTGCTTGGCCCAGGTCATGGAGCACCTGGGATGAGGTATGTGAAGCTGGATGGGAAACCTGACCTGAGAAGTTTGCTAGCGTGCTGTTCCAGGAAAAGAAGCCATTTTACTGATAGTCTACGACCCTTCGGACCACAGTCCTACCTGAACAGATGTCGTAGCACCAACCAGATATCCTGGGGCCCAAAAGAATGTACCTCAGAGCACTGGACCCACAGCAGGTGATAGTCTTCACCTATGGGGAGCCTTCACTGGGGTGATTCAACCTTGTGGCCTCCCTTCCTCTCCAATACTAACTGCGTAATTATACAGCAATAATAATAACTAACACTTACACATTAAGTCCTGTGTAAGTACATAATTTATTTATATAACAACATAATGACTTGTTTGCAGCCTAGGGGTGGGTGAGCTTCCTCAGGCAGGGGGATCTTGCCTTCGTCTAAGCTACCCCTTCAGACTCAATACTCAGTTCTTTTAGGACTGCCTTCGATCCTAGGCCTGAGACCCAGTTTATCCCTGTCCTTCCTGGACCAGCCCAATGGATGGAGGATACTCTTCGCCCAAGCCCTAAATGTAAATATTTTCAGCTATGTTCACCTCAAGCCTTACATTCTTACCTCTGAAGGGACTCAGAGTCCAGGTTGGGGGGGAGGCCGGTAGTGCAGATCCTTCTGGGAGAGTCCAGCCCCCACGGATTCAAGCCAGAATTCAATCCAGCCTGCAGATTGGGAGAGGCCTACAGAGACATGTTCTTGGTCCCTGGTCACCGCCTCAGCCCCAGGGAAACAAGAAGCCTTGCCCAATAAAGGCATCCACCCGCCTTGGAGGCAGGAAGATTCTCGCCTGAGAAAAGAGTAAGTAGAGTAAAGCCCAGCCCAGCCCAACCCAGCCCAACTGCCAGGGACTTGGCATCTCATAGGCCACATCCCTACTTTCCTGGCCTTGGGCTCTGGACCTCAACTGCACTGCTCCATGTGAAATCCCAGAATAGGATGGTTTCATAGAGACATAAACACGGGAGCTTTGATGGGGACCCTAGCCAGAGAAGAACCCAGGAACCTAATTCTAGTCTAGTCACTATCCTCTACATTCTCACTCACACACAAACACACTCACGCTCACTTGCTCACTTGCCCACTCTCACACTCTTCTCCAGCAACCCTTTCCCGTATCTTCCCTCTTGGAACCCAGGGAAACTTCTGAGAACCACCAAAACCAGAGGAAGGGATGCCAGTTCTTGGCATGACCCTGGTCCCATTGATACACCCCAAACTGGAAGAATGAGAAAGCTAGGGGAGGGAAGATTGGTGCTGCCAAACTTACTAATGCATCCAGAAATGAGGATGATAGGGAGTCAGAAGCTCTGATTTAAGAGCCAGCTGAGAGGCTAACTTTTATGTGACTTTGGACAAGTCTCTTCTCTGACTCAGTTTCCTTATCTATAAGATGAGATAGTTGGATTATGTGACCTCTCAGGTCTCTTCCAGATCTAAAAGTCTATGAAAAATTCTATGGCACTCTGTATTTGTCTTGGAGTTTAGTGAGTCTGCGTCATGTCATCAGCATTCATCTACTGGGGCTTTCTCGGCCTCCAGAAAATAATGCTTGGTGGTGTTCAGAATGTAAACATGGTTGCTCCTCCAGCTTGCTCCTGTGCTTTTTTTTAAAGTCCAGACTATAACCCATCCCCAACATTCCCCAAAGGCTTTTGGTCTTTCAGTCTCAGGACATAGAAATACCCCCAATATCTAAACACCAGTGTCATCACTTGCACCCATGTGAGTGTGCCTTTTGTACACACATATGGACATTGGTGATACACCTGGGACCCTCTCACTCTTCCCATGGCTATCTCTTCAATGTGTGCCTATGCTCACAACTGAGATTGTGGTTGATCTCTCAGACAAAACAGAGAAGATTCTTGCTCCCTTGTTTTCCTCTGGCCCATAGTCAACTCCTCTTCCTACTCTATTCTTCTCCAAGGTGATCCATATCCTCTGAGTCACCAATCCACCAAACAAACAACCGACATACAATAAGCACCTACTATGTGCCAGGCATTGAGCCAGTTCCCACTAAACGCTGACCCTGCCTTCCACTCCCATCTTGTTTCCCAAAGTGGTAGAATCTGAAATGTATCCATGGTTAAACCCTCACCACAGCTCTCAGCCTAATTACCCATCATTGTTCATTATCTGTCTGATGTCCAGCCAAGAGTTTCTTTTGCGTAGTTTCATTTCCCCTTAAATCAGTCTAGAGCTCTCCCTCTCCTTACCTCACCTCACCCTAGCTCCTCAAGGAACAGACAGCAGCTAAGCAACCCAGCTGTGTGAGGGCATCTTCCACGTTCACGCTTTCCTTCCCATTCACAAATAAGGCAGAATGCTCCTCCCCTCAACTATGTGCCCTGGTTAGGTGAGGGACATCTTCATTTATTGAATGATACCATGTGTAGAACTCTGCGAGAGAGAGAAAGAGCCGCGCAGGATCGTAAAAGGGATCAATGAGAGAACTTGATGAATGGGGAGAATAAGCAGATACGCAGAGAGGAAGACTGGAGGTAGGGGCAGGGGGGATACATTAAGTGACCCCAAAAGGATTTTGCCCAGTTTATATCTACACGGACATCCTACCAAGTTTTCGTTATCATCAACGTCCCTTTAGGAAATTGGACTGTTTGAAGAAAGGGACCTGGGAGCCTCCAAGGACAATAGCCCTCAACAACTTCCTATCTTCAGGATCTCTGCCTTCTGGTAGCTGGCAACCTGGACACTCCAGCATCTTTAACTCTCTAGGTTTTGCTATCTGGATTCCACAAAGGAGAATGACAAACCCCTCAACCAGTCATATCTTAAAGAAAACGGCCCCTCCATAACCCAGCTACAACAAAAGACATGTCCGCTGCCTCCTCCTCCCCTTTGAACTCTCTCCCCCCAACCCTACCCAATCCCTCCTATCACATTCCTCTCCCCCATTATATAACTCATATTATTTTTGCCCAAAGGTATGAGCTGCATTTCTGCATATTTAAACCGCCCTTGATTCATTCCTGCCCATTTCCTTGCTCTGTTTGCCCAGGTGCCCGCCCCACCCGCTGGCTCTGAGGCCTCTGGGAATGTGCCCGAGTTCAACCTGACTCCTGTCTATCCCCTGAACTCCTATTCCTTCCTGAGCCCCACAAGAGCCAACCCAGCAGTGTGCTCAGCCCCAAAGAATCTAGTCCCATGGATCTTAAGCCATGTTGGAGCCAACAGCCAAGGATCTCTTCTTCCTTTCTGTCCTCTTGTTCCTTTCCAGTTATGGGAACTTGGCTTGGGTTGCCTCTGTTCTTATGTCCTCACCACCACCCTGACTGCATATTGGCAATCACCACAGTGTCTGGACTTGGCAGTCCATCCAAACCAAAGTTGGGGGCTTTGTGGGGAGGCAGGAGAGAAGGAATTCAAATTAATGGTTTGTTTCCCATTAGTATCTTAAAATTAAAATGGCTTAACTTAATTACTAAAGGAGTTGCAAGGGGGACCTTATTGCATTGTAAAATAATTACCTTATAATCATCATTTTATTTTTAATAGCTCATCACCAAACAAACCATAAATTGCCATCCTATAAGTTTTCCTGTCATAGAGAGAAAGCCTGCACCCCCCAGGCCCCCCAGAGACAAGGTGGTTTTTTGGGGTGGGGATAAAGGGTAGAACAGCAGCCAGAGAGGATAATAGAACATGGAGCCTCTCAGCTTGGGGTCATTGGTTCAAGTCTTTATTTAAGCTCAGCAATTTCCAAACATTGTGAAGGATGGGCAGTTGCAGAGCTGCCTAAGGATAGGGTGGGATATTGGTAAGGGATGGGATGGGGGGGCAGGGAGGGTCCTGCTATTATACTGCACAGACTTCTAAACAGACATCCATCCAACCCAGCTGGGTTAAAGACCTAACTGCCAGAGTAGTGGATAGAGTGCCAGACCTGGAGGCCCTGGGTTCAAATCTGGCCTCAGATACTTCCTAGCTGTGTGACCCTGAGCAAGTCATTTAACTCCAATTGCCTACCTAACCCTTGATGCTATTCTATCTTAGTGTTGAAACTAAATCAGAAGGTAAGGGCTTTATTATTTTTTTTTTTAAGAAAGAAAGACTTAACTGCCTTTAGTGCACGCATTCTCCCAAGATGAGCTGTTTTTCTCTCCACATTATTACCTCCAGGCATTTTCTCATCATCCTGTTCTCCTTAGCCTAGAAGGCCTTCTCCTCCTTCATTTTCACCCACCAAATTGTACCCATCTTTTATTCATTTCCACCCACTCTTGTGGAATAAACTAAAACTAGTTAAAAGGTCAAGCAATTCTAGGTAACTGATGAGTTCATTAAACTTAAAGTTCATTAAAAGTTTTAACTTTTAAACAGAAGTTAAGAAGATTTAAGGGACAGCTAGGCGATATGGTTGACAGAGTGCTGGGCCAGGAGTCTGGAAGACCTGATTCCAAATTTGGCTTCAGACACTTACTAGTTGTGTGATCCTGGGCAAGTCACTTAACTCCATTTGCCTCAGATTTCTCATGTGTGAAATGAGCTAGAGAAGGAAAGAGTAAACCACCCTAGTATCTTGGTCAAGAAAAATCCAAATGAGGTTATGAAAAGTTGGACACAACTATACAACAACAATAAGGCTAAAAAAGACTTCTCTGATAGCCCCTCCAGCCTTAACAAGTCAGCCTACATCAATCTTTCCCCCTTCTGAACTTCTACAGCATTGGTTATCTGTACTATTCATTTGTCATTTAGCCACATACTTCCTTGTAATAGCTCTTTTGTTCCCATCTCATATCGTTACTGAAAATTTGTACTTCTCTATTTGTATTATATTTTGCCACTAGTAGGGCAAGAACTATATTTAAGGATCTCCAAAATCTCTTTGTTTATGGATGTCTTTGTGCTAATTGTTTCAGTATCTATAGTACCATAGGGTTTCCTCAATGAGATCCAGATTAACTCAAAAGGGAACTGGCTAACAATCCATATAAGAAAAACAAAATGGATAAAATTGCATTTGATTTGATTTTTAAAACATTTATGAAGTACCTACTACATTCTAGGTAATGGGTATACAAAGGCAGCCCCTACCCTCCGGAAGAGGCAACTAGAGGGCAGAGTGCTGGGCCTGGAGTCAGAAAGACCTAAGCTCAAATCCACTTATTAGTTGTGTGACCCTGGGCAAGTCACTTAACATCTATTTGCCTTAATCCATTGGAGAAGGGAATGGCAAATCACTCCTGTGTCTTTGCCAAGAAAACCCCACAGACAATATTGGTGCGCCATGGTCCAATGGGGTCATGAAAGATTGAACAAAACTGATACTGAATAACAATGTTCAAGGAGCTCACATTCTGCTGATAGCATATATGTGTATAGATAAAAGCACGCACAGTAATATGAAGAAAGAGAAAACCCTAACAAACTTGGAAACTCATGGAAAACTTCATGAAGTACTTGAAATGAGCCTTGAAGTAATAAAAAGATCCTGAGTGGAAGATAGGAGGAGGAAGTACATTCCAGGCATAGAGGATGGCTCACATACCTACAGGGAAGCAGGCAATGGGCTGTCAAGTTTGTGAAACAGCCATCTGGTTTGGTTGGAAAGTAATTTGGGGAAGAGAGTAATAGAAAATAAATGTGAAAAAGGAGGTGGTAATCAGATCGCTAGGGTCTTACATGCCAGGTTGAAGGGGTTGTATTTAATATTAGAGACAACTGAGAGCCACTCAAAATTTTTTGAGCAGAGACATGTCCTATACCTTATGTCTTAGGAAGATTCATTTTGGTGTCTTAAGTGAAGGGCAGATTGGAAAGGGGAGAAACTGTAAGCAAGTAAACCACTTTGGGCAGTATTTTAGTGGCCTGTGCCAGAGAAGCATTGAGGGTCAGAACCAGAGTAGCAGCAATATAGCTGGAGAGAAGAGGATGGGTGCAAAAATATATCTTGAAAGTACAACTGACAAGATTTGACTACTGATGGTAGAAGGTAGAGTAAGGAGCCAAAGAAGATTCTTGGGTTATGAATTTGGAATGAGAAATGTTTATTGCCCAAACTCTGAGGTGCAGCTAAACGGACATTCGATGGAATTAGTTCATTGGTGCCTATATTTTAGACCCTGAAAACAGACTAAGATTGGGGCCAGAGCTGAATAGAAGGGGGTTTGAATGCATTTGGGAAATTGCATAGCATTTCAACAATTCCAAGTTATTTCCTGACACACAAAAAATCCATTTTTAAAACACGAATATTCTCCTGAGGATGTGTGTCTGGGAATCATGGAACAACATAACCTTCAAAGAATGAAAATTGTGGATCGCTCAAAGGGCAATGGAGAGACATATGGTGGGCATAATAAGTACGCAGCCACAAATTACCAGCAATGACTTGGGGACAAAAATGTGGTCATAAGGGATGTGCAGGAAATTTATGATTGGAAAAGAAGTTGGGTCCATCATGTAGTGAGAGTAAAGGATAACAGATGGACAGCCCAAGTGCTACACTAGTAACCATGACATGTTATTAGATCTAGAGGAAAGCTGCCAACATGATGGTTTGCTCCTCTGTGGAGAATTTATGGGAGAACATGGATAAGAATCATATTGGATGAAAAATGTTGCTATCTGTACTGTGGAAAAGAGTACCCAAGTCAATAACAACAATGATGATGACAAAAATAAAAGCTAGCTGGCATTTATATAGTACTTTAGGTTTGCAAAGTACTTTATATAAGCTAATTCATCTGATTCTCATCTACCCTATGAGGTAGATGCTATTATATCCCCATTGACAGATGAGGAAACTGAGGCAAACATAAGTTAAATTATTCACTATGGGGCAAAGAGCTAGTTTGTATCTGAGGTAGGATTTGAATTCAGGTCTTCCTAACTCCAAGTCCTGGGCTCTGTCCACCATGTCACCTAGTTTATTAAGAGTGCAAGTCACTATACAATACATGAAGATAAAATCAACATACTACTTGCACTCAAGGAGCTTAAATTATAAAGGGATAGAAGACTTATATAGTATGTACACAGATAGTACAATTCGGTGGGAGGCGGGGAGGGCCTAGGGGAGGTAATGAGAGGGGGACAATGAAGAGACCTAGGAAAAGTGCTCCAGAAATATTTGAGAAGGAAAAAATAAACACTTTCCATCTATGGGGATCAAAGAAGGTTACATGGAGAAAGTGGTATCTGAGCTTATCCTTGAAGGAAAATAAGGATTCCGGAAGTCACAGATAAGGAGAAAAGCCATTCCAGGCCATGAGGATGGCTTGATGGAATGTCGCATTTAAGGAACAGTAAACAGCTCTGTTTAGATGGAATGTAAAGTGAATGAAGAGGAATAATATGAAATAAACCTGGAAAAAAAGGTTGGAACCAGTCTGTGGAAGACTTCACAAAAAGTTGGTGTGGTTTTGTAAAGCACAGGTCATGCTAGACGAACTTCAATTTCCTTTTTGGACAAAATTACTAAATAGAGAGAATCTCAGAGTCACATAGACTTCATATACTCTCCTCCCCTCCCCTTTCCTCTCCTCTTCTTCTCTTCTCTCCTCTTTCTCTGTGTGTATATGTAAAGTTATACACACATATACATATTTTATTTTTTAGCTTTTTTTTAGCAGTGACTTAGATAATGGCATGCTTGTCCAAATGCAGATTACATGAAGTTTGGAGAGACAGTAAACATGATTATAGACTCCAGAATGTAAATTATCTCAACAGGCTGGAAGAATGGGGCTGAATCAAATATGATGAATTTTAAGTGGGGAGAAACAAAGTACAACAAAATCAGTTTCACAGGGTGGGGAAGCTAAGCAACTGTTCCTGTGAAGAAGTCTGGGAGATTTTATTGTCAACTCAATATTAATTCATGCTACAATATGATAGTTTAAAAAAAAAAGATGACATTATTCTAGACTACCTGAAGATGGGACCTGGATTACCTGAAATGGACACTGGAGTAGTTCCAGGATATTTTGTAATTGGAGTACCATGTGCAGTTGAGGACACTGCATTTTAGGAAAGATAGGGACAAGCTCTGGCATGTAGAGAAGAGGGCAACCAAGAGAATGAGGAGTGAGAAGATTAGAGTATGTGGTATATGAGCAATAATGGAAGGAACTGGGATGGTTAGCCTGGAGAAGAGAAGACTTAGAGAAGACTTCAAAGCTGCCTTCAAGTTCAAGTGTTTGAGGGACTCAGTAGAAGAGGGATTAGATTTGCTTTGATTGACTTTAAGGGGCAGAACCAGGAACAATGGGTAGAAGTTGCAGAGAGGTAGATTTAGGCTTGATTTCAGGAAGAAGTTCCTGATGGGTTGTTCTAGGAAGGTAATAGATTTCCTGGAAGATCCCTTCAGGGCAGTGATGGGCAAACTACGGCCTGTGGGCCAGATGCAGCCCCCTGAAATGTTCTATCTGGCAGCTCAACATTATTCCTAATCTGACAAATACAATGAGCAGGATACGATACAATGAAACATCGAAAGAGTTGCCTTAGAAACAGACTGACAGATGAGCATTTCCTTTCCTTTCCTTTGGTTCCTCTTTAAAAAGTTTGCCCATCACTGCTTTAGGGGGATGTTGGTTGTATGGGTGATTCTTGGTTGGTAGGAGTTGGACTGAATGTTGAGGGAAGGGTCCTTTAGCTCTAAGAGTCAATGATGTTGTGAAATGCCAAGCCAAGGAATTTCTACATCAACCTAGGCTCCTAGAGACAATAGGTAGTCACTGAATGGCTTTAAGCAGAGAAATAATATGATCAGGCTAAAATTTAGGCAAATTATTTGGGAGCTTTTTGAAGAATGCATAGGAGAGGAGAGAGGACCTCAGTATCTAGTACCTTATTTATTTTTGGACATGTTGAGTTTGAGGTGTTGAGGGGACATCCAAGAGGAGATTAGGGCTAGATATAAATTTGGGAGTCATTTGTTTCAAGATGATAAAGCCCTGGAATAGGATGGGATTCCCAAGGAAATGAATGTTGAAAAAGAAGGGGAAAAGTTACAGAAAAGAGCCTATGGGGGACAGTCATATTCAGGGAGCAGGAAATGGATACTGATCCACTTGATTAGGGAAGCAACATGGTATACCTGAAAGGATTCTAGGCTTCGAGTCAAGACAAAATTGTGTTTGAATATGGGCTCTATCACTTATTGCTTAACCACTCAGATTCAGTTGCTTCACCTGTAAAATGGAGATTGTAACACCTGTAGGACTTACCTCAGAGATTTATTGTGAGGATCTAATGTGAAAATATGATTTAAAAAAACTATCAGCTTTTAAAGCTTAAAATGTTACTTAGAAACAAGAAAGAAGTTAAGGAAATGAATAGAATTTTAGAAAAGTTAGCTTTGATAGACCTCTGGAAAAAATGAATTGGAAGAGAAAGCAATATACCTTTTCCTCATGGTACATGACACCTACCCCAAAATTAACCATAAATGCAGAAAAGCAGAAAAACTAAATGTGTTTTTTCATATAGCAATACAACAAAAATTTTTATTCAATAAAGGGTTGTGGAAACATAGGTTAAAAATCAATTTGAAACTAAAAAATTTAATCCTAAAGAATGAGAGTAAAAGAGAAAATCATAGAAACAACAAATAATTTCATTAAGAAGAATGACAATGAAACAATATGTCAAAATTTATGTGATATAGAAGTACTTAGGGGGAAATGTATATAATCTAAATGCTTACATTAATAAAGTAGAAGAATGAATCAATGAATTGGTCATACAACTAAACAAACTAGAAAAATAACAAATTTAAAATTCTCAATTAAACACCACACTGGAAATTCTGAAAATCAGGAGTTATTAATAAAATTGAAAATAAAAAAAAACATTGAACTAATAAGTAAAACTAGGAGCTGGTCTCACGAAGAAAAAAATGAAATGGATAAACCATTGGCTAATTTGATTTTTAAAAGAAATAAGAAAACCATATTATCAGTATTAAAAATGAAAAAGGTGAATTTATCACAAATAGAAGAAATAAAAGTAATTATTAGGTGCTGTCTTGCCCAATTATATGCCAATAAATTTAACAATCTAAGTGAAATGGAAAAATATTTATAAAACCATAAATTTCCAGATTAACAAAGAAGAAAAATAGAATTCTTAAATAACTCTGTCTTAGAAAAAGAAATGGAACAAGCTTAAATGTACTCCCTAAGAAAAAATCTGCAGGACCAAATGAATGTATAAGTAAATTTTACCAAACATTCGAAGAACAATTAATTCCAATACTCTGTAAATTATTTGGAAAAAGAGTCAAAAATACAGAATTCCTTTTACAAAACAAATATGGTGCTGATATATATATCTAGAAGAGTAAAAACAGAGAAAGAAAACTATAGACTAATTTCCTTAAAGAGTATTGATGCAACATTAAAAAATATACTGGCAAGGAGATTACAACAGTATATTACAAAGATCATACACTTTGAGCTGGAGAAATTTCTAAGTAAATCAGGACTTGTTCAATAGTAAGAAAACTATTAGCATAATTCACCATATCAATAACAAAACCAATAAAAGTCATGATTATCCCAAAAGATGCACAAAAAAAACTTTTGATAAAAGACAATACTTATTCTTATTAAAAACTTTAGAAACCATAGGAATAAATGGGGCTTTCCTCAAAATGGTAAGTAGTATCTCTCTAAAACTATTAGCAAACATTATCTATAATTAGAATAAGCTAGAAACCTTCCCAATAAGACCAAGGTGAAGCAAGGATGCCCACTGTTACCACTATTACTCAATACTGTATTAGAAATCCTAGAGAAGATGAAGAAATTGAAGAAATTAGAACAGGCAATGAATATGATATACAATCAGAGAATCCTAGAGAATTAACTAAAAAACTAGTTTAAATAATAAGAACTTCAGCAAAGTTGCAGGATATAAAATACGCCCACATAAATCATCAACATGTCTATATATTTCCAACAAAGTTCAGGAGGAAGAGGTAGAAGGAGAAATTTCACTTAAAAATAATTGTAAATAATATAAAATTCTTGGGAGTCCATCTGCCAAGGAGCAATATGAACACAATAAACCGTTTTTACACAAATAAAGACAAATCTAAACAATCAGAGAAATATCAACTGCTCATGGGTAGGTCATACCAATATAATAAAATGACAATTCTACCTAAATTAATTTACTTATTCAGTGCCATGACAAACTATTAAAAATTGTTTTTATAGAGCTAGAAAATATAATAACAAAATTCATCTGTAAGAACAAAAGGTCAAGAATATCAACAGAATCAGTGAAAAAAATGTGAGGGAAAATTGACTAGCAGTACCAGATCTTAAACTGTATTTTAAAGTGTTAATCATCAAAACTATCTGGTACACACCTCACGCCTAGCAGATTGGCTAAAATGATAGCAGGGGAAAGTAATGAATGTTGGAGGGGATGTGGAAAAATTGGGACGTTAATGCATTGCTGGTGGAGTTGTGAACTGATCCAACCATTCTGGAGGGCAATTTGGAACTATGCCCAAAGAGTGATAAAAGAATGACTGCCCTTTGATCCAGCCATACCATTGCTGGGTTTGTACCCCCAAAGAGATCATAGATAAACAGACTTGCACAAAAATATTTATAGCAGCGCTCTTTGTGGTGGCAAAAAACTGGAAAGCAAGGGTATGCCCTTCAATTGGGGAATGGCTGAACAAATTGTGGTATATGCTAGTGATGGAATACTATTGTGCTCAAAGGAATAATAAACTGGAGGAATTCCATGTGAACTGGAAAGACCTCCAGGAATTGATGCAGAGTGAAAGGAGCAGAGCCAGAAGAACATTGTACACAGAGACTGATATATTATGGTAAAATGGAATCTAATGGACATCTGTACTAGCAGCAATGCAATGACCCAAGACAATTTGGAGGGATTTATGGAAAGGAACACTATCCACATTCAGAGGAAGAACTGTAGGAGTAGAAACACAGAAGAAAAACAACTGAGTGGATACTTGGGTTGATGAGAACATGATTGGGGATGTAGACCTGAAAAGACCACACCCATGTAACTATCAATAATGTGTAAATAAGTCTTGACTGACCACACACCAGTGGAAAAGCGAATTAGCTAAGGCACTGGGGAATTTGGGGGATGGGGGGGGGTGAAGGGGGTGAAGGGTAAAGTAAAAACATGACTTATGTAACCAGGGAAATTTTTTCTAAAAATAAAAAATTATTTAAAAAAAAAAACTATCTGGTACAAGTAAGAAATAGAGTGGCAGATCGTTGGAATAGTAGTAGTATATGACCATAGTAAGCTAGTGTTTGATAAATGCAGAGTCAAGCTTTTAGGACAAGAATTCATTATTTGACAGAAATAGCTTAGAAAACAGGAAAGTGGCTTGGCAGAAATTAGTTATAGACCATCATCTCACACCATATACCAAGATAGAGTTAAAACAGATACAGGACAAGATAGCGTTAAAATAGGTACATGGAGAACTGAGTCAAATTTATAAGAATCTGAGTCATTCCTCGATTGATAAATGGTCAAAGGATATGAACAGGCTGTTTTCAGAAGAAGAAATCATAGTTATCTATAGTTACATGAGGAAACACACTAAATCACTATTGATTAGAGAAATGCAAATTTTGAAAAACCTTGAGAGCACCAGCTTATACTATCAGATTGACTAATATGACAGGAAAGGGAAATATCCAATGTTGGAGGGGATGGGGAAATTAGGACACTAATGCACTATTGATGGAGTGGTAAACTGATACAACCATTCTGGAGAGCAATTTGGAACTATGTCCAGAGGGCTATATGAACAAAAACATTTATAGCAGCTCTTTTTGTGGTAGCAAAGAATTGAAAATTGAGGGAATGTCCATCCATCAATTGGGGAATGGCTGAACAAATTGTGGTATATGATTGTAATAATACTATATTGTGCTATAAGAAATGATGAGCAGGATGCTTTCAGAAAGAACTGGGAAGACTTTTATGAACTGATATAAAGCAAAGTGAGCAGAAAGAAAAGAACATTGTACACAATCATAGCAATGTTATACAATGATCAACTATGCAGCTATTTTCAGCAGTACAATGATCCAAGACAATTTTGAAGGATTTATGATGAAAAATGCTGTCTACCTCCAGACAAAGAACTTATGGAGTCTGAATGAAGATCAAAGCATACTTCTCTCTTCCATCCTCCATTCTTTATTCTTTCCTTTGTTCCTTTGTTCATTCATTCATTCGTTCATTTGTTCCTTCCTTCACCTATATTTTCTTTTGTAACATGGCTAATATGGAAATGTATTTTTGAATGACTACATATGTATAATCTATATCAAATTGTTTGCCTTCTCATGAAGTGGGAAGAAGAGGGAAAGGGAGAATTTGGAACTCAAATTTTTTTTAAAAGGATGTTAAAAATTGTTTTTACCTCTAATTGGAAAAAATGTATAAAATTTTTCACTTGAAAAAATGTTATTCAGACTTTTGAGGCAATTTATATAGAACAATATTTGAGGAGATGATTTAGTCAAAAGAAAGTTTTGAGGATTTTTTGTGATTGTTGATTAGTGGGATGCTTTTTCTCCCTTTTTTGTTTTTTAGGATGGGGGAGACCTAAGCATATTTAAATGCAATAAGAAGAGTCTGAAGATGAGAGACAGAATCACAGATTCCCTCTCTGAGGAGATGGGAAAGAATGGGATTAAAGGCAAAAGGGATTGTTCTGATACTCCTAATCCCCCCAAAAAGGCTATCTGTTTTTCTGATCTAGAAATTAAGGGGGAAGATTATAAGAATCTTAAAATCCTCTGAGTTCACCTGTACCTAACATATGAATACTCCTTCTAATATCCCTGCTAAGTGATCATGAAGGCAGCTAGGTGATGCAGTAGATAGGGCACCAAGCCTAGAATCAGGAAAACCCAAGTTCAAATCTTACCTCAGATGCCTGTGTGACCTTGAGCAAGTCACTTAACCCTGTTTGTCTCAGTTTCCTCATGAGCTAGAGGGAGTCATCTGGGTGATTCAGTAGATTGAGAGCTAGGCCTAGAGATGGGAGGTCCTAGGTCCAAATCTGGCCTCATACACATACCAGTTGTGTGACCCTGGATCCCCATTGCCTAGCCCTTACTGATCTCTGCCTTGGAATCAGTATATAGTATTGATTCTAAGACAGAAGGTAAGGTTTTTTTTTTTTTTATTTAAATGAGCTAGAGAAGGAAGTGGCAAACTACCCCAGGATCTCTGCTAAGAAAACTCCAAATGGGTTCATAGAAAGTCAGACATGACTGAAATGACTGAACAACAAGAAATGACCATCCAGGCTCTGATTGAAGATTTCCTAATTGAAATATCAGTGAATCACTTCTTCCAGAGATGGATGTTAATTTTTGGACAACTGTAGTGCTTCTTGCCCCTCTCCTCCCATTTCTAGCAGAGTTGACATTCCTAGGTCCAGTTCCTACATGGGTGCTTTGCTACTGGCTTCCAGTTTTGTGGTAGACCAGGGTTGGAAGAGCGATGCATTTTAGGATAAGCATTAGGGCTTCTTTGCTTTGACTCTTCTCTTAGTAGGAATTGTGCTTTCTTGCTTTGACTCTGTGAGTCAGAGAGTGGGGAGTTAAGATGTCACAGTGGATGGAGCATTGGACTTGGGGTCAGGATGATCTAAGTTGAAATCCTGCCCCAGACAGGCATCCAGCTGTGTGTGACCCTGAGAAAGTAACTTAACCACTATCTTTCTCATCTACAAAATTAGGAAATTCATAGTACCTACCTCACAGGCTGGTTGTGAGGATTAAATGTGTTAACACATGTAAAGTGCCTTCTAAACCTCAAAGCACTATGTAAATGCTGGTTGTAATTGTTGTTATTATTTCTGCCCTGGTGGACTACAAGATCAGAGGCAGAAAAGTTTAGAATGATGGCAGCGAGGTCTGTCTGTGGGTAGCTGGGAAAGAATGGAGATATAGGTAATATGGAAGTCTCAAAGGCTGAGAGAAGGGGTAGGACACACACAGAAAGAAGATGAGCCAGATAATCAACTCCTAGAGAAAGGGGAAATGACAGGAAAAGAATCTGGAAGTGGTGTTATAAGTGGACACTCAGAGGTAAAGAGTGATGGTGCCAGAGAGAGGGTTGGGAAGAGTCAGTGGGCTCTCCTATTGGAGGATGGATTCGAGTCGATGAGCCGGTCCCTGGGTCTATGCTGGCCTTTTCTGCTTGGTGTTTTGTTTTCTGAAGCCATGACTAAACATTGTGCTAAAAGGTGGACATGCTGAGGCTTCGAGACAATTTGTGAGTCTGAGGGCTCTGAACATGTAATGTCCAATGAGAAGAGCAGAGGCTGATGACAGTGGCATAAGAAGGGAAAATGGCTCTGTTGGATAAGACAGCCACCCAGTAAGAAGGCTGTGGTTCAAGACTTAATCATTTTACCAGTGGACACGTAGCAAGAGTTATTTGGACAGTACAGTGCCAAGGTCAAATGTAGAATGCCTAATTAGCTATTTAATGTTTAGCTAATTTACATTCATACATATATATTTGTATTTGTCTCTGTTAATGCTAAATATCTATTTTTCTATGGTCTTCTCTTCTCCATTAGAATTTAAGCTCATAGCTCGAAGACATGGTTCAAGGGCAGCTAGGTGCCTCAATGGATCGAGAGCCAAACCTGGAGACAGAAGACCCTGAGTTCAAATATGACCCCAGACACTTTCTAGTTTGTGACATTGGACAAGTCTCTTAACCCTAATGGTTTAGCCCTTATCTATTGCCTAGTTTTTCTTCCTTGGAACTGATAATTACATCAATTCTAAGAAAGATGGCAAGAATTTAATAAATAAAAAAAAGACATGGTTCATTCTTTTACTTGTATTCCTGGCCCTAGTATAGTGGCTGAAAATAATAAGTGCTTGATAAATACTTGTTGATTCATTGATATTCTGATGAGTTTTAATGATTAAGCCTAGCAGATTATTTTTTTTTTAATGATAGAATAGGAATAGGAATGAGATCATGCTTTCATTGGTTTAGGGAACTTCTGGATGAGGAAATTCCTTCTCCCAATATAGGTCACACTCTTTTTTTTTTTTTTAATTACTCAGAGTCTTAGTTCTCTAGAATACTGAGAGGTTAAGTGACTGGCCCAGAGTCATCCAGTCAGTTTACTTTGAAAGGAGTACTTGAACCCAGGTCCTCCAGGACTCATGGAAGTTCTCTAGTCACTATATCACATTGTCACTCAACCAATCAATAAAGAGGAAGAAGAATGTCCACCTCCCCAAGCAGCCCATTTCACTTAGGGACAGCTCCAATACAGAAAGATCTTTCTTATATCAAACTTGAATCTGACTCCCTGTAATTTCCACCTAATGCTACCAGTTCTGTCCTATAAGGCCAAGTAAAACAAATCTAATCCCTCTTCTACATGATAGCTTTTTAAATACTTGACAATAGGAGGCAGCTAAGAAGCTCAGGGGATTGAGAATCAGGCCTAGAGATGGGAGGTTCTGGGTTCAAACCTGGCCTCAGACACTTCCTAGCTGTGAGACCTTGAGCAAGTCACTTAACCCCCATTGCCTCACCCTTACCACTCTTCTGCCTTAAAACCAACACATAGAATTGATTCTAAATCAGAAGGTAAGGGTTTTTAAATAAATTAATATTTAAAGATAGCTATCATGTCCCCTCTAAATCCCTTACCCATGTGAAAAATCCCCATTACTTCAATCTATCCTTATATATAGTATGACCAAAAGGTCTCTGTCATTGGCTGCCTTCACCCAGATGTTCTGCTGCTTATCAATGCCCTTCCCCAAAGTGTGGCCCTGAAAACTAAATGCAATCCTGACTGGTCTGACCAGGGCACAGATGTGGATTAGGAAAGGTCAGGGAACTCACAACAGAAGGTCCCAATTTTCTCAGTAAAGTGGGAGGCCAGCTGGTCTACTGACAGAGAATGGGGCTGGGGTGCTGAGAGAGGAAAATGTCTGAAGCAACTGCTTTAGCAATTATGATAATGTCAGGCTGGAAAAAGATAGGGAACATTGTGAACCCAAGGATGTAGCACTGAAGGCCGCAATTGAAAGCAATTTAATTCAACATGTGTTTATTAATTATCAGGTAAGGTGCTAAACCTAGATGGATACAAAGACAAAAATACAAAATCTGTGCTTTTGGGAAATTTGAAGTCTCTCTCTCTCTCTCTCTCTCTCTCTCTCTCTCTCTCTCTCTCTCTCTCTCTCTCTCACACACACACACACACACACACACACACACACACACACACGATAAATATATAAAAGAATATGACCTGAGTCTTGAAGGAAGAAAGAGAATCCAAAATGTGGAAATAGGGAGAGAAGCTATTCCAGGTATAGCAGACAACTGTAGCAAAGGCATGGAGGTAAGAGATGGGAGGTGAGGTACGATAAGCAGCAAGCAGGTCATTTTACTTGACTGAAACAAAGAATATTTAAGAAAACATCAAGTGAAATAAGTCGATAAGTTGGAGCCAGATTTTGAAGGTGAAATAACACTAATTTGTCATGACCCAATCAACATGCTTGCATAACTTCCTCCTGCGCTGTTCAACAATTCAGGAATAAAAGGAGAGAATTCTGGCAAATAGTGAGAATGACTTGGGCTGGGGGCTTGCCAGGGTTTGAATGCTGCTGGTAGGGCGAGAGATTCAAGGGTGAAAGACAGTGAATAGTTGTAGGGTCACCATAGAGTGTTAACACTGCAAAAGAAAGAAAACGAGGACAAAGCAAGGGTGACAGACTGAGAGAACAGGGAGGGATGAAAGGTGTGATGGGAATGAGTAATAAATTTAGGAAAAGTGAAGCAGAGGGGAAAATAGGACAGATGATTATGATCAAAAAGAGTGATTTTATTGTTCAAAGTCAGAGGTAGAAAAGTTTAGAATGATGAGGAGGAGGTCTGTCTCTGTGGGTAACTGGGAAGGAATGGAGATATAGGTAATGTGGAAGTGTCAAAGGTTGAGAGGAAGGGTTAGGATAGAGAGAGAGAGAACATAAGCCATCTACTGAACTCCTTGAGAAAGGGAAAATGACCTGACATACTGCAGATGACAGGGATAGGCTCTGGAAATGGTACTATAAATGGACAGAGTAAACCTCAAAGATAGAGAGTGCTGGTGCCAGAAAGAGGGCTGGTAAGTGTCAGTGGGAGCTACTATTGTTCTTCCTCTTGGCCAGTGTGTCAGCCCTTACCCTCATGGGTGGTGTGGTAACAGAGGGCAGTGATGGTGTCTTCATAGATGGTTATTTTGGTCCAGACAGCCCTGTGGTGAAGAGGCCTCTCATCTCAATATTTGTTGGGGAGGGGTGGGGGAGGGGGAGGCAGTTTAAGAGAATGAGTGACTAGTTCAGCAAATACCTAATAATTGGACCACTCAAAGGGCTGGACTGAATTCATACTCTACACAGTGGTGGCAAAGGATAAAATTTTCCCAAGAGTAACTTCAAAGGTTGAAGGAGAGCATAGCTCTCAGGTGGTCTGGGTGATGAGAGACCAAATGGGAAATTAAAGTCAGAGTGAAGATGAAAGAGAGGAAATGCTTGATAGGGCAAATGTCTGAAAATGAGTAAAGAGATTTCATGATACAAGGGGTTAAACTGCCTTGGAAAGAAGAGCAACCCATGGTTGAGTGTGGTGGCACATGCCTGTTATCTCAGCTCCAAGGGAGACTGAAGCTATTGGATCTTTTGAGCTAGGAAGTTCTGAAATGCAATGGGTTAAGTTGATCGGGTGACTACTCTAAGTCCAACATGTTATGGGCCCCTGGGAGCAAGAGAGGGAGTACAAGGTTACCTAGAAAGAGGCAAACTAGCTCAGGGCTAAGCTCTCATGACCCTCAAATGACCTTAATGACGCTCAAACAGCCACTGCACTTCCAACTCTAGGTAAAATAGGGAGATCTTCTAAAAAAAAAGTCAACCTCAGCATCCAAGACTGAAGGAACAGAGCAAAGGATTCATGAATCCTTTAATTCAAAGGAGATTTTTGAGGTGTGGAACAGGGGAGATGAAGGAACCATATGGGAGGGCCTCAATTTTCTCAGTAAAGTAGGAATCAAGGTCAACTGTGGAGAGAAGAATTTTGGGAAAAGAAATAGGAACTTGGGGAGAGAGAAGGTTTGGTGATCATAAGATCAATAGAATTTAGAGTTAGAAGGAACCTCTATAGATCAGTGAGTTCAATCCTGTATACATACTAATGAATATAGTATCACTGGAGCTGGGCTGGAAAGGATTGACATTGGGAAGAGATGCCCAAAGTGGTGACTTACTCAAGGTGATAGAGATTATAAGTGGCAGAGATTGGATTTGGATCTAGGTCCTCTGACCTCAAATCAAATGCTCTTTTCACTAGACCACATTGCTACTTAACTGTAAGTACTTAGTCTTCATTTATAAAAAGTCAAGGTTAATAAGATTTTTTCTTCACTTCTTAGTCACTGGGCAATGATCTCACATTCAAAGTATCAATGGTTAAATTTGGTTTTCAAACTGTATGATTCTTAGCTCACTTTCTCTACACATTTTTTCTTCTATTCTGACATTGTTAGTGCAAAAGCAGAAGACTACAATGAACTAAGAGCACAGTCATCTGTCATCTTTGATGTGGCCCCGTCCTTTTTGTTATGGGGACTCAGGGGCCATCCAAGACCTGCTGGCCACTTGTGGATGGATTTCCCGCTGGACAGATCTCCAAAGACTAAATATGGCCCATATGATTTGATGGCAGGCACTCATTGCCATGTACATATTGCTGGAGCCCTTTATGGGAAAGGGTACCTCTAGGACCACAAGTAATATTTATTTCATGAATTGCCATAGCTAAGGAATTCTTATCTAATGGTCAGTATGTGTATTTTTCTTTTAAAAATATTATATATTTTTCAAACAGCAACAAATCTGCCATTTTACTCTCCCACCCCAACTCTACTCCAAACACATAACACACATTGCCAATTGAGAACTAAAGAAAAACAAAGTCTATTGCAGTCATGTATAGTTAATCAAAACAGATCTTCACATTGGCCATATCCAAAAATATATGTCTCTTTCTGTACTTGGAGACCTCTCTCTATCAGGAGGTGGGAAGCATGTCTTATCAATGATCCTCTGGAGTTGTGATTGGTCATTATGCTGATGAGAGTTCCTAAGCCTTTCAAAGTTGTTTGCAATCCATATTGTTGTCATGTATAAAATGTATTCCTGATCCTCTTTATTTCACTCTGTATAAGTTCCTACATGCCTTCCCAGGATTCCTGGTCACTCCATTGTTAAGTCTGTACTGACTGGTCCTTGGCAAGCTCTCTGTTGTTCAAAGGGGCTGTACTTGAGGTATTTTCATTATGGAAGACCCTACCAGAGGCTATGCTCTGCTGTCATGACCGTCAAGAACGCACAGCCACCTCTAAGCCACAATCAGATTTTAGCAAATGAAGAGTTAAGAGAAATGCTAGGAGAAAACATTAGCATAACACAAAGAGACAGCCAGGCCCAGGCTGTCCTGAGAGAAAATTCTCCAGGTTTTTAATCTGGGAAGAGGGAGATTCTGTTTGGCAAGACTGTCGATACTCTGCATCTGCAGAACATGTATACAAAGGACACTGGATTGGTCAGAGAAATGATCTAGGCAGCTAGGCACTGGAGGAGAATGCTGGACTTGGAGTCAGGAACACAGGGGTCCAAATCCTGCATCAGACACTAGTTATGTGACCCTGGGCAAGTTATTTAATCTCTCTGTGCCTAAATTTCTTCATCTGAAAAATCAGTAGGTTGGACTCAATGTCCTCTGAGGTCCCTTCTAACTCGAAATCTATGCTTCTGTAACTCCCAAGGGTTTAATACAGAGGGAATGAGTATAACAAGAAAAAAAGAACAAATTTCAACGAGACACTATAGCTTGATTTCAGCAGAAAGAGGTGGATACTGTGTCTAGGTTTACAGATGGAGGGGAAATCCCATGTTCTGGGAAGTGTTCCCAGATGAAAGGGATGTTTCTAGGTAATTATACCAGGTGAGATAGGAGTAGTGTCCTAAACTGAGCATTTCTGGAGCAGATGCAACAATTCTATTGAGAGACAGACAATTTCTTGAGACCTCAGTTAGTCAGTGAAAAACATTCATGTCTGCTGGACAAAAGAAAAGACCCAGATTCCTACTAGAAACTGCCCTCAAAGCTTTTAGCCCGAGGGATTTTAAAAGTTGGAGACCTATTTATGCCAACAAGACTCTGATCATAAATGTTTGCCATTGGGAGCAAAACACTTTGGAGACAATAAAGTAAATGAGAAATGATCTCTGATCAGAAAGAAAATTCCTTCTAGTAAGAGAAAGGATATGCGAATCACCACATATCAATCATAAGGAATAAAGGCAGGCAGAGAGGAGATACAATGTCTTTGACTGGTAATAAAAAAATAATTTATTTAGAAAATCCTAGGGAATCAGCTAAGAAACTAATTGAGACAATTAATAGCTTCAGTAAGTTTAGATTATGAAATAAACCCAAAAAAATCAATAGCATTTCTACATAACAATAACAAATAGTTGTAAATAACAAAATTCACAAGATCCTTGAAATCAGTCTACCAAAGCACACTCAACACCTATAGAGATTTAATTACAAAAATTCTCCTTAAAGAAATAAAGAACAACTTAAAAATCTGGAGGAATGGTGTGTTCATGGCTGGGTCATGCCAATATACAAACCATCATACCAGATATAATGTTGCATTAATCAAACTACCAAAGATGTATTCTACAGAACTATATAAAATAATAACAAAGTTAATTTGGAGTGTCAAAATATTTAGACAATCAAGGGAAATAATGAGAAAAGACACAAATGCAAGGGAAGTGATGCCTTCAGACCTCAGACTATATTATAAAGCAACAATCATCAAACCTAGTAGGCACTGACTAAAAAGTTTAAAAGTAGATTAATGGAACAGATTAGAAAAGAAAGAATAAAAATAACTCAATAACCTATTGTTTGATAAGCACCAAATTTAACTTATCTAGAAAAGAATTCTCTATTTTATAAGAATTATTGAGAAAACTGGGAAGTAGCCTGGCAGTAATTGGGCTTAAACTGACATTTTACACCATATTCCACAAAAATTCAAAATGGATGTGACCTGAATATTAAAGACCACACCATTAAAAAATTAGAAGAGAAGTCAGTTTTCTAACTTTCATGCAACTAAGGCTAGAGAATGAATTCTTAAACAAAGGAAAATGACTTACAAAAGATTTAGAAAGAGAATTTTGGTCCCATTGAATTCTTCTGCAAAAGCAAAATGAATGCATCTAGAGATAAGAAGATCAAATGGGAAAAATCTCATATCAAATCACTTAATAAATAAGTATGTATTAAGTGGGCAGCTAATTGGCTCAGTGGATAGAGAGCCAAGCCTAGAGATGAGAGGTCTCGAGTTCAAATTTGACCTCAGACACTTCCTAGTTATGTGACCCTAAGCAAGTCACTTAATCCCTATTTTCTAGCACTTACCACTCTCTTATACTTTGGAATCAATATACAATATTGATTCTAAGACAGAAAGTAAAGGTTTAAACTTTTTTTAAATAAGCATTTATAAAAAATAAATAAATGTTTATTAAATGACTACAATGTGCCAGGTACTATACCAAGTGCTAAGAATACAAAGACAAAAAAGAGAATTTCTGCTCTCATAGAGCTCAGCATCTCATGGGGGTCATGTACAAATAAGATAGATCCAGATAGCTAGCTAGATAAGTATGTATATGTATGCATGCATCTCTCTCTCTCTATACACACACACACACACACACACACACACACACACACACACACACACACACACAGGAGAGGTCTTCCTATAAAAAATGGGATTTTAGCTAGCACTCGAAGGAAGTCAGGGAGATCAGATGAGTGGGGAGAACATTCCAGGCAAGGAGGATAGCCAGAGAAAATGCCTGTAGTCAGAAAAAGGAGTGTTTGAAACTGAGTGTAGAGAGGAATAAGCAAGGAGGCCAATATCACTAGACTACAAAATACATGGTATAGGGCAGTGTAAGGTATAAGAAGACTGGAAAGGCAGGGAGGATGTGTCAGGTATTGAAAGGATTTGAATGGAAAAATCAAGGATTTTATATTTGATCCAGGAGGAAATAGGGAGCTACTGGAGTCTACTAGATGGGGGTTGGGGCATGCGAAATGGTTAGATCTACATTTTAGGGAGATCATGTTGGCAACTGAGTGGATGATAGACTGGATGGGGAGAGACTTGTGGCACGGTGATGAAACAGCAAGCTATTACAATAGTCCAGGTGATTAGGTGATGGAATTTGCATTATGTCAGAGGAGTATGAGAGAGGTGTTACAAAAATAAAATTGACAGGCCTTGGCAACAGACTGAATATGGCAGAGGGTGAGAGAGTAAGGAGGCAGGGATGACATCTAGGCTGTGAGCTTGGGTCACTGCGATGATAGTGATACCCTCAACAGTCATAGGGAAATTAGGAAACTCATAAGCACAAAACCCATTCCACAACAGACAAACCATCAAAGGATATGAACGAATAGTTCTCAAAAGAATAAATGCAATCTATTAATAATTATGTTGAAAGAATGCTCCGAATCATCAATAATAAGAGAAACATAGGTCAAAAGAAACTTTTAAGTTGTGCCTCATTCCCAGAAAACTGGCAAAGATGGCAGAAGACAGAAAGATGGAAATAGTCAATGTGGAGGGGTGATAGACTATAAATGCACTAATGCACTGTTGGTGGACCTGTGAATTATTATAACCATTCTGGAAAGAAAAAGTGACTAAAATGTTCATGACCTTTGACACAGACACTCACTGTTAAGCATATATCCAAAGAAACCTCTTACAAAAAGAAAAACTCCATTTATGCCCAAATATTTATAGCAACATTTTTCAGAAAGCAAAGGACTGAAAACAAAATAAATGTCCATTGATTAAGGGATGGGTAAAAAAACATGGACAAATGGAATTGTGCATCAACTAAGGGGGGTTAGGGGGACTTGGGGGAGAGGGAAAGAACACAAAATATGTAACTATGGGAAAATATTCAAAATTAAATTAAATTAAATTAAAAAACATGGACACATGAATTTAATGGAATATTACTGTAAAAAACAACAAATGTGATGAATATAGAGAAGCATGGGATGGCAGACAAATGAACTGATTCAAAGTAAAGTAAGCAAAGTCTGGAAAACCATCTACCCAATGACAATGTTATAAGTGAAAAGAAAAGTCACCACAAACCAAACTGAATGTTGCAAAATTATAAAGACCAGACTTGGCTCCTAGGAATGGATGTTAACCAATAACTCTGCTTTCTTCTTGACAGAAGCAGAGGTTCCATAGATATGGAACACTGACTATGATGTAAGTTTTTTTTTTTTCATTTTTCCCTGTATTTTTTCAATACTGAATTTTTTTCTCTTTGAAAAAACTAATTCTTTTTTAGAAGGGGTAGCTCCCCAAAAGGGGCAAAATGGAAGAACATAGGGGGAAATATGGGCAATGTAAAAAAAAAAGAAAAACTATTCCCCCACCCCACCCCCCATTTTTTCCCAAAGGACTACTAAATACGAGGAACTTTGGAAGACAAAAAAGTAAATTATGCATGGTCTCTGATCTTAATGAACTTATTATCTAGTAGGCAAGATATGACCTGTAAAAACATCTACACTATAAATCAGTGTGTGAGAAGTACAATAAAGAAATAGACAAGTAAGGGAATCAGGTCATTTCCATGTTGGTTAAGAGAAGCTTTCATAGAGGAAGGAGCATATAAGCTGGATCTTAAAGAATGGTTTGGCTCTTGGCAAAGAAACATCAATCCGGGTTCAGGAACAGTATGAACAAAATCAGAGGTAGAAAACCACAAGACGGGGTGGAAGGGTGATGAATTGATGATTTCAGTTGGAGTTCCACGTACCTGTGAGAGAGTAGTGGGAGATAACATTGGAAAAGTGGTTGGTGCCAGCTCCTGAAGGATTTTGAATGCCAGCCTGAAGCAACCGGAATGTATTTTATTAGGTAGTGGGGAATGATTGGGAGTTTGTTTTTTGTTTTTGTTTTAGCAGGGAAATGACTTGATAAGAACTATACTTTAGAGCAGTGGTTCTCAGACTTTTTAGTCTCAAGGTCCCTTTACACTCTTAAAAATTATTAAGGGTTCCCTAAAGAGCTTTTGTCTTTGTAGGTTATATCTATCAATATTTATCATATTAGAACATAAAATATATTAGTATTATTATGAAAATAGTTTTGACCTCAAGGACCCCATGAGTTTCTCTGGGATCCCCAGAGGGCCCTATGCCACACTTTGAGAAATGATGGTTTAAAGAAATTAATCTAGCAACCACATATAAGAGGAATTAGAAGGAGGTAGGACAAGTGGGTAAAGCAGCAGGGAGATTGTTGAAATAGAGTAATAGAGTAGAAAAGAAGTATGAGGGAGAAATGTAAAATCCTATACCTGGGTTTAAAAAAAGTCAACTTTAGAAATGCATGATGGAAAAGCATGGTTAGACAGAAGTTTTTCTGAAAAAGATCTGAGTATTTGAGTGCACCGAGAGCTCACTGAGTCAGCACTGTGGTATGAAAGTCCAAAAAGCTAATGCCAACTTGGACCGCATTGAGAGGCAGACAATCCAAGAGTAAGGAGTTGATAGTCCCTGTGTACTTTGCTATGGTCAGAGAATGTCTGGGGTACTGTGTTCAATCACGGTTGCCATAGTTTAAGACCATTGATGAGGAGCTGGGTGGCTCAGTGGATAGAGAGTCAGGCCTTGAGGTAGGAAATCCTGGGTTCAAATCTGACCTTAGATACTTCCTAGCTGTGTGATCTTAAGCAGCTCGCTTAACCCCAATCATCTAGCCTTTACCACTCTTGGAACCCATATTTAGTATCGATTCTAAGACAGAAGGTAAGGGTTTGGGTTTTGTTTTTTTTTTTTAAGCCATTAATAAGATGGTGAATCTATCCAAAGAAGAGCAACCAAAACAAGGAAGGACCTTGAATTCTTTTCATATGAGAAATGGCTGAAGTAACTGGGAATGTTTCATCCTGACCACAGTGTAGAGTAAGTATAATAAATATTTTTTGATTGAGATTAAAAAGACACGATAGCTGTTTTCCACAATCACATGGTTTTCGTTTGATTTGTTTGGCTCAAGAGGGAAGAAACAGAAGCAATGGGTAGAAACTGCAAAAGAGGCATAGGCTTAAATGTCAGGAAAAACTTGCTAACATCTAGAAGTCTAAAAGTGAAATGGGCTAGCTCAAATAGGGTAGGTTTTCCTTACTGGGATTCTTCAAGCAGAAGATGGATGACCACTTGTCAAGTATCTTCTAATGAGGATTCCTTTTAGGTATGAGTTGACCTGGGCAACTGGGTGGTGCAGAGGACAGAGCACCAGGCTTGGAGTTAGGAAGACCTGAATTAAAATCTGGCCTCAGACACTTACAAGCTGTGTGATCTCAAGCAAGTCACTTAACCCTGTTTGCCTCAGTTGCCTCATCTATAAAATGAACTGGAGAAGGAAATGGCAAACCACTCTGGTATCTTTGCCAAGAAAACCCCCAACAGGGATCATAGAGAATTGGACATGCCTGAAAGACAACTGAACAACAATGAACAAGAATTTGACTAGATGTCTCCAGAAATCTCTTCAAACTTTAAAGTTCATGAGTTTATGACTTGGAAGGAATACCAACAGGGATTTGCCCTTGGCCTTGAACTAGATCATTTTTATCAATGAGTTGGTTGAAGACATTTATGACATACTTATCAGATTTGAAAGTAACACAAAATGGAAAGGGGCCGAGAAAACTGGGGATAATTTCAGAATTCAAAAAGAGTCCAACAACTCAGAACAATGAGGTGAATCTAAGGGTATGAAGTTAATAGAGATTAAGTTTTGCATTTGGAAGAAAATTAACTTTACAAATGCATGATGGAGGAGGCATGGCTATACAACCATTAATGTGAAAAAAGTCGAGTGACTTTAGTGGCCTCCAAGATTGGTTTGATTCGAATGGACAATATGGCAGCCAAGAAAACAAATGTAACCTTAAAGTGCTGTAAGAGAGGCTTGTAGTCCAGAACTCAGAGATGATCATCTCGTTGCACTTTACCTTAATCAGACCACATCTAAAATGTTGTATTTAGTCTAGGCATCTCATTTTTTTTAAACCCTTACCTTCCATCTTAGAATCAATACTGTGCATTGATTTGCAAGGCAGAAGAGCAGTAAAGACTAAACAACGGGACTTGTGACTTGCCCAGGGTCACACAGCTGGGAAGGGTCTGAGGCCAGATTTGAAGATAGGACCTCCAGTTTGGGGAGTCTGGCTCTCAAAGAGCTGAACCACGACCTGCCTTGGACATGCCATTTTAGGAAGAGAATTGATTGACATGTCCAGTGGAAGGTGACCAGGATAATGAATAGCATCAAGATTAGGTCACACAAAGATCGATGGAAGAAACAGGTGATGTTTAACTTGGAGAAGAGAAGACTTATACTGTCTCAAATACCTGAAAGTCTGCTGGGTAAAAGGGTGATTATATTTGTTTTGCTTGGTTCCAGAAGGCAGAACTGGGAACAGTGGGTGGAAACCACAGAAAGCAGATTCAGTCTGATATAAGCATACGCTTCTGAATAATTAGAGCTGTATCTTGGAAGGAAGTAGATGCCTTCATAGAGGCCTCCAAGCAAAAGCTAGATGTCCATTTTGGGGTGGGGGGGGATGTTGTAGAATTGATTCTTGCTTAGGTACTGGTTGGATTAGATTGTTGCTAAGCCCCCTCCTCCCTCAGAGATTCTACATTCTGTCACCTGAGACATAGGGCAAAGCAAGAGTTAAGTAACTGAGGGGGCAGCTGGGTAGCTCAGTGGATTGAGAGCCAGGCCTAGAGACAGGAGGTCCTAGGTTCAAATCTGGCCTCAGACACTTCCCAGCTGTGTGACCCTGGGCAAGTCACTTGACCCCCATTGCCCATTCTTACCACTCTTCTGCCTTGGAGCCAGTACACAGTATTGACTCCAAGATGGAAGGTAAGGGTTTAAAAAAAAAAAAAAGAATTAAGCAACTGATTGGCTATTGCAGTAGCCTGTTGGTGGGTCTGCCTTCTCCAAGTCTCTCCCCACTCAAATTCTCCATTCAGTCACTAAAGTGATTTCCCTAAAACACAGGTCTGATCACATTACCTTCCTACTCAATAAACTCCAGTGACTTTCTATTGCCTCCAGGAGCAAATACAGAATGTTTGGTTTGGCATTCAAAGCCCTTGGTAACCTAGTTCCCTCCTACCTTTCTGGTCTTCTTACACTTTAATCCCCAACACTTACTCTTTGATCTGGTGACACTGGCCTCTTCTTTGTTCCTTGAACAAGACCCTCCATCTCTCAGCTCCAGGCATCCTCTCTGGCTGTCATCCATGCCTGGAATGTTCTCTCTCCTCTGCTCTGTCTACTGATCTCTCTGACTTCCTCTACTTCCTGACAAAAATCTCTCCTTCTACAGGAAGCCTTCTCTAACCCCTCTTCATTCCAGTGCTTTCCCCTTTTAATTATATCCTATTTCTCCTGTATATAGCTTGCTTTGGATATATTTTATTTGCATGTTGTCTTCTCCATCAGATTATAAGTTCCATGAGGACCATGACCATCTTTTGCATCTTTTTATATCCCTAGAATTTAGCACAATGCCTGGCACATATTAGGTGCTAAATAAATATTTATTAAATGAATGAATGAATATTTAGGACAAGAGAAATTGTCAAAGATAATCCAAGATTCCAAACCTGGGAAACTGTTAGAATGGAGGGACCCTTACAGAAAGTTAAGGAACTTGTTTGAGAGTGAAGGAGGGTTAGCTTGGAGTGAGGGAAATTTGGGTTTAAATCCTATTTTAGATACCAGCTCTATGAGCCTAGGTAAATCACTTAGGGACAGCTAGGTAATGCAGTGGATACAGCCCTGAGCCTAGAGTCAGGAAGACAGGTTCAAATCTGGCCTTAGACATTACCAGTTGTATGACCCTGGGCAAGTCTCTTAACCCAATTTAGCTCATTTTCCTCATTTATCTGTAAAATGATCTGGAGAAGGAAATAGCAAAACACTCCAGTATCTTTGTCAAGACAGCCCCAAAGGGGGGTCACAAAGAGTCAAAGAATTGGACAGGCCTGAAAGTTGACTGAACAACAACAAAAACAGCTTCCCTAAGTCTCAGTTTCCTCATTTGTAAAATAAGAGCACCTACTCATAGGGTTGTTGTGTGGATTAAGTGGGGAAACTGGATGAAAAGCACTTTACCAGCTTTAAAGGAGTTAGACACACCCCCCAGGAGCTATCACTATTATTAACATTGCCACGCTATTTGATCTTCACTGGATCCTCTCTCAGAGACAGGGATATTCCTTTCTAGAGGGCAGTTTGTCTTTTGCATAAATGTAGATTTTTACATATCAGATTTGTTTAAATCTGATTGTGCCGGAAGATGGAATTACAGTCCATCTGAGATCAGAGAAGAAGTGCACATCCTCTCCGGGCTAAAGGCAACATGTTCTGAAGCACGCTCATTGAAAATCTTGCAGACATTAGTACAGAAGGGAAATCGATCTCTAGAAACCCATGATCCACTGCACAGTGCTTGGTGAACCAGGCTGTGACTACAAGGGGTGACAGAAGGGGAATGTGAAGGGGTAGGCCTTGGAGGGCTCGAATTCCCTTCTCCTCCAGAATAATCGTATGTTTTATAGGAGAAGAAGGGACTCACAGAATCACACATACTTAGAGTGAGAAAGAATTTCTGGGATCCTCCACCGACATTCATGCCTTGCCAGACTCCAACTCTGGATTACTTACTTAATCAATTAATGTGACTCCCCAGCTCCTTTTCCAGAAACTAAACAGAGTTGGAGGAAATTATGCAACTGTGTCCACAAGGTCTACTACGAACTTACATTATCTAATCTCAAACTGGGCTCTCACTAAGCAAAATATTAGTTTTATTCCTCCCTAACTGATTCCCTATGGAGCGATGGAGCATGTGTTCTCCACAGAAACTGTTCCAAAACTCTTCTCCACTGAAACCTTCTGCACAATCTCCTTGTCCCAATCCCTCAGCTAAGAACTTTGTCTCACACTTTATTGAGAAACTAAAGTCCACTTGCTGTGGTCTCCCTCTTCCCTTCTCTATATATCAAAATCCCTTGGCAACATTCCCCATTCTCTCCTCCTTTATTCCAATCTTTGATGAAGTGATGACCCTTTTTTCTCACCAAGGTCAGCCCTTGTATTTCCAATCCTCTCATCTTATACAATCTCTTCTCCAATCTTCAGCTCCACTGGCTGCTTACAAACATGATCAAATCTCTCCTTTCCTTCAAACACCTTTACCAAACCCTGGTTTTGCTGTTTAGTTGGGTACCCACGGGAGAAATTTTGTACTCTCATCCCAACATACCAGATCACCTCATGGATAGGGCAGCTGACCCTCAGCTCTGGGCTTCAAGATAGGATAGTGAGTAACAGCTCTGCCTTCTCTCTTCATTTTGGATGAAAAAAATCTCCCAGAATGAGAATGAACAGATGAGTTGATTAGTTTGCAGATTTTTATTACATTATATCAACCCAACCCCACCCCCAAACTGCTGGCCCTCCATCCTCCCACCAAACCAACAACTATACCAAACTTTCCTATTTTTATGAAAGGAACTACCATCTGTCCAGTCACCCAGGGTTGCAATCTTGGTGTTTTCCTCAGCACCTCACTTTTATTCACCCCAATTAGTTGCCAGCTCTTATCATTTCTACCTTCACATCTCTTCCACATTTCTGCTTCTGTTCATCTGCAAGGTCACCATTGTAGTTCAGGCCTTCATCACTTCTCCAGGCTACTGCAGTAGTAGTTGTCATTCTCTTCCTCTTCCCGTTCTTCTTCCCTCTCCTCTTCCTTCTCCTCCTTCTTCTTTTCCTCCTCCTTCTCCTCCTTCTTCTTTTCCTCCTCCTTCTTTTCCTCCTCCATCTCCTCCTTCTTTTCCTCCTCCTCCTCCTTCTTCTCCTTCTCCTCCTCCTCCACCCTCCTTCTCCCCTTCCCCCTCTCTCCTTCTCCTTCCCTCTTCCTTTCCCCTCCCCACTCCTCCTCCTTTCCTTCCCTTTTGTCTTAAAATTGATATTAAGTATTGGTTCCGAGATAGAAGAGGGTTAGACAATTGGAGTCAAGTGACTTGCCCAGGATCACACTGCTAGGAAATATCTAAGATCAGATTTGAACTCAAAACTTCCCATCTCCTTGCCTGTCTCTCTATCCACTGAGTCACCTAGCCACCCCATCCCTGCCTTAACCTCCTCAATCTAATACATCCTCTACTCAGCTGCCAGTTACTTTCCTAAAGTTCAAATCTGACTCTGCCACTCCCTGATTCAACAAATTGCAACGGTTTCCTATTGGCACAAGGATCAAACATTTAATCTTTAGCTCATCATTTTTTAATTTCTATTTTTGTGTAAATTTTGTAATGTATATAATTATTACTATGACAGTACATATATGTGTATTTGTATATTATATTATTTGTAAAGAAGCAAATATGCACATATTAATGATATGGACTTAAAATCTTTTTACTGATGTTGTTATTGTTAAGTCATTTCCAACTCTTGATGACCTCATTTGGAGTTTTGTGTTTGTTTTTTTTAATGGCATTTTCTTGATAAAGATACTAGAGTGGTTTGCCATTTCCTTCTCCAGCTTATTTTATGGATGAAGAAACTGAGGCAAGTAGGGCCAAGTGACTTGCTAGTCAGTATCTGACATTAGATTTTAACTCAGGAAGATGAGCCTGCCTGGTTCAGAGTTCAATGTTCTATCCATTGCACCACCTAACTTACTGATAGGAATGTGCTATCAAAAATGTTTAGAGGGGACAACTAGGTGGCTCAGTGGATTAAAAACCAAGCCTAGGAACAGGAGGTCTTAGGTTCAAATCTGGCCTCAGACCTTTTTCCCAGCTTCATGACCCTGGACAAGTCACATTACCCCCACTACCTAGCCCTTGCTATTCTTCTACCTTGGAACCAGTGTACAGTATTGATTCTAAGATGCTTTTTTAAAAAGTATAGAGGCCACTGACCTAGCTGACATTTTCAACTGAATGTTCAGTAAACATCCCAAATTTAATAGCTCCCAAACAGAATTCATTGTCTTTCTCTACAAACCTACACCTTTTTGGAACTTTCTTATTTCCTACATATCCAACAGTTGCCAAATCTTGTCATCTATACCTTCACATTTCCCCCTTTATCTCTACTCACAAAGCCACCACCTTCAGGCCATCACTTCTCATCCAGATTATTGCAATAGTCTCCTAATTGGTTTTCCTGAATCTAATCCCCCATTGCCTCAGAGCTCCACAGCCCCACTCCTCAAAAACAAACAGAAAGTAAAAGCAGAAGAGAATGTAGCTTAGAGGTTGACCCCTGGGGAAAGTGAAAACACAGATAAGGGGGCCCTACTGCACTTATTTTTGTACAGATTGTCTCAACAATAGAATGTAAGCTCCTTGAGAGCAGGCACAGTTTCATTGTTGTCTTTGCATCACCATCACCTAGCACAGTACCTGCCACACAATAGCCACCAAATAAAAGCTTGTTGAATGAATGGATCAGTTCCCACAAGCTAATTTTAAAGATGAAGGCTGACAGAGATTGAGTGACTTACACAGGAAGTGAGTTTCAGAGCAGAAATTTAAACCCAGGTCTTCTGACTCCAGTCAGTGTGCTTTCTACTACCCTATTAGCAAACAAAGCATATAATAAGTCAAAATAGAAATGGAACAGAACCTCAGAACAAAGTCCAAACAGTAGAGGGAGTTGGAAAAGGGTGCTGTGCCTACACCCGCTTTTACCTTGCAAAGTCACGGTTCTCCTGCTGTACAGAGTTTTATCTAAAACTAATCCATGGCTTTAACAGTGTTCAGTTTGGCAAGTATTCATAAAGCATGTTAGCTGGTACAGGGAATCTGTGCTTTAGAACCCATCAACTGATAAGCATTTATTAGGTGCCTATCACATTCTAAGCTCTATGCTAAGGACAGGAAATATAAAGGTAGCAATGAACAGAACAGAAGGGGATGAGCCTGGAGTAAGAGGAGCCAGAGTGCAGAAGCCTTGAATGCCCGAGCTAAGAAGTTTGCACTTCATTCAGTAGGCAATGGGGAGCTGCTGAAAGCTTCTAAGCAGGGTAGTGACACGATGGATGACAATGGATCTCAAATGCTTCTCATGTACCCATATCTCCTGCCTCCCTCATGAGACTTTAATGGGATTGTGAGTTGCGGGACAAAGAGGGGGGTCATTACTAACAGTAGTGAATATGATGTGGAAGTTATTACATAGAGGTTTTTGTTTTCAAAGCAAACAAGCCAAAGCATTCAAAGACCATACCACACAATGTGATACTTAATTATATGCTGTCTTGTATTGTTCTCCAACTTTGTGTGTGTGTGTGTGTGTGTGTGTGTGTGTTCTGCATTTTGAACAAGCCTATAAGCTACTCAAAGCAGAGACCATATGCTACAGTTCTTTTTATCTTCCCCAGCACTGAACTGGGTATACAGTAGGCGCTTAACATATGCTCAATTTTCCCCCTCTAATTTGATTCAAATTATTTGATTGAATTCTGACTATGTTCAAAGCACTTTATTAGATGCTAAGAGGGATAAGATATAAAGTCAATACTGACTTAATAATTGTGAATAGATTGGCAGGACATTAAAAAGTTGTTGCTTACACAACACATGGCTACAATGAAAAAGTTCTGAGCCAAAGCAACTCATTCATGTTTAAAATTGCAAAAGACTGAATAGCTTTAAAAAAAAAAAAAAAAAGAGTGAGAGTGCCAAGGACTGACCTAAAAGGAGGAAGGGAGAAGGAGGAGAAAGAGAAAGGAAGGGGGAGGTAGGGGAGAAAGGAAGAAAAAGAGAAAGAGAGAGCATATAATATAGAATCAAAGCCGTAGTCTGAGCATGAAGAGACTTGGATTCTAGTTCTAGGTTTGTCATTAATTCAGTATGGTGAAGCCAGTTATCTTCTCTGAGCTCTCAGTCCCCCCCACACACACTGTGAGATGACAAGGTTGGACTAGACAGCCTCCAAAATCCCTTGTACCTCTAACATTCTATTGTTCTGAGAAAGAGATAATGGAGAAAGATAAAGAAAGACCAGGGGAAGAATTTCCCAACCTCTTAATTCTAGTGCCTTTCTTCTTCTAATTTTTTTCTTTTGTATCTTGTATATAGGTTGTTTGTACATACCTGTTCACTTGTGAGCTCCTGGAGGGAAAAGACTGTCTTTTGAATCTTTTTTTTGTATCCCCAGTACTTAGCACAGTGTTTGGCATATGGTAAGTGCTTAATAGATGCTTATTGGGGCAGCTAAGTGGTTCAGTGGGTTAAAAGCTAGACCTGGACAAGTTGGAATTATGCCCAAAGTGTATTAAATGAATGCATGCCTAGCAAAACCACTACTGGGTTTGTACCTCAAAGAGATAATGAAAATGTTTGTTCAAAAATATTCATAGTCATGCTCTTTGTGGTGGCAAAAAAAAAATTGGAAAATGAGGGGGTGTCCCTTGATTGGTGAATGGCTGAACAAATTGTGGTATATGATGGTGATGGAATACTGTTGTATTGTAAGAACTGGAGGAATTCCATGTGAACTGGAAGAACCTCAATGAACTGATGGCAAAGTGAAATGAGCAGAACCAAGAGTTATACACAGAAAGTAAAATATTGTGGAAACCATCCAATGTAATAGACTTTACTACTAGTAGCAATGCAATAATCCAGGACAATCCTGAGGGACTTATGAGAAAGAATGCTATCCACATTGAGAGAAAGAACTGTGGGAGTAGAAACGCAGAAGAAAACATACATCATTTGTTTATATGGGTATAGGATTTGGGGTTGTGGTTTTAAAAGATTACTCTATTACAAAAATGAATATTATAGAATTAGGTATCAAGTGATAACATTTGCATAACTCAGTGGAATTGCTTGTTGGCTCCAGGAGTGGGAAGGGAAAGAAAAAAAAATCATGGAAACATGGAAAAAGATTTTTTAAAAAATTTTAATGGAAAAAAAAAAGGTAGGCCTGGAGATAGAAGGACCTAAATTCAAAGGTGGCTTCATCCACTTCTTAGCTGTGTGACCCTGGGCAAGTCACTTAACCCCAATTGCCTAATCCTTCCCACTCTTCTGCCTTGGAACTGATATTAAATATCCATTCTAAGATAGAAAGTAAGGTTTTGTTTTGTTTTTTAAATAGATACTTATTGGGGGCAGCTGAGTAGCTCAGTGGATTGAGAGTCAGGCCTAGAGATGGGAGGTCCTAAGTTCAAATCCAGCCTCAGACACTTCCCAGCTGTGTGACCCTGGGAAAGTCACTTGACCCCCATTGCCCACCCTTACCACTCTTCCACCAAGAAGCCAATACACAGAAGTTAAGGGTTTAAAAAAAAAAGATACTTATTGAATGACTGGCCAAAGCTGAGCTACATTAATGTTAGTAATATTACTCTTGCCTTAGCACTTACAAGTATAGCAGAGTACATTGTGAGGGCTTAAGAACAGAGACTAACTTCTTTGGGATGATAGGATCCATTCAAGGTCATAAAAAGTGCTCCTATGGCTCCAGAATTCCTCCATCCACCATGCCTACATGGTGATGCTAATTCCATTCTCCAACCCATCCCTCAAAGCTGGCAAAAATAGAATACCCATAATCAAATATGGGGATCAGGAAAGTACCTCGAATGTGCTCCTATTCCATGTTAAGAACCAAAATCCCCTTCATGTTTTCTAGTAATCCTGGCTGCCAACAAGCTTATAAAGATAGGCCCTGGCAGCTCCAAGGAGCATGCCTGCCCTGTGTCCCTGCTTAGGTTAAGCTCCCATAGCCTCCCCAGTTTCCTTATTCCACCAATTAGTATCTCTATACTGGAGCAGTAAAGGAATCTACTGACAAGAGCATCTTCCAAGGAAGGTCTTCCCGGCCTGGGGGTCACTAACAACATTTTTCCTCCCTGTCTCCTCTGTTTAGCCCAGAAGTGAACTCTTCCCCAGCTCATTAGCCATGAGTGCTAAATCAATCAGGCTTTGACAAGAATAAATCTTTCTGGTTGTGAGACAGAGTCAACAGCACAGAATTTCTGGTAAACGAGCAAAAGGGGGAAAAAAAAACCTCAAGTATTTTTCTTAAGGGCGATGAATTATGCCTTCCTTATTGTGTTCTACAGACAAAATTACTCAACTGGCTTGTTCTGTTTTAATTAACCCAGCTAATAACTTCCCTGCTGGATCCCCTTGTTCATAACTTCTTGGTTTAGCATAATAACGTGTTTGTTTCTTCTTTTGTGTCCTAATGAAATGATAATGACCGTCCCTGGCATCCATTTCACCCTTAATATCCGGAGATTTCATGAATATAAACTCTCTTTCCATCTGCTCTTACTCCCTTTTAAAGGAAATATTTCTATCTTCCCTTCTCCACTTCTTCTCTTTGGGGAGGATAAACTAAACTCCTGTCTCTTCCAAAAAGAATCTTTCGGCAAAGCTTTCCCAAGCAGACGGGATTTGGCACAGACTACACTTCATTTTCTCCCTTCTCGTGGCCTCATATCGTTGCCACTGAGAATAGGGAACATATTTCACCTGGCACCTTTCTTCCTGACCCCCCCCCAAACCGAGTAATGCAACAGGGTCTCAGCTCTCTCTCACAGAGGGTCTAGGGAGGAAAAAAATAAAGAGATAACTACCTCAAGAAGCAAAGAATATGTTTTTCTTCCCTTTCCATCTGTCCTTGACTCAGCATATGCCTGAAGTGACATTGCAAGATTCAGTGGTCAACACACTGTCCAGAATAGGAATGTTATTCCCTGGATACCAGGCAAGAGAAACCATTTCTAGGTAAGGTGAAAGACAAAGCTGGCCACAGGGAGAGCTCTGTTTCTAAGACTGGGAAGTCGCATCATAATGAAAAGAGAGCTAAATAATCAAGAGACCTGCATTCAAATAGATGTTATAACCTCTGAATATCTATTTCTGCATCTGTAAAATGGGAATAGGGACAGTTAGGTGGCACAGTGGATAGAGCACAAGGCCTAGAATCGGGAGAATCTGGGTTCAAATCTGGCATCAGGTGCTTTCTACCTGAATGACTCTGGACAAGTCACTTAACTCCAATTGCCTAGCCCTTGCCTCTCTTTTGTCTTAGAATTGATACTATGACAGAAGACAAGGGTTAAAAAAATAAAATAAAATGGGAAAGTAATTTGCAAAACCTAAGTATATAATGAAAGTTATTAGCATTATAAGATGAGCCCTGGATAGGTAAGGTGAGGATGAAGGGAGATTTATTATTATTTTATTCGAGCTGTTCATTTGTTCTCTCTAGGAAGCAAATGCAAAGTTATCAGCCAGGAAAATTGTTATCAAATAAACCCTTATGTCTAAATGAAGCCATAGACTGAAAAGCCGGTATGTTTGTCTACAATATACATTTTAGCTTTTAATGATCTATTTTCTTTTATTGTTCTTTTCTTTAAAAAAAAATCCTGAGCACCTACTTTCACCTGAGTAAGCCAAGTGCCTGTGCTAGACATTGTGGAAAATGTGAAGATGAATAAGACATGGTTTAGGAGTAGCTGGGTAGCACAGTGGCTAGAGTACTAGAGTGGAAAGGACCCTGCCACTTAACCCTATACTTTCCTGGCCTTTGCCACTCTTCTGTCTTAAAATTGATACTGAGAAGAGAAGGTAAGGGTTTAAAAAAAAACATAAGGCATGATCCTTTCCCTCAATAAGCTTATACTCTAGCCTCGGAGATAAGATCTACATACAAGATAACTACCAGTGTGGGATAGTATATGATAAGTGCCAAATGAGCGATTAGCAACAATTATAAGGGTTTAGTTTCTGCATGTTATTGTTGTTCAGTTGTTTCAGACATGTCCGACTCTTTGTGACCCTTTTCCATTGTTTTCTTGGCAAAGGTGCTGTGGTGATTTGTCATTTCCTTCTCCATTTCCTTTGCCAGCTCATTTGACATTTGATGAGGAAACTGAGGCAAATGGGTTGAAGTGACTTGCCCAGGGTCCCAGAACTAGCAAGTGTCTGAGGATGGATTTAAACTTACAAAGATGAATCTTCCTGACTCCTAGCCCAGCACTAATTTCTAGTTGAGGTGATTATATAGGTTCTGTGTTATATTATGCCCTCTTTAATATTCTCTTCCAGAGAGGCTTATATTTCTCTGTTATCTCCAGAGAGGCTTATAATTCTCCATATCTCACAGCAACTACCACAGAGCTCGACATAGAGTAAATCTTCATACTTCATACTTCTGTTAGTCAATCAACTGATTGGCATCAACATGGGCTGAGAAGCAAAGGTTGCTTCTAGGATGGTGGCAAGCAGCCCTTGACCTAAGTAAGGACCTCCAGGCTACTCCCTCATGCCAGAGGTCTCTCTATTCTGCACAGTACTTGATGAATATGGGCAGTAGAAGCAGAGGAGCAGGGTGTCCTCAGGACTGCTGAGTGATGGGAGAACCAAGGGCGTGACTCCCAGCCCTGGGCTCTGCAGATCAAGTTGGAAAAACATAAGGACAATGAGAAGGTCACAGGAAAGGCCAACCACAAAGTAATTATCCCAGTCTGAGATTGCCTCAGAGAATTCCAGCGTGCAGTGTCCCTCTGAGATTTGGCTAAGGTTCCAGTTGAGACTGGTTAAAAGTCGGGAATCGGGACTTGCACCCAGTTATAACCTATTTTGTTGTTGTCCAGTTGTTTCAGTCACATCCAACCCTTTGTGACCCCATTTGGAGTTTTCTTAGAAAAGATACTGGCATGGTTTGCCATTTCCTTCTCCAGCTCATTTTACAGATGAGGAAAGTGAGGCAAATAGTTATGTGACTTTGCCAGGGTCACAGAGCTAACTAGGAAGTGTTTGGGGCCAGATTTAGACTCAGGAAAAAGAATCTTCCTGACTTTTGGCTTGGCACTCTATCCAATATGCCATCTAGACGTTCAAAAAAACCTATTTTGTCTTAGTGAGTCCCAGAGAAAAACCTTCTGCCCGGGCATCCCAAAGTATCAGGACCCCTAAACACTACAAACTAAAGGCAGGCAAGATTGGCTTCCACAGTGAATCATTTCCATATGGGGTAGAGTGGGCTGGCCCATGCCTCTTATTAGAGAAGAGTCAGCTGTCTGGCTGAAGAGGCAAAGTAAGTGGATTCATCAGAGAGGGGCATCTTCCTCTTGATCCACACCACCACATCCATGCCAATCAACGCAGGCCCCAACACATGGCTGTGCAGGACAAAACGGTCACTACAAGGGTAGGAATCCTGCTCTGACAGTGGTACTACCAGGGTGCTAGGAGCACTGACAAGTTCTGGCTAGCCAGGGAACACTTGAGCTTTTGCATCCACAACCTATTTGCAGCATTGAGCCCTGCCACGCCTTCACTGGCTGCCACCCTGTGTAGACACTGCCAGGCACAGCACAGCCTGGAACAGTACAGAGGTGAACATGTGGGCTTGATGAATTTGCTCCAAGGCTGCCTGGGTCCAGTGTGGACATCAGACAACAGAGCAAAAGAAAGCAAAGGGGCGCCAGGGGAGCAGAGAAGAATGTCAACAAGAGCCAAGTTTTTGCATGAACACCACCCCCCATACACGCACACACACGCACACACACCACATATATGCAAGCCCATGGACAAATCCACAGCCACATGGCGAGATCTCCGAGGATGTCTGGGGTCAGGCAGCTCCCATTCATCCTGCGTCTTTCTCTGCCCCCCTGCTGGCTGCAGACAAATGAAGGCGCCACAAGCAAGACCCAAGCATTCTGGCTCCCATCCTTGTGGTCTCTCCTTTACCCTTGACTGCTTCTCTTAAGACAAGATTAACCAAAGCATTTGGTAAGTGGGGAGCTAGCCCAGGTGTATGGCAGGACCTCCTGGCATAGAATGCTCTCAGTTTTCTCTCCTGCTGTTCCTGCTTCACAGAACTAGACAGCTAGATGGAAGCAGGATAATAACAGTATAAAAAACAATAAACAATAATCATAATTACATGATTTTGTTGCTATTGTTCATCTTTTTCAGTTGTGTCTGACTCTTTGTGACCCCATTTGGAGTTTTCTTGACAAAGATACTGGGGTGGTTTGCCATTCCTTTCTCCGGCACTTTCAACAGATGAAGAAACTGAGGCAAATAGGCTTAAGTGACTTAACCAAGGTCACACAGCTAGTAAGTGTCTAAAGCCAGATTTAAATTCAGGAAGGTAAGTCTTCCCAACTCTGTACTTGGCCCAGTACTCTATCTACTGCATCACCTAAGCTAATAGACCAGTCAATTGTCAGAAGGCTCTTCCCTAATTCTCACTAGAATCTCTGTTCTGGAGTCAAATACCATCACAATTAACTTTGCTAAGACAATAGGAAGTGATGTGAAAAAAGGATACTTTAGACTTGGGGAGTGGCTGGCATCCTTGAGTAGGTAGTGATGTCACTTCCCCAAGACTGCATCCTGGGACAGCAGGAGCAGTTTTCAGACTTCCTCCAGATGTACTTACCTTAGTCTCCTTCCCGGGCTCAGATGCTTCATCTCTGTTCTCTTGCCTCCATCACACTGGAAGTCATTACCATTCATTCAAAATCTGCCACTCTCCCCAACCCCACTTTTCCAGAATGCCTTTAACCTTCTTCCCACTGTGGCTAATGATGTCCCCCTTCTTGGTCAATGCTAGAAGCTTGACTGACTAGGGCTTTAGAGAAGAGCCTTCATATGGTAGTGCTCCAGAAAAAAAGAAAAAAATTAACAAAATTATAATGTGTTAAGATCTGCAGGATAGAGTTTATTCATTCTTCCGGGCCTCCCCTCCCCTCTAATTTCCAAACTAAGTATCTCCCAGGGAATATCATAATGCCCTGGTTTTGGCACTCACTACTCAAATTCCCAGCTCTCTTAATTTACTTTGAGGAAGACAGATCCCAATGTAGCATACGTGACAGACACCCCATGATACCCACACAAGAATGGGCATATAGGGAAGCTTGTGGAGACAGTAGGAGCACATGACATGACACTGAAAGGACTTTTATGCTTGGAGATAACAAAGCAATCCCCTTATTGGCCTCCGGATGGAGTGGGAGAAGACACAGCCCCTGGGCCCAGCAGCAAATTATTATTGTTATACACAATATAATATGTTATATTGTTATATATAAATCCAGGATCTGAGGGATTGATTTCAATCCATTTCAATACTTAATCCCTTTTTAAGAGCCTCACCCATGTTTGAGGCTTATCTAAATTTGTTTGTTTTCTTTTTTTATCTAAGCCTCCTTACCCAATCATCAGGCGAGTTTGGACCTCCTCTGGATTACCCTAATGCAGGGATACTACTGGAGAAAGGAGGGGGTACTCGATGTGTTTGAGGGATGAGGATTTGAACCCAGGACAGGGCCCAACAGGTTCCTCAATTGATGATGAGTCAGTGACTTACAATTGACCCTAGGTCCCTGACCTCTGTGAGGAGAGTCTTATGTGTTTGGGGAAGTCATTTGGGACAAGTTTTCTTCTGAAGGGAAAAAAACAACAACTCGTTTTTACTTGTTCTTTATTTTGTCCACTTTTGTTAGTTTGTTTTATTCTAGTTTTCCATTTCTCCCCCTTTTTCTCTACATGCTTGAGTTGGTTTAAGCCCTTATAAGGATACAATGAGACAATATATTAGTCAAAGCAGGTGATATATTAGTTAATATTAGTAAAGAGCTTAGCACAGATCCTGGTATAGAGTAGATGTTTAATAATTGCTCATTTCTCTTTCTTACAAAACTTTATAAAATATCATCCACATGTCAAACTTGTGTGACTTCATCATAGGAGATGATTATAATTTCTAGGTCCATCAGCTAGAGTAGACCTGGGCCCTTTCTAAAGACCAATAATCTGGAGACTTTCTAAGGACAATACTTAACGGGCTGTTTAGGACACTTTGCAGGGCATTTAGGCCACCAAAAAGAATGGTACCACGTGGACTAAGAGATTCTTTGTGCAAAACATTGGAGGAAGCACTTGAAAGGACAATACTTGGACCTACTCAAGATTCCAGAGAACTTTATAGCATTGGGAATATGGACAAATATGCCAAATGTAGCCCAGTTTATTTATTTGGGGACAACAAACATTTAACTGGGAAAAGAGTATAAGAGGAGCTAAATCCAATGGAATGTGTGCCGTTTTCCTGGTCACCTCTAGGGAAATATATACTCATCTTTAAAGAACTTGTCCTTTAAACCCATAGTCCCTTGCCTGTTATAGCTGAAGATAGGGAAGATGGCATCAAACTAAGATTGGCCACTCAAGGAATCCTAAAAAAAGAGCAATTCCATCTTCTGTCTTCAACTCTCTAAGATGTGTGGCAATTAACTCTCCCAGGAGGAGTTGCTGGACAGGGTTGTCCTTCTAGCCTCCTCGGCTTCAAGGTTTAAAGCACAGGGCAAAAAAAGTGCACATGTTCTGCCTGGGTGAGCTTGAGATTGCATCTCAGAATCCTAACTGCCCCTTCACATTTATGCTTTTTTGCCTGATTGAAGGTAATCAAGCAATGACCCAGAAGTGGCCATTTCTAGCCATGAAGGCCTGGGCAGGTAGGTGAAGCAGCGGATAGAGTGCTGGACCTGGAATTGGGAAGAGCTGAGTTCAAATCTGATCTTGGACACTTACTAGCTGTGTGACACTAGGCAAGTCGTTTAACCCTGTTTGCTTCGATTTCTTCCTCTGTAAAATGAGCTGGAAAAGGAAATGGTAAAGCACTCCAGTATCTTTGGCAAGGACTCCTCAAAAAGGAATCATGAAGAGTTGGATGTGACTATAAACAACTAAACGACAAAAGCAATAGCCTTGGTCCTTAGTCAGTGTAGGAGGCTGACTTTCCACATCTGTAATAGTACTTCTTGGAGGGAAAGACAAACACCTGCTATCTAGGATAAGCCCAACCCTGGCCTGACTTTCAAGAAGACATGTGCTTGGAGGGAATTGTTTTGACAGTGCAAAGATGAGGTGAAAGAAATGTAAAGTGTCTATTCTGCAGTTCTACAAACTGCTTCATTTTTAGATCTTTAAGTACCATCCTTCAAGGAGATTATAATGGTAGCTACATGACTGCCTCTGCTTGTTTAAGCTATTCTATTAATATGCACTGGTGTGCCACACAAATAAAGCCTGAACTCCAACCTCCACCCACCATGAGCTGAACTCAAGCTACCTTCACAGTTTCATCTCTCCCTACTACCTTTGCTCTAGTCAAAGTACACTACGTGCTCTTTCTAAGATACCTCTGTTTATGCCCTCCCTTCTACTTGGAATGGCATCCGCCATATCTCCAACGTAAAATTCTATGCCTCCTTCAACGTCCAGCTCAAATAGCTTTCTTCCATGAAGTTTTTCCCAGATTACCCTTGGAAGAAGAGATTTTAGCCTCCTCTGCATTTTTATGGCACATTTATCTGTACCTTTCTGATGGTGCTTATTGCATATTGCTACATTTTAGTTGACTCTGAATCAGTATTTTGGAGGTGAAAAGGACTTTAGAGGCCATCTGATTAAATATCTATATTTTTTAGAAACCCTTACTTCTGTCTTAGAATTGATACTAAGTATCGGTTCCAAGGCAGAAGAGCAGTAAGGGCTAGGCAATGGGGGTTGAACCCAGGACCTGGATCTAACCCCTGAGCCACCTAGCTACCCCCAACACCCTCATTTTGTAGAAAAGGAAATTGAAGCACAGAGTAAAACTTACTCAAGTGAAACCAGGGCTACAACATGGGTTTTTCTGACTTCTTGACTCATGTGTGGGCACACACACACACACACACACACATATTATATATAAGTAACTCTTAGAGGCCTCTTCTCTAACCTGTCAGCTTCTTATGAAAAATATCCCTTTCTATGCACTATCCACTATTTCCTCAAACTTTTCTGGATTTTTCCCAAACCAAGTCCTTGCCACCCCTTTTGCACTGAGCCAATCAAAGAGAAGAGAATTGGAACTGGTCCCTCAAGAACAGGGGAAGAAGGTGATAAGACACTTGCCTAAGGGCTGAGCAGCTGCAAAAGGAAAAGATACTCACAAAGACCTGGGAAACAGGTCTTTTTCCTTCCTAATCAGTCAAGAAAGAATCCAAATTAAGAGAAACTACCTCTGACAACTGGGAAATTTGAATCAAGAGGTTTTTAACTGAGTGGTCATGTCTCGTTTATCTCTATATCACCCCCCACCCCAAGCCTAGCAAAGTGCCCTACACATAGTAGGTGTTTAATAAATGTTTATTGAATTGAAATTGAAAACCAAATTTCAATTACCAGCCAGCAGAAATTTTATTGGGGGGTGGGGAGGTGGGGAGGAGATTCTATTCTGAATTTGTTTCTTATTCACAATGAAAAACTAATTGCTGAGATAAAAATGATGGAAACCTTGGGAGGAAGTAAAAACGCCAACTTAAAATTAGTAATAGAGTGGAAAACTGAGAATAGACTGATGATATACATTGTAGACACCTACAGGGGGCAGGGAATGGAGGATCAGTCTAAGAGTCCAGCATGGTCCTGTAAGAACAGTATCAGAAGATCTAAAGCTTAGCCTTCAACTAAGGACAACAAACCAAGCTAAAAGGCCTTTATCCAGTTACAGATTACCCCAGCTAGCTGTTGGAAGGATATAGTGTCAGGCCCAGAATCAGGGATACTCATCTTCCTGAGTTCAAATCTGGCCTCAGACATTTACTAGCTGCGTGACCTTGGGCAAGTCCCTTAACTCTGTTTGCCTCAGTTTCGTCATCTGGAAAATAAGCTGGAGAAGGAAATGGCAAACCACTCTAGTATCTCTGCTATGAAAACCTCAACTAGGTCCTGAAGAGTTGGACACCACTGAAAATGACCAGGCAATAACACTGTACTGGGTGCTGGGAATAAGAAGACAAAAATAAAACAATCTCTATCCTCAGGGACAGCATTGTACTCCCAGGATTCAACAAGAACCCAGATAAGCACAGACAAAGCAAATTCTAGAGAAAGAAAGCATTAACAATGGGAAGGAAGAATCAGGGTGTGCTCACCAGGAAAGGCTTCCCACAGGACTTTGTTCCTAACTTGTGTTTCAGAGAAGCCAGAACTCTATGAGGAAGGAGTATATTCCAGACATGGGAGACATTCTATGCAAAGGCATGAAAGTGGGAAATAGAATGTAATATATAAGAAACAACCGGGGCAGCTGGGTAGCTCAGTGGATTGAGAGCCAGGCCTAGAGACAGGAGGTCCTAGGTTCAAATCCGGCCTCAGACACTTCCCAGCTGTGTGACCCTGGGCAGGTCACTTGACCCCCATTGCCTACCCTTACCACTCTTCCACCTATAAGTCAATACACAGAAGTTAAGGGTTTAAAATTTAAAAAAAAAAATTTAAAAAAAAAAAGAAAGAAACAACCGATATGCCAGTATGACTGCAATAGAGAATACATGAATGGGAAATAAGACCAGAAAAAGTAGGTGAGAGTAATATTGTGGAGGGCTAAATAATGCCAGGCTGAGAATGATGTCGTCATTTATTCTAGGGACAATTGGAAACCAGTGAAGATTTTCAAACAGAAGAGGAACTTGGTCAAATTTGCATTTTAGAAATATCATTTGAATGCACTAGTACATCCGAGTTATTCAAAGAGAGGGAAATCTCCTTAGACTTCTTAAGCCATAGTTACCCTTGATAAAGTCAAATTTCCTGGCCCAGAAAAATGACCATTTTGAGGACTGAAATAATTACGATTACTAAGCCACTGTCAGTGATATCTGAAATGTTATGGAAAATGGGAGAGAAATTGCAGGATTGGAGAAAAATAAATGACCCAAAGCTTACAAAAGAGGAAAGAGAATAAAATTAGAAAAACTATAGGTCAGGGATCTGGACTTCAAAATTCTAGAGTAAGACTTTTTAACCTTTTTTGTGTCATTGAACATCACAGAAAATGTATGAACTCCTCAGAACAATGTTTTTAAATGCATAAAATAAAAAAAACATAGAATTACAAAGGAAACCAAAGATTAGTGAAAATAAATGTCATTTTCTCTCCATCTCAGTTTACAAATCTCCTGAAATCAATTCATTGATCCCAGGTTAAGAACTGTTATGTGGAGATGGATGCATGGAATCCCTGCAAAGATACAGGGACAGCCTCACCGAGAATTCCAGGGGACCCCCCTGGAGAACTTTGGGTGAGGGGGCAGTGGAGAAGAGTTGGCAGTTGCTTTGTGGGGGTTGAGGTGAGCAGACAGACTACTTACTGCTCTTGACTTGGCGGTTCACCTGAGTGGCCTTTGTGGCAAAGCCTTTGTGGTTTCTACACAAGGGTTAGCCTGTTTAATAGGGTTGATCTTTATCAACTTCAATACAACAAATATTTAGTGATTAGAGAGTAAAAATATTCATTAATAGCAAGAGAGCCAGTTTTAGTTAAGTGCCTTCATCCCCTCCTGTGGGGGGGAAGTGCAGCTTCAACCTAACAGCTCAGGGTCACCTTTCCTTATCCAAAAACCTTCATTAATTCCTCTAGTTTTCCTTTTTACTTCTTAATATAACCTTTACCTTCAATATCTGTGCTTGGAAATTATTTGGGGGAATACTCACAACTCAAGTCTGGTCATCTAGTTTGAATCCTGTCAGCTGCCAGTTTTAAGAAGATCCTTCACCTCAACCTCCACAAAGCAACTGCCAACTCTTCTCCACTGCCCCCTCACCCAAAGTTCTCCAGGGGGGTCCCCTGGAATTCTGGGTGAGGCTGTCCCTGTATCTTTGCAAGGATTCCATGCATCCATCTCTACATAACAGAACCCCTATTCTTATCTGCTGAGATAAACCCAGGAACTAATCTATCACAAGTACAAAACACTTTTCACACAAATAAAGTCAGATTTAAACTGGAAAAACATTAATTGCTTATGGGTAGGTCAAGCCAATATAATAAAAATTACAATTTTACCTAAATTAATTTACTTATTTAGTGCCATGCTAATCAACCTACCCCAAAATGCTTCATAGAACTAGAAAAAAATAATAAAATTCATCATGAAGAACAAAAGGCCAAGAATATCAAGGGAATTAATAATTTTAAGAAAGAACATGAATGAAGGAAGGTAGCTTAACTGTACCTGATCTCAAACTGTATTATAAAGCAGTGACCATCAAAACAATCTGGTACTGACTAAGAAAGAGAGTAGTAGATTAATGGAATAGTTTAGGTATTCAGCATGAATAGTAAATTACCACAGCAACCTAGCATTTAACAAACCCACAAAATCAAAGCTTTTGAAAGGAGAATTCATTTCAACAAAAACTTCTGGGAAAACTGGAAAACAGTATTGTAGAAATTAGGCATAGACCAACACCTCACACCGTATACCAAGGTAAAGTTAAAATGGATACATGATTTAGAAATAAAAAGTACTGTCATGAACAAATTAGGGGACCATGGAATAGTTTACTTGTCAGATCTGCAGATAAGCGAAGAATTTATGTCCAAACAAGACACAGGGAACATTATGAGATATAAAATAGATAACTTTGACTCCATTAAGTTTAAAAGGGTTTGTACAAACAAAACTAATTCAGCCAAGGTTAGAAGAAAAACAATAAACTGAGAAAAAAAATTTTAAAGAAAGTGTCTCTGACAAATGTTTCAATTCTCATTCAGAGAACTAAGTCAAATTTAAAAGAATACAAAGCATTCTCAATTGATAAGTAGTCAAAGGATATGAACAGGCAATTCTCAGATGAAGAAATTAAGACTATCTTTAGTCATATGAAAAAAGTGCTCCAAATTGCTATTAATCAGAGAAATTCAAATTAAAACAACTCTGAGGTAGCATCTCACATCCATAAGACTGGTTAATAGGATTTAAAAAAAAAAGGCAAATGATAAATATTGGAGATGTGGAAAAACTGGAAAACTACTCTATTGGTGGAGCTATGAACTGATATAACCATTCTGGAGAGCAATTTAGAACCATGACCAAAGGGCCATAGAATTGCACATACCCTTTGACCCAGCCCTACCACTACTAGGTCTGCATCCCAAAGAGATCTTATCTTTATAAGGGAAAAGGACCTCCTTGTACAAAAATATTTACAACAGTTCATTTGAGAAATGGCTGAACAAGTTGTGGTATATGATTGCAATGCAATACTATTGTGTCATAAGAAATGACAAACAAGATGATCACACACACACACACACACACATACACACACACACACAAACACCTGGAAAGACTTATTTGAAGTGAGGTAAAATGAAGTGAGCAAAGCAAGGAGAACACTGTACACAGAAACAGCAATAAAGTGTGATGATCAGTTATGAATGACTTAACTATTATTAGTAATGGAAGAATCCAGGACAACTGGATTCATCACCACAGAAGGAATGGAGTCTAAATGCAGATTAAAACATACTTTACTTTTCTTCTCTGAATTTTTCTCTAGTGTAAACACTGTATCTTCTTTCACAACATGATGAACATGGGAATATGTATTGTATAACATATATCATATTACCTGCCATCTTAGGGAGAGAGAAAAGGAGAGGGAGGGAGAAAGCATGGATTGTGAAATGTCAGAAAATGATTATTAAAAATTGTATCAACATGTAATCTGGAAAAAATTAAAATTAAAAAAGAACTCCTTTTCTATAAGTGGTCTATGATCATGATAAAACACTATCTTGTTATAAGAAATGACAGCAGGATAGTTTCAAGAAAACCTGGAAGGATTTTTTTAAATTTTAAAATTTTAATAATTTTCCAAAGTTATATAACCCAAATTGTCTCCCTCTCTTCTTCCTTCCCCTCTCCAAAGCTGGCAAGCAATTCAATCTGGATTATACATGTAGTGTCACACAAAACATTTTCTATATTATTCATTTTTTGTAAGTGAATAATCTTATAATTCCAAAACCCTAAAACATATACCCATATAAATAAGTGATAAATCATATGCTTCTATCTGCATTCTTACTCCAATAGTTCTTTCTCTGGAGGTGGATAGCATTCTTTTTCATAAATCCCTCAGAATTGTTCTGGATCATTGTACTGCTGTTTAGTAACAAAGTCTATCACATTCGATTGTTTCACAATATTGTTTTTACTCTATACAATGTTTTCCTGGTGCTGCTTATTTCACTTTGCATCAATTCATGTAGGTCTTTCCAGTTCTTCTGAAATCATCTTGTTCATCATTCCTTATAGAACAATAGTATTCCATAACAATAGTACTCCATACCACAATTTGTTCAGCCATTCCTCAACTGAAGGACATCCCTTTAGTTTCCAATTCTTTGCCACCACAAAGAAAGCAGCTATAAATATTTTTGTATAAACAGGTCCTTTCCCATTAAAACAAACAAACAACAACAACAAAAAAACCTCTTTGGAATTACTAGATCAAAGGGCATGCATTTTTTATATCACCTAGGGCATAATTCCAAATTACCCTCCAAAATGGTTGGATCAGTTCACAACTCCACCATCAATACATTAGTGTCCCAATTTTGCCACACACCCTCCATAATTTATCATTTTCCTTTACTGTCATATTGACCAATCTGATAGGTGTGAGGTGGTATCTTAGAATTGTTTTTTTTAAACCCTTAACTTCTGTGTATTGGCTCCTAGGTGGAAGAGTGGTAAGGGTGGGCAATGGGGGTCAAGTGACTTGCCCAGGGTCACACAGCTGGGAAGTGTCTGAGGCCGGATTTGAACCTAGGACCTCCGGTCTCTAGGCCTGACTCTCAGTCCACTGAGCTATCCAGCTGCCCCTCAGAGTTGTTTTAATTTGCATTTCGTTAATCAAGAGGGACTTAGAACATTTGTTCATATGATTATTGATAGCTTTGATTTCTTCATCTGAAAACTGTCCATTCATTTCCTTTGACCACTTATCAATTGGGACATAACTTGGATTCTTATAAATTTGATGTCGTTCTTTATATATTTGAGAAATGAGACCTTTATCAGAGAAATTTGCTATGAAAATTTTCCCTAGTTTGTTGCTTCCCTTCTAATCTTGATTGCATTGATTTTGTTTGTACATAACCTTTTCAATTCAATATAATCAAAATTATTCATTTTACATCTTGTAATATTCTCTATCTATTGTTTGGTCATAAATTCTTCCCTTCTTCATTGATCTGACAGGTAAACTATGTTCCCCTAATTTACTTGTAATTTCACTCTTTGTGTTTAAATTATATACCCATTTTGATCTTATATGGTGTGAAATTTTGATCTAAACCTAATTTTTTGCCATGCTGTTTTTCTGGGAAGACTTATGTGAACATGCAGAACCAGAAGAACATTGCACACAATAACAGAAAAACTGTAACAATGATCAACTGTGAAAGACTTAGCTACTCTGACTAAAACAATGATCTAAGACAATTCCAAAGGATCCAGGATGGAAAATGCTGTCCACCTCCAGAGAGAGAAATGACAAATTCTGGATGCAGATTGAAATATACTTTTTAAATTTTATTTTTCTTGGGGTTTCTTGGGGTGTGTGTTTTATTTTGTAATATGGATAATATGGAAATGTGCTTTATATGATTTCACATGTATAATGGGCATCACATTGCTTACTTTCTCAATGAGTGATGGAGGGGCAAGAGGAGAGAAAGAACTTGGAACTCGTGGTTTTTAAAAAGTGAATGTTAGGGGGAAGCTGAGTAGCTCAATAGATTGAGAATCAGGCCTAGAGATGGGAGGTCCTAGGTTCAAATCTGGCGTCAGACACTTCCCAGTTGTGTGACCCTGGGCAAGTCACTTAACCCCCATTGCCTAGTCCTTACCACTCTTCTGCCTTGGAGCCAATACACAGTATTGACTCCACGACAGAAGGTAAGGGTTTAAAAAAAAGTGAATGTTAAATGTTTTACATGTAATTAGGAAATATTTATTTAAATAAATGAAAATGTATATAGAAAAAGAATCCTTGTTCTAGAAAGTTTATTAAAGAGATAGTAGTGAACTCCTATAGAAAGGAATAGTGAATTTCTAAATGCCAACATGACTACATCAATATCAGATCATTCCAGACTATCCTTATTTCCTTTTTTGACAGGATGTCTAGACTGGATAAGGGAATACCATTGATATGATTTAACTAGATTTTAGAAAAACATTTGATAAAATAATAATAGCTAACATTTAAATAGAACTTACTTTGTGCCAGCACAAAGCTAAGCACTTTTCAATGATCTCATTTGATTTTCATAACAACTCTGAGACACAGATGCTATTATTATCTCATTTTACAATTGAGGAAACTGAGCCTAAAAGTTAAATGTCTTATCCAAAGTCACAGAGCAAGCAAGTGTCTGAGGCCAGATTTTAACTCAGGTCTTCCTGACTCTGGACTCAGCTATCTGTCCATTGTTCCACCAGCTGCCTATATGTTCAACTTTTCATGACTCCATTAGGGGTTTTCTTGGCAAAGTTCCTGGACTGGTTGGATGCTTCCTCCTCCATTTCTTTTTTATAGATGAGGAAACTGAAGCAAACAGGGGTAAGTGACTTGCTCAGAGTCATACTGCCAGTATCTGAGGTTGAATTTGAACTCAGAAGGAGTAATCTTCCTGACTCCAGAGACAATGCTCTATCTAATGTACTACCTAGTTATCCTATGTAAATAGTTATCTATTTATAATAGATATATGATAATATATTATATATAATAATATAATTGTATATACATATTATATATATATTGTATTGTGTGTATAATTATAATTGTATATACATATTATATATTTATTGTATTATGTATGTATAATTATACTATAATTGTATATACATATTACTGTACTAATAATTACATACATTATACAATTTACACAAAAATGGAAACCCAAAAAGGTTGAGCCAAAGATTAAATAATATTTGAATCTAGAGTATATAGGGGGCCACCGTGGTTTATTGAGTAGCAGAGTGACGTGGTTAAATCTGTGGTTTAGAAAAATAATTTGGCAGCTGCGTGGAAGATGGATAGGAATGGAATATGACTTGAGGAAGACCAATTAGGAGGCTATAATAATAGTCCAAGTGAGAGGTAACGAGGGCCTGAACTAGGGTAGTGTCATGCAAATAGAGAGATGGGAACAGATGAGAAAATTTGTCGAGGTAGAAATGACAAGGTTTGGCAACTTATTGGAAAATTTGGTAAGAGTAGGAGCAGAAGAGGACACCAAAGTTGTGAACCTGGGTAATCGGAAGGATGATGCTGCCCTTGAAAATAACAGGGAAATTCAGAAAATGGGATAGGTTTGGGGGAAAAGATAAAATAATTTGATCTTTACTCTACCACAGCCCCTCCATGCATTCTCATTCCATATGATTCACTCTTTCCCACCCAGAAGGAAAAGAAGAGAAAGGGGATCTTACTCAGAAGTCAATGGCCCAGAACATAAGTCTGTCTTTAGAGGGGCATCTGCCCTAGCCATGAGGTGATGTGAGAGGCAGTAGTTGGGTATGAAAAGATAAGGATATGAAATTTTCCCAATAGCAAATGCTTAGTTGCTGCCATGAATGCCCAGATGGCAGTTAAATTTTAATTGCCTTATGGGGCCCAAAATCTACTCAGAATGAGAGCGCTTGGTAGCTTGCACATTGAAAGGAGGAAAGTGCTGGGAGATATGGACAAGTACGATTGTATTGGAGGCAAGACCTACAACTGCCTATAGTAGAGACAGTGAAATGCAGCAAACCTTTCCAACCTTTAAATTATTGATCACATATTCCTTAGGGTCAGGACACAGCCCTCCTGTGGCAATGTCACAGCCCCCCAGAGGGGCCAGCTCCCATTCTGAAGATGTCTCTGATATCTCTTCTGACTGAAATTATGTGGTTTGTTTAGAATAATTAGCAATGTACATTTGTAAATATTTTGATTAAGGCCTGATTCACTGTATAGTATATTTGTGAAAGTTTTCGACAATAAGAACAAAATTCCCTACTCTGTGCCCTAGAAAAAGGGATTCGGTCAGAAATCAGTTCAAATTTCCAACTTGGATTCATATTGCATTGTGTAGTATCCCCAAAACCTTTTCCCTAGCCAGGCTCTGTCCTCCATTCTGCAGAGTACATGTCTATTACCAGGGAAGAATTGCTTGGCCCATTGGGTTCCAGATGCTCTCCCATCTGCTTTAGTTCCTGTGCTGAGCTAAGGTGGGGGTAACTTTCTGGCACAGCAAAAACAAAGGCAATGCTGGCTGAACCCAGAAGGTAGAAGGAGATATAGCCCATGCACCAGCCCAAGCCTCACATGATTGGCAGGTTGAAGTCTCTCTGAGTGAGAAGAGTCATGGCATGCGATCAAAATCCCATAAAAAACAACAACACACAACTAACTGTAGGTATCCCTTCCACATTGTAACTTTTCACATTATGCTTTTCAATCTATCATGGGTTGGCATAAGAAATTAAATGGGAATTTGGGGGAGTTTTGCAGAGGCCCTAGATGACACACAAAGGGCAGCAAATGACACAGAAAAAGTTTAGAAAATTAGAAAAGCATAAAACATCTACATAGTACTATATAATATCAATATAGTTTATCTTTTAATACCATAAACATACACAATTTCTTTTTTATTTTATTTTTTTAAACCCTTACCTTCCATCTTGGAGTCAATACTGTGTATTGGCTCCAAGGCAGAAGATTAGTAAGGGTAGGCAATGGGGTCAAGTGACTTGCCCAGGTTCACACAGCTGGGAAGTGTCTGAGGCCAGATTTGAACCTAGGTCCTCCCGTCTCTGGGCCTGACTCTCAATCTACTGAGCTACCCAGCTGCCCCCCAGAATTTCTTTTTTAAAAATTAAAATAAGTAAAAAGTTAGAGTTTGTAAAAAGAACACAAAAGCCAAAACATTTTACAGTGGATTTTCTAGAGGGGCCACCATACCTTTAACTCCTACCACATGGAAGGGATATCTGAATGTCTCCTAGGACCCTGGCAAAGCAAGAGTAAAGAGCCCAAAGCTCACTTTGGGGATATTACATAGTTATGATTTGGACAAGGGGTTTTACAGCTAGAATAAAAGAGCAGCCAGAGGAGAGCAACCAGGATGGTGAAGGGCCTCAAGACTTTCCTATCTGAGGACCAGTTGAAGGAGCGAGGGATGGTTAGCATGGAGAAGAAGACTGAGTGGGGAGTGGAGGTAGGTGGTAGACATAATAGATGTCTTCATGTATTTCAAAGGCTTGGAGGGACAGGACTTATTCTGGTTGGGCCTCCAAAGGCAAAAACAGGAGCACTAGATGAAAATGACAAAGAAGAGAATATAGGTTTGATGTCAGAAACAATTTCCCAACAATTAGAGTAGTCCAAGAGTAGATTGGGCTGCCTCAAGAAGCAAGAGGTTCCCTTTCTTTGGAGGCCTTCAGATAGAAGCTAGATACACTTCTTGTTAAGTATGTTATGGCACAGAATCTTTTGGGGGAAAAGTTGAACTAGATAAGAGGTTCTTAACCTAGAAATAGGCTTCAAGGGGTCCATAAGATTGGATGGGGGAAAAATATATTTATTTTCACCAACCTTTAATTGAAATTTTGCATTTCCTTCAGCTATGAATTTTTTAAATGACTCTGAGAAGGGATACATAAGCTTTACCAGACTGCCAAAGGGTCCAAGGCATTAAAAAAAATGGTAAAAAACTCTGGACTAGATAAGTCTGGAGTCCTTTCAAACTCTAGAGATTCTGTGATTCTTTCATGTCACATCTGATACTACTAGGTAATGGGAGCAGAGATAGATAATAATGATAACAATATCCATAATAATTATAAGTATCAACATAACTTTTATGTAGTACTTTAAGATTTACAAAGCATTTTACATTTGATTCTGACACAAATCCTGTAAAATAGGTGCTATTATTGAGGGACAGAGAGTTTAAATGACTTGCCCAAGGTCACACACAGCTAACAAGTGCCTGAGGGATGTTTTAAATTCAGATCCTCCTACCTCTAACTCCCACACTCTATCCACTGTATCACATAGCTGGTTCAGTGTCTAGATTTTGAGACAGGTCACCTATCTTTGAAAATATATAATAGTTTTGAAGTACTAGATGGCGGAGTATAGACAGTAAGTACTACGGTTGGGAGAAGAAAGACCACCAACGGTCGGAACAGAAGAGGTGGGATTTGGCTAGGTAAAGAGGAAGTATTTTAAGCAGTGGGTCTGGGTTTTGGAGAATGCTATAATTGTCCAAGCTAACAAACGGAAAGCAACTCCTTCTATAAGGTACAAGGTGCTTTGGACAAGTCAGAGCATCGACTATTCTCAAGTCTTCATGAAGGCACTTCTGGGCAATTGGGCAAATCATAAATTCAAGGCCCCCTTCTTACTCCTTGAGAAGAGAGAGTGGGTGTGTGGCTCTTGGCACCTCTGTTTTCTATACAAATGTTCAACAGAGCCCTGTCCATTCTCCAGAAAAAAATATTCCAGGTTTCATGAATGTTGTGTAAAAAACAAGGTAGCTTTACTTGGTAAAGGAGAAGAGAGAGGGCAGGATTTTTTATGATTTTATGATTCAGAATTATGGTAATGGATAAAAGGGATTTGAAGAAGTTTGGAAGAGAGACTTAAGGGCAAAAAAAAAAGAGCTATGGGAGCAGAAGCTAGCTATCTAACTGTTGAAGGACAGAGGAGATCTTCTTAAGCTGGCAGCAGACAGGATTCAAACTAGATGTTCAGACTGAGTTGTGAGTATTTCCCCCAAATAAATTATCAGGCCCAGATTTGAAGATAAAGGTTATATTAAGTAATAACAAGGAAAACTAGAAAAGGTTAATAGGGTTTTAGGATAATGAGAGGAAACCCTGAACTGTTAAGTACTAGGTTAAGAGAAGATTTCCATAGGATTATAGGGCATTATAGTTAGAAGAGACTTTAATGATCTTGAGATCATTGATTTATTGCTGGAGAAGACTTCTGAAGCCATCTAGGTTAACCCCTTTATTTTATGGATAGGGAAACTGGGGCCCATAGAGGTTATGTAGCCTGCCCAAAGTAAGTAGCAAGGTTAGGGAGATGAACCAGGTTCTGACTCCAAAGCTGGAGCTCCTTTTGCTGTTTCAGACTATCCCAATTTAGCAATCCCTCTTCCTTGAGTGTCCCAGTCCCATTTCCCCAGGCCAATCGGATAGGAATTAGAAGTCAGTCTTACATTGTCACTGAGGACAGAGACTGATGATGCTGGGTTATCCAATGGCAAGACTATTAGCTCATCAGTCATGTACATTCAGACTTTTCTGGAGGGATATTTATGTATTCTAACTATGGAAAAAGCCCAGTCTATTCTCCAGAAGTGGCAAGGCACTCTCATTTTCCAGTGTCTTCTCTACAAGGGCACCAGCAATCTTGGTTTCAACATAAGGGAGGGTCAAAAAGTCACCCAAATCAGTACCTACCACTGGATCAGTCAGTCTCAGGCTTAGAGAAGAAGCTTTCACATATGGCCAGGGATAGGGGTTCATTAATATTCTGGGAAAACTCCCAAAGGCAGCAGCTGTAACAGCTAAATCCTCTTCACAGCTCTCACTGTTGCCTGGCCCCACTTTATGTGGCAGAGACATAAGTGAAAATGTGGGCAGGAGGTGGAGCCCCAGCCTATTCCTTAGGGGGAAAATGATTAAAAGAACCATTTCAAAGCATTATTAACAAAAAGAAGACTACTGTCTCCACCAGAAAGACAGGGGCAGGCACAGGGCAATATATTGTTCCAAGCTCTGTTTCAACAGACCTCCAGACTTGCCCCCAACTTCCCACCCACCCCAATAACATCCTCTGCCAAATAGGCGGCAATGAGTGAAGCATACCAGAGGCCTAGGTACCTAGTGTGGGCCCCCTCCTCAGGAGAAGAGGACACCCACATTGAGAGGGGCTCAGAAGGGTCCTCTTTCCCACCAGGAAAGAGAAATTACATTAAGCTCAAGGGATAGCTCTTTTCTTCATGAAAAAACATTCAGTCTTTTTTTTTATAATTGGAAATTCCCTAGCCTCCTGAGGGGTGGAAACAATACTTACACATGGCTAGTACCTTGGCAGGAAAAGGGCCTGCCTTAAAGATGCTTCCTACCTGCTTCTCTTTAGGAGTTCTGGGTCAAGGATGGTACTAAGAGCCAAAAAAGCTGCCTATGACTCCTAAGGAGCCTTCTCCTTTTTTTGAACAAGTACTCTTAATCATATTCATATCTAGCCTGAGGTAGGAGGGGCAGGGATCAGGATCACCTCTCTGGAGAGCAACCACAGCAACTGAAATAATATCCAGTCCATCCCAAAGATATATATGTACGTATGCATACATGTGTATATATGCATGTATATAAATATGTTTGTTAATATATAAAATGTTAATACATAATATATAATATCAATATATAGTGTTAATATATACATATGTAAATTGTACATGCTGATAAAGTGTATATATGTGTGTATATATACATACACACACATATGAGAAAGTATATGGGGTAGAGAGAGGGAATTCATCCCAGGCATTCTTATTCTCAAAGTAGGAAGATGTGCAACTCAGACTTGTTTATTTGTTTTTTGGTTTTTAAAAAAACCCCACCTTCTGTCTTAGAATCAATACTGTGTATTGGTTCCAAGGCAGAAGAATGGTAAGGGCTAGCAATGGGGGTAAAGTGACTTGTCCACAGTCACACGGTTAGGAAGTGTCTGAGGCCAGATGTTTACTTGTTGTTAATGTGAATCAACTGACCTTTAGAGGTCCCAAGGGAAGAGGAAGGATGGGAAGGTTCAGCAGAGAGGAATATTCTTTAATGACTTCCATAAATGTTTTCTTTTAGTTACCATTTATTTTTATATGTATTATAAATGTATGTGTATATTCATACATATTTTATACATGTTATTTTAATTCTATACACAATGCAATATAATATGTAACATGATAATAATATAGTACATATGATTTGCTAGAAATATACAACAAATTATAATAAATATGCTTATACGAGAGAAACAAATTCTCATATTAGTTACTTCCAAAAATATATGTCTCATTCTTTTTTTTTCTCCTCCCTCCCACCTCTCCCTCATCCCCAAGAAGGCAGGTAATATAAATTGGGTTGTACATTTATTATCATATAACACATATTTCCCTGTTTGTCATATTCTGAATTTTTTTCTATGTCATCCAAACTTGTTTTTTTAGTGATCGAAGGTCACAGATATTCATCCATTTTCTGTGTGCTTTGGGTTAAGTAAATCCATTCTGTCCCATGTTCGATATCTAGTTAGCCTGAGTGCTTTCAAAGGAGCTGAGAATCCTTTAGAGAAGAGCAAAACAAGATAGACTCAACTTTCCCAGTTTCTCTGGGAGGGGAATGAATTAAGAGTTTTTCATGAGTCATGAGGAAGATGTAAGCACTCTCAAATTTTCCCCAAATGGGGGCACAATCAAAATTTATGAGCTGCCCTCTGACCCCTCTCCCACTGGGGGAAAAAAAAAAAAAGCTGTACCTGGGACTATTGTTTCTAGGAGCAGAGGACACTGATGTATGATTCACAAATTCTAAGGGAGTTTCAGAAGACAAAGAAAATTTTTGTTGGTAGAAATCAGTGAAGGTTTGTGAAGAAAGTAGCATGTGAGTTGTCCTTTAAAGAATAGGTAGGATTTTTGAAGTAGCAGAGTGAATAAAGTTACACAAGTAGGAAAATAGGAAAATGTTTGGGGAAAGATCCAATTAGACCCACTATTTGTCAAAAACCGGGGGCGGGGGGGGGTGAGGACTGGAAAGCAATCTGGAAAAAATTAGATTTAGACAGAGAATTCATACTATAAACTCCAAACTATCCAAATGAATATATCATTTAAATGTAAAATATTAGTACACAGACAAATTAGAGGAGTAAGGAAGTATAGTTTTTACAAAAAATACACCGGGGAATAGATCATAACCATACAAGGGATAGAGAGGGTCATAGAAGTTAAAATGGATGATTTAGTATATTTCTCATTATTGTCATTCTCTTTAATGAAATTACCTATAATTTCTCTGACTTTTTCTCTGGCCAACCAACTATTTTAGGATTAAATTATTTAGTTTCTAGTTAAATATTAATTGTTCCTCTTTACTAAATATAATTTTATTGTATTGTGGTAAGTAAAAGATAAGATTAATATTCCTGGCTTTCTGTGTTTATGAGGTGTTAAAGCTCTAATCAGTCATTTTTCATTTGTGTCTGACTCTTTGTGACCCCATTTTGGGGTTTTGTTAGCAAAGATACATTTCATTCTCCAGCTAATTTTACAGGTAAGGAAATTGAGGCAAATAGGATTAAGTGACTTTCCCAGGGTCACCCAGCTATGTCTGAGGCTAGAGTTCAACTCAGGAAGATGAGTCTTCTTGATTTCAGGCCCAGTATTCTTATCTACTTTGCCACTTAGCTGCCTTGATTAAGTCCTACTGTATAATCAACTTTTGCAAATTTTCCATGCACACTGGACAAATACTATCTTTTAATTTTTATTTAATAATCACCAGAAATAATTCTAAAATTCTACTCAGGGCCTTAACTCCTTATTCTTTAACTTGGGGGAGAGGTTAGATTTGTCTGGATCCAAAGTAGATAAATTGAGATACCTTCCTATTATAATTTTACTATTTCTCCCAGTAATTAATTTATTTTTTCCTTTAAGAATTTTGATGTTATATCTTTTACTGAACACAAGTTAAAGATTAATTTTAATCATTGTCTATGGAACTCTTAAGCAAAATATAGTTTCCTTGCTTATCTCTTGTAATGAAGGCTAATCTAAGTATTACTTTTGTCTAAGATCATGATAGTTACTCTTTGCTTTTTTGGGTTCAACTGAAACAGAATAGATTTTCCCCTAGGCCCTTATTTTTAACTCCATGTGATTTTTTTCTGTGTCAAGTATGTTTCATATAAACCACATATTATTATATTCTACTTTTAAAAATTCATTGTGTTCTCTTCTCTTTTATGGATAAGTTTATCTCATCGCCATTTCTAATTAAATTGCTCATTTCCTCCATCCTGCTCTTTTTTTCTCTTTCTACTCTTTGTTCCACTTTACAAAGACAAGGATGGTGAAAGAAAAACTTTATGCTCCTCCTTGGTGCTCCATGCTTAATACAGTCTTCTTCTGCTTCCTTATCTTCTTCTCCTTTGTCCAAACCTCATTCACTGGTTCTTGCCCTTTTTTTTTTCCTTTTTAAATCCTTCTTCATGATCCACTCTCTGAGGTCAGAAATTATTTTGTTTATAACTCCTGAATTTACTTTTTTTTTTTTATTCCCCTCTCTTCCCTCGTTTCTCTCCATTCCCTCCTATTTCCCTGTTGCGTTTAATGTTTTTCCACACCAAACTATTTGTATTTGTGTGTACACACATATGTTCTACTATAATTTGACCAATGCAGATAAAATAAAGTTCAACCGATTTCCATTTCCCCCACTTTTTGGACCTTGTCTATATAGTGTTCTAATTGATTGTGTGGGATAGTAAATTCCTTCCTTATATCTCCTCTCCTTTCTTCCCTAGTGTATACCTTTCCCTTTCTCTTTCATTTCTCCTTTAGGATTATCAAAACATTACAAATTAGTCACAAGCTCTCTGTCCTTAACTTCCTCTACAACTCTAATGACGTTAGGGTATTATGGGGCATATATCATCTCCCCCATCACAATGTATACCTTCCCATTGCCCACTCACATTTACTTTCTTATGTTTCTCCTGATTTCCGTGTTTTATTTCAAAGTTTCTCTCAACTCTAATCTTTTCATCAAGAATACTTAAAAAGCTTTTGCTTCATAAAAGGTTGATTTCCCCCCTGTGAATGATGATATTCCGTTTTTTTGGTTGTTATTCTTAGTTATAAACTTTTATCTTTTTTCTTTTGGGACATCAAATTCCAAGTCTCTACTTCCTTAAAGTGGTAGCTGCTAAATATTGTGTTATCTTGATTGTGGTTCCTTGGTTCTAAACCCTGTCTGTCTCATAGAATCAGACACCTTCCTTGCCTTGTCAGTGATCATTCTTTTTCCTGGTATATAGTTGTAGATGCTGGTCCATTCTTAGTGATGAAAAGCTCTTCATGAGGCCTTTCAGGCTTAACTGTCTCCCTTTTACTTACAGACCTCTATTTCCCTATGCTGATTTGGGCTAGAAAAATGATGCATTGTGGTTTCTCCTTGGATTTACCAATCACTATTCCATCTGGTACTCTTCCTAAAATCTTTTTTGGTCTATCTTTAGAGGAGAGACGAATTATGATGCTTCCTCTTATGCCATCATCTTTGCCAGTCTCCTTAAAAATTAAAAAAAAATATTCTAAAGAACATATACCAATCAAACACAATTCCAGAGGGCTCCTGATGAAGCATGCTTCCCATCTCTTGACATAGACATGATGAGCTTAAGGTGCAGAATGAGACATACATTCTCATACATGGTCAAAGTGGGAATTTGTTTTGCTTCACTATGCAAATCTGTTACAAGGGTTTTTTATTTTTCAGTTTGGGGAGTAGATATGGGAATGAGGGTGAGACTATTGATGATATTGCCAAGAAAAAAAGATACAGAAAAGGAAAAAAGTCTTTGAAATCTTTTTTTTTAAATACACAAAACTGGGGCAACTAGGTGGCTCAATGGGTAAAGAACCAGGCCTGAAGATGGGAGGACTTGGGTTCAAATCTGGCCTAAGACACTTCCTATCCATGTGACCCTGTCACTAAACCCGTTGCCTACCCATTATTGCACTTTGGCCTTGGAATCAATATTCAGTATCAATTCTAAGATGGAAAGTAAGGGTTAAAAAAAATACACAGAAGAGAATAGAAGGAAACATAAATAAACAGGATAGCTTTGAAAGTTACATATTGACTTTTTTATATCCTTAAAATGAAAAACAATAGTGATACATAATACTCACAGTATCATGTACAATTCAATGACCCCAAATTGGTCAGGATATTTAGTTTAGAAACTTAAGGTAAAAACATCAAATATGGTCAGTATTTGATTTTTTTTGACTATTCATAATCCTGTTTCCCAGAACAATTAAGAGTTAGCAGAAAGGGATTCATTGGTACAGTGAGATTGTACCAATGCAGGGGCATGGACTTAAAGGTACCGTTCTTTTTATGTGTTTGGCCTCTGCTCAGAACCCTCCTCTCTGGGAAGGACAACCAGAAGGCAAGTCTTATGTATGTTCCCCTGGGGTATGTTTTGGGTGCCTGTGACTATGCTAGCAAGTTTGCCAGAACGTTTCCACATAAAAGCTACCAATAGGGAATGATTCGTGATGATTTAATTTGCCAGGCTCATCTTTTGCTGCATTCTGGAGCTGACATTTCTGAGATCACTCCCTTTCCCTTAGGGCAAGCCTATAACAAGTAAGGGAATCCCATTAAGGATTCCCTCCATCCAACCAAATCCAAGGGAGAGTCAGTTCCTTTATTTGAAATAGGACTGGGGACCCTTAAATTACCAAGAATGGAGATTCCACCACATTTGGCATTGACCCAGAAGTCAACTTTGCTGACCTTTTAGGACTTGACAGATATTCACTTCTAGTCTCAACTCCACCCTTCAGGTTGCCTTGTAAGATAATGGTCAATTATAGAACAAGTGGAAAAATAGGTTGTCTGGACAGATGTGAAATCAGCAGAGATCACTGGTTTCAGGTAAGGACAACTATCTCCCTCCCTCTAGAGGTGAGTATATTTTAAATATCATAGTCAATGAGCTCAACTTCCAAGACTGGACAGGTCCATCCATGCCGCCCCTTCTCTTCCCACCATACCTTCTAAGGAATGAGTAGTTCTTCAGCATCCTCTTGAAGATGAACAGAAACATTTATTAACCCATTTCCAGTCTTCCCATCTCGGCCAAGGCTCATTGACTCTTTGAGACCAATTCTCAATTATTTAAAGATTCGTGATCCCAGTTTATGTGCATTTAGTTCTTTATAATGTCTTTCCTTTCCACTGCACAAACTATGGCCTATAAAGATGGAGGCAATAACACAGAAAAATAGAAAATGGGAGAGAGAGGAACTAGAAATGAGGATCAAAGAAATGGAGGGAGGTCCTAGAAAGGGGGTACTCAGCTAGCCCTAACATGAAGGCAGAGGGATCCTGCTATGAGGAAACAATACATAAGGGCTTCCCATGTCTCGAAATGGGCAGCCTTTAGTAGCCAAGATGTTAGACCCAGGAAAGGGTCCCAGAAAAGCTCACCTCCCAGGAACACAACTGAGAAATCAACAAAAGACTGTGATGTGATGGAATGATAAGCTAACAATGGGTTGACCATTCTTTCTTTCCCCTAATTAAGTCCACTTTGTCTCAAATCCATGGAAGCCTCCCTACTCTCCCTCTGATGTTGCCTGCCCGTCTTTCAACCCATACCACTAGCTTTCCCAATTCCTAATTGAGTTTCTGTGGCCTGCCCCCCCCAGCCAAGGCCCTTCACTCAAATATGTAAAAAAAACCTGACCTCATTACAACACCCCAACCTCAATAGTGCTTTCCTCTGCTTAAAGCTTGGCCCTTAACAAAATTCTTACCACCCCTAGCTCACCCTGCCTGACCCTTCCCTGCACACACTAAGAAGCCTTAGCTCCGAAAGCCCCAGAATCATAGACCTGAAGCCTGGGTTCCAGTTCCACCTTTCACTCATTGTATGGCTCAAGCAAGTCATTTGACTTCTGGGTACCCATGTTTACTTATTTATAAATGTAGAGTTTGAGGCAGCTAGGTTGCCCAGTGGTTAGAGAGACAGCCCTGGAGATGGGAGGTCCTGGGTTCAAATTTGACCTCAAGACACTTCCAAGCTATATGATACTAGGCAAGTCACTTAATCCCAACTGCCTAGCTCTTTACTGATCTCTTTACCTTGGAATGGATACTTAATTTAGATTCAGAGGCAGAAGGTAAGAATTTTTTTTTAAATTAGAAAATAAACACAGAGTTTAAGGTAGATAATCTTTATTGGTCCTTTTATAGGGGCCTCTAACATTCTGTGATCGTTCGAGGAACACAGATGATTCCAGGGAAAGATGTCATAACCTCACAGCATTTGGCCTGAGACAGATTGGCCCCTTGTAGATAAATAGAAGCATGTACCATCCCAGGTCTACCTATTCCACTTTAGCTAAAGTTACACCAACAAGAGATTGACTTAAATTGTCCAGTCTACGAATCTACTTTGTCTCCTTTTTTTGTCCTTCTTCCCGCCATATAAACTATGGACTACAAAGGCAGAATGGGAAAAGAAGAGAGGGAAAACTGAAAATAAGAAGAAAGGGGGGGGGGAGAGCTAGGTCAAAGAAACAAGGTAGGGCCAGGAAAGGGAACACCACTGTGGCTCCTCAGTCCAGAAAGGGAAAACTTCTGCAGGTCAGGGCCCAGGCCCACTTCCAAAGGAAGGCAGAGGGCTCCAGTTGGGAGGAGTCAACCCCTGAGGGCCTCCCCTGCCTCAAAGACCAGGCTTCCTTCGAAGCCTCACTGAGCCCCAGAATGGCAACACCCTCTCCCTCCCCTAGCTTGCCTGCCTGCCTGCCCCCACTGGCCAAGCCCCTTTCCTGAAGGGGCTCTGAATGTGAAGATCCTGCCAGCTGTGCCAAGCTCTGCCTGTCAGGGCTGGAGGCAGAGAACCCGATAGTCACATACCTCAGGAAACATGTCCCATAAGCCAGCCCCACAATAATGAAGGGAAATAATCCCCCTCAAGACACAGTTCCCTTCACTCCCTGAGAGAGCCAAATTAACTTGATGCTTTTAAATGGCTCTTGGGGAGTGGGGAGAGATTTGTCTCCTATTCAACAAGCTGGAGGCAAACTCTGCCAGAGGTCAGGCCAGCTCCTTCTTGGGTGGGGGGCTATGCTGAAGGAGTCTAGAACTTCATCGTGGGGCACAATCCTAGACACGTTGCCCTGGAAGATGTGTGTCATCATCATTATCATCTTTAACAAGAAGTTCCAATAAAAGAAAAGGGATATGCTGAAAGCTGTCGATATCCTCCAGACTCCGTCTTGAGGCTGTACCAGGGAGGTGGGACAGACCTAGCTCTGAACCTTGAGGCAGAGGAGCTAAGTGGATTTTTAAACATATGTAGTTTTAGCCATTTGGTCTCAGGTAGTACAAAATATAAATATGGATAGGCTATTTTTTCCCCTGGAGGAAAAGTACAGCAGAGAGGGATAGTCTTCTTAAGACCTGGGAAATGGGGACATAGACTACTAACTGGAGAGGTAAATAGGCCTCACAGCCACAACCATTTAGACATGGTAAAGGTAGCTGAAGAGTTAATGATGTCCAGGTTATTGAACAGAGAGGCGAGAAGATGGAGGAATCCATCTGAGCTTAGCTGTGGAATTGGGCTTGATTTGGGAAGGGGGGCAGGGAGAGAGGAAGGGAACATAGCCCAGGCCTCTGGTCTTGGCCTTAATGAAAGCAGGGATTCTGCGTGGCCCCAGCAGGAGAGGCAATCCCTGCTTGAAGTGTCCAGTCTCTGAAGCCGAGAGCTAGCCTGAAAGTTCACAGAAATGCCAAGCAAAGACCCCAGGGCTACGATAGCCCCAAAGGACACTGAAGTTGAGTAAGACCTGCTTTTTCTCCAGGCCAAACTACATGTAGCTAAAAACAACAGTCCTGATGTGTAGGAAGCAATTACAGAAAGCTCCCAGGAACTGATGAAGATATGTAATGATCAAGAAACTGAGTGAGGAAGGGGAAAGAATAGAAAGAATTCTAAATCATAGAAAATTAGAGAAAGAAAGGATCATTCAGTTCAAGCCCCTCATTTGACAGAAGAAAAAAAGATAAAAATGAAGATTATAGATTTTATGACAGGACTTTAGAGATCATCTAATCCAGTGGATCTTAACCCTTTTTTGTATGTCCTGGACACCTTTGGCAGTCTATGAACCCTTTCTTAGAATAATATGTTTAAATGCATAAAACAAAAATATACAGATTACAAAGGTAACCAATCATATTAAAATAATTATCAAAATATAGTTTTTTTAAAGAGTTCATAAATCCCAGGTTTAAAAGCCTTGATCTAGTCCAATTTCCGACCCCCCAGCCCCTTTTTAAAATCCTTACCTTCTGACTTTTATTTATTTATTTATTTGTTTGTTTGTTTGTTTGTTTGTTTGTTTGTTTGTTTGTTTTTTGAACCTTAACTTCTGTGCATTGGCTCCTAGGTGGAAGAGTGGTAAGGGTAGGCAATGGAGGTCCCAGGATCACACAGCTGGGAAGTGTCTGAGGCCGGATTTGAACCTAGGACCTCCCGTCTCTAGGCCTGACTCTCAGTTCACTGAGCTACCCAGTTGCCCCCCTTACTTCTGTCTTAATAAAAACTCTAGGACAAAGGCTAGGCAAACAGAGTTAAGTGACTTGCCCAGTCACATAGCTAGGAAGTGTCTGAGACCAGATTTGAATCCAGTTCCCTCCTGACTCCAGTTCTGTACTCTATCCACTGGGCTATCTAGCTACCCTTTCATCTAGTTCCTTTAATTTTACAGATGAGAAAACTAAAGAAAGAGATTGAGCAATTTCCCTGAGCTCACAAAGTTAACAAGTAGAGAATAGCTGGGATAAGAGTCTAAATCCAGGCTTCCTTTCACAAGACCAGGGCGTCACCAACACTCAGCAGCCTTTCTTTCCCTCTCCAGCTTCCAACCTCAAGATGCTCCTTCTTTCAGCAAGAGGACCTTAAAGTGAAAAATAAATAAATAAGGGAGGATATAGCCAGAGGGTGAGATTAGGAGATAGTGAGAGAACCTCTGTATTCTTCAACTAGAATGAAATGCCAAACAGAGTCTCTGGAATGAGGTATGTGTCACTATTTAATTTGGAGGTCAGAGGCCAATGGCTAAACCAAAATTGACCCAATGTAAGGGGCCAGAGTTACTGGGTTCTTCTCTCCTTCCCTTTTCACCCTGCTCTCTCAAGGCAAAAACAACTGTTTTTCATTAGCAACATGACTAGGAGAAAAATGAATTCTGCCTCTCCCAGATTCTGGTCACAAGTGGCCCACAGCTACTAGCTCCAACTCCAAGCAAGTCCAAAAAAGGCAGAGGGACATAGAGGACCACAAGCAAAAGTATCCACAAACCGAATCAAGAAGCCTTGATCTGCTAACTTTCAGATCGTCACAGTCATCACTCCCAAATCACCATCTGCAATTTGGACAGAGTCCTTAAGGAATACATTGAAAGTGAGGAAGGAAAGAAGGGGAAGAAAAGATCGTTCCAACAATTTTCTAATCCATCCCTTTCTACTCCAATCCCCTCAGTTTCCTCATGTATAAAATGGAGATAATTACACCTGCCCTGCCTAGCTCACAGAGATGTTGAGAATCAGATGAAACAAGAAAAGCAAATCTTTCTTTGAAAACTATAAGGTACTATACACATTTATGGAAATATTCTAATAAAAGGGAAGGAAGGGAATATAGAAAGGGAGGGAAATGATAGCCTTAAAGAGATTCTGAAAACTGAGACAGGCAGGAAAGGAAGACTATTCCATGTGATTGGCTGGGTCTGCAGAGACATACCCTGGAGGAAAGAGTGGAAATCTGTTGTGAAAAGAACATGGAGCCAAGTTAAGGAGAGAGAGCCTTCACTCTCACCTCTCCCCCCTCTTACACACAAATTCTCTCTACACCCCTTGGAAAACATTGCCAACAAAGCCACAGCAAAAACAACAAATTCCAGTTAGCAAAGAGCTCGGTGATAGAGAGACTGGAGTGGGTCTGCTTGGAAGTTTCCAGGCTGATGAACCACTTACTCCCTTGCCCTGGCTAGGACAGAGTCTCTGCCCAAATGAAGGGAATCTCTTTCTGCCTCAACAGGGAAGAGAAAACCTGGCTCCAGAAGGGTGATGGCATGGGTGTCCAAACACCAGTCGGCCCTGGGAGACAGACACTCAGGTACCTTGCAGTCCTGCTCTCTGAGCAGCAGAGAAAGAGGCAAAGGACAGCAGTCAATGGCAGAGACAGTAGCCATAAGACAAGGAACAGAGGCATGTAGGAATGAGCGACTGCTTTGAAAGCCTGGGCCTGTCAGCAGTGGCAGGAGTTAGAGGGTGTGGGGGGCGAGACAGGCCAGGCCTCCCCATGCAGGAAGGTGGGGCTATGACCTCTCTCAGGAAGCTCTCCAAGAAACCCAACTCCCCTCTTTCAAAACCTGGTCGTGTCTCAACTAGCCAACCCTAGGGCATCAAGGAGGGGGAGGAAGGAGCTGTTAGTGTAGCCTTCTGAAATAGCAGGCCAACTTTAGAGACCAGGGCTCTACACAGCCTCCTCTCTCCTCTCATCAAAAAAAAAGCAGGACAACAGCAACTCTAATGCTGCCTGCATTTGAGCTCTGGGGGTTAGGGTCCCAGTGGCAGTATAGCTATTGGTGGGGGCACAAGATTCAATGACTCAAGAAAGTTGAGGCTCAGATCAGACCTTACTTTTTCCAGAGCATCCTAACTGCCCTGGCCTATGCTGAAAATTCTGAACATCTACAATACCATTTGGTATTTATCCTGGCCTTCCTTCAATAGTTACCTTTTCATGGGTACACATCTTATCCCAACTTGACTGAGTTCTCCGAGGACAGAAACCTCATCTACTTGCCTAAGACTGGGCACATAGTGAATATTCAAGAAAATCTCATTGCTTGATTGAAGGAAGCCCTCATTCTCCATAAAGCTCTTTTTCTGAATCCATCATCGAAATCTCTGGAGATATGGGATCCTACCAAGGAGAAGAGATGGTGCAGAAGAGATGCACCATCTTTCCTGAGCCACTGGAAAGCCACACGTATCATATACCATGCACCTCCCCTCAGCCCCCACACTTCAGTCATCACTGAGATGTGGATGCTCTTGTAGCAGCTGTGCTGTTGTGGGATGTTAAAAGATAGAAACAGCTGGGCAGCAAGAGTCAGGAACTCATCTGCTTGGAGAGGAATTAAAAAAATAATAATAATAAATGGATGCTTCCAAGTGTCTGATGAAGATGTCAGAAAGGTGGCCTGGGTCTAAGAGGGTAGGCAGCCCTGCCTGGAGCCTTAGTGACACATGCCCGGCACAGAATCCTTCCCTAGACAACATGGCAGCGAGCATGGGGCTAGCAAAGGCAAAGTGTGTGTACTGGAGGGGATGAGAGTGGGAGGGAAGAAAACTAGTAGGTATGGGAGGCAGGGGGTTACCAAGTATAGTTAGTTCTCACAGTAACGAGGCCCTACATCATAGCTCCTAAATGAGAGTTTGGGTGGTTCCAGATGTTTGCTCAAGTGTAAGAAAGTAATGTCTTGGCATTGGCTAAGGAGCAATCTCTGGGTCAATGTTAGATTTCTTCCAAATGGCAGGGTCCTTTAGAGGTCATTCTGTCTATTCCTCTGTTTCCAAATTAACCAGACAGATAGGGGTGGGGTGTAAGCTCCTTTTGTTTTAAGTGAACTATAGGCCAAGAGGTTTCATTAGTTGACTTTGATCATCCAATTATGGGGTTTAACAAGTGGTTGGCCAACTTATTCCTTTTGTGTTACAGTGTCAGTCTATCATCCTGTTTGGGTCTCGGTGGAGATGGGGGACAGCTGGTCACTATATTCTATCTCGTGTTCCAGCCAAAAATCTGGTGTACAGATGAGGGCTTCTGACAGAGAAAGGGAGTACAAAAAGGGAAAGGCAGAGGGCAATGGCCTGGAAGAGAAGAGAGAGGGAGAACCACATAATTATAAAATCACAGTACATCAGCAATGAAAGGGACCATAGAGACCATGGAGTCCAGCCTTCTCATTTTATAGCTAATGAGACCAAGGCCCAGAAGAGTAAAATGTCTGCCTAAGATCACATACCTATTTTGGGGACACTGGAAACAGATTTCCTGATTTCTAATCCCCATGTTTAGAAGCTGTCTTCGTGGGCAGCTAGGTGGCAGAATGGATAGAGCGCTGCATTTGGAATCAGGAAGACTCATTTTCCTGAGTTCAAATCTAGCCTCAGATACTAGCTATGTCATCCTGGGCAAGTCACTTAACCCTGTTTGCCTCAGTTTCTTCATCTGTAAAATAGAAGGAAAAAAAACAACACTCCAATATCTTTACCAGGAAAACCCTAAATGGGGTCACAAAGAGTCAGTCACAACTGAAAAAAATAACCAAATAATCTCCATGATAGCTCACTAAAACGCATTCCTTAGAAAACATGTTGGTCAAAATAGATCATAACTGTGATGGCTGAGGTGCTTATCAGGCCTAGAATCATCTTCTCATGTGGATTCTCCTTCTATATGGGGCAACTGATGGTGTAATGGATAGAGCACTAGACCTGGAATCAGGAAAATCTGAATTCAAATTCAGCCTCAGATACTTTACTAGCTGGGTGACCCTGGATAAGCCACTAAACTTCTGTTTGCCTCAGTCTCCTCAACTGGAAAATAGGGATAATAATAGTTGCTCTAAGTTATAATAGCTATAAGGGTTGTCATTGTGAGGATCAAATGAGACAATATTTGTGAAAAATCCTTAGCATGGTGCCTGACACATAGAAGGTGCTATGTCAATGCTTATTCCCTTCCCCCCACCCCCATTCAGAGTTTTGGGCAAAGATCTAAGAACTATAGGCAATTAGAGAATCTGCAGAATGACTAAGACAGAGAGGGAGGGAAAGGAAGAGAAGAGGGAAAGAGTACAAACCTTTTGACTGGCATCAGTGGTACAATACACTGACATATGCATTCTTTCTCATCAGGGCCAGGCCCAGAAAAGTTCATGATTTCCACAGGAGCGGGACGCAATACAAAACAAAGTGGGGTAAGCCAGGAGGGTAGAAATGTCAGAGACATCTAAACTGTTATTGTTCAGTCGTGCCTGACTGTTTATGGCCCCATTTTGGCTTTTCCTGGCAAAGACACTAGAGTGGTTTGCCATTTCCTTCTTCAGCATTTTATGGATGAGGAAATTGAAGCCAACAGGGTTAAGTGACTTATCCAGGGTCACACAGCTAGTAAGTGTCTGAGGTTGAATTTGAACTCATGAAGATCAGTCTTCCTCTAGCCCGTGCACTACTTTGCAGCACCCAGGTTCTAATTAGCAAATGAATGTTCTACAGGATATCCCCTACTGCTAAGGAGGCTTGCTTGCTCCCTTGGAGAGGAGGAATTACACAGAGTGAATTATTCCCCTTCCTAAGAGAGATGCTCACACTGTTTCTCAACTCGGGTCCAAATACACCTGTTTTAGTAGAGCCTGGAACAGTAGAACTAGTATCTCTAGGCTTTAAGGATTTGGAGGTTATAAGGCACCATCTGTAGCCCTCCTGGTTAGGAAGGTGTTGACTAGCAGGAGAGTGAGGGGCTTTGTTAACCCTCCCCTCTGCAATAAAGAGGAAAGGGTGTATGCTCCCATGGTCCATAAAGACCAAATCTGCTCCCAAAAGACCCCATCAAGTTCTGCCCACTTGCAAGGGGAGGGAGGAGATTTCTACAATTTTCTATAAATAAGCATTTATAGAGGCAGCTGGGTGGCTCAGTGGATTGAGAGCCAGGCCTGGAAATGAGAGGTCCTGGGTCCAAATCTGACCTCAGATACTTCCTAGCTGTGTGACCCTGAGCAAGTCACTTAACCCCCATTGCCTAGCCCTTACCACTCTTCTGCCTTGGAACAGATACTTAGCATGGATTCTAAGACACAGAGTAAAGGTTAAAAGAAATCAGTATTTATATAGAGCTTACTATGTAACTGGTCTTTTGCTAAGCAGTTCACAAATAATATTTCATTTCGTGTGTACTCTCTCTTGGTAGAGGAGGGGGAAGTTAAAGGAGTAACCTGAAGCCTGAGGTCCCCCCCCCCATGACCAACTTGAGTCTCGGTGTGTGAAATGGAACAACCCCTCTGGATGGGAGAGGAAGAGACTGTAAGCGAGCTGGGGTGGAGTTCTCTGCAAGCAGAAGGGGCTGTACACTCAGTCCCTAACCAATCCTGGGCTATCTGCTGATAGAGGAATGAGGCTCAGCTCTGGGTTTCCTGGGGAAGGGGCCATTGTTTGGGGGCTGAATTTACCACTATCCCCAAGCCAACAAACAGAAGAGGAAAAAGAAAAACAGTTTTTTCAAGCATCAATAATTATCTGCATTTGAAACCCAGCTTTTCCAAATTCTAAAGAGCACACACTGTACAGGCCCCCTCATTAAGTATTAATTACTGGCCAAGTTTGAAGTCTTCAGAATTGTTTGGAAGTTATTTGAGCTGAAAAGAAAAACATAACTCTGTTGTTGTTTCTTCTAAATGGAAAAAGGATATTTTTGTGGGTGTTCTCATAGTTCATAAACAGCTGACAGGGATTTTCCTCAATCTTTCCAAAATCATTTGCCTCTGGGCCGGGACAAATATGGAAATGGGGGAGGGGAGTAATAAATAAAGAAATCTTTAAACTTTGAACTTTTCAGAAAGTTACAGGCAGCTTAAAACGGAGGCGTTCGATAGAAATGACCAATATCCTCCAATAGCCTGATCTGCCGCTGCCCATCCCCATTGGGATCTTGCCAATCCTGATCATTTTGCAACTCCCACCACCATGTCCCCAAGCTCACCCTTCCAAGTGAGGATAAGTCATCCAAAAATCAACCTATAGAACTAGAATGCACCTTCGAGATCTAGTCCATTGCCACATTTTGCAAATGAGGAAACAAATTCACAGAAGGTAAGTGACTTGGGCAAGGTCACACAGTGGGTCTGTGGCAGATCCGGGAATAGAACCCAAATCTCCTGCCTTTCAATCCAGTGTTTTACCATTGACCGAAGTCCCCTTCACCAGCAGGATATTGTAGGATGTCAGTAGACTAATCGCCCACATACTTGTTATACCCCAGAACTCCTAAATATTTGGGAGAGCTGAAATCCTGTTTTTTATACTGGATGACAGTATGACAGGAGGGGACCTGTGAAATTGTTCAGCCCTTGGGATTTAAGGAAGAAACAACAGGAGTGGCTAAGTAACTACTCTGTGAGATTTGAGCCCACTTGCTTAGGTAGAACCTTCTGGAAACAGAAGACTTGACAAGGTGACTGACTCCCGGAGAACTCCTAAACCTGTGAATTTAACTAGGGCATTCAGGACTAGAGAAAGGCAAATGGAGAGAGTCAGATGCTTGTTCCCAGCCACATATTAGCTACTTCCATGAACTCTGAGAAAGTCGCCGAGCCCGTCTAGGCCTCAGTTTCTCCATCTGTAAAATGGGGATAATAGAACCCTTGCCAGTCTGTAAAGCCCTTTGAGAGGCTTAGATGAAAGGCCCCTCCAGCACGGTCAGATGCTGCTATTACAACTAATAAGAGAATCAACACGCTCATAAGTTACAGCCTGGCTCTGACTCATCACGTTGATGGTTCTGGTTCTCGGGCCAAGGCCAAGTGAGGATGTTGGGGGAAGAAGAAGAAGCAGGAGTCCAGGCTGATGCCCTTGTCTGCCCTACAGTTGCTGCGGGATGTGACCACTCTATACACTCAGATTTCTATGGCATCCCCGCTCCCTGATCCCACTTCCCCAGTTGAGTCCCTTTATGGTCTAAAAGTTTATTTTGCTGCTGATCTACAATAGCCCTAGATCTAGGATTCTATCATCTTTGAGAACCCTTAAATTCATCTCCTACCACTCCTCTCCCGGTGAAGCTGCTGGCTCTAGCTTTTCATGTGACAGCCCTCACTCTGGAAAACAAATTAAAGCCAATCAAGCTTGTTTGGAAGCATGAAGGAATTGTGGCTGAAGGACAAGGCTTAGGAGTGGGAGTTGGGGAGGGCGGTATTCCATCTCTCTCACTTCTTTCTCCTTCTACTAATACTGGTGCAGGGACAGCAGCACAACCCGAGCAGGCAGGAGTGGAACGAGACTCCCTCCATGGCCTCCACATCTGGCCAGATGTCATAGGCTCCTCCTTCCTCCAGGGAGCTTCTAGTGGGAGGCTGGCCAGAAATACAGTCTTCCTAAATAAGCAGGCCCAGTAAAGGACAGAGTGAGGGTGTTATTTATTACCAGGTTAGTTTCTACATTGTACTTGGCCTCACTAATCCGCTAGGGAGGGTGTCAAAGAATAGCTGATGTGAAACCCCTAACCATTGTTCCCTGGAAACTTTGCAGCAGCTCAGTTGAAGAGAACCTGTAGCAGCTTCTGTTCTGACCCTCAGAACCACCCAAAGGCTTGGCAAAGCTCACCCCACCCACATTCTTGAAGATCAACCCACCCAGTGGGAAGGCCGTGGCCCAGAGCTCCACTGGAGTAGTCTTGCCCACCTCATAGTCTATCCCAGGTGAACACTGTAAATGCTTTCTTTGAAAAGTGTCGCCATCTTTGGTAAGACTGGATGAGGACTGAAATCCTGAACTGCTCTAGATCTATGAACCTAGGAGCCTTCTTCCCAAGTTTAAAACCCCAGTGCCATTTCTGATTTCCCCCTTTTTCTCATGCCTCACATCTAGTCATAGGATAAGGGCTAGTAATTCCAGTTCTGAGTTTTCTCTTCCTTTTTCTATCATGGCCTTCATCACCTCATGATTGTAACAGCCTTCTTGCCTTGACTGTCTCTTGCCTTTGATCCATCCTTTACACCGATGATTCTCAAAGTGGCCTCTACCATCCCCTGGTGGGTGCTGCAGTGATCCAGGGAAGTGGTGATGGCCACAGGTGCATTTGGAGGCAGTGAATAACTGTAAGGGGGCGGTGATAGTATGTGACCGGGGTTGCTAAGTAATATTTTTTCTGGAAAGGGGGCGGTAGGCCAAAAAAGTTTGGGAACCACTGGTTTACACCTTTGCCAGAGTAATTTTTATTATCGCCAAACCTGACTTCATCAGTTCCCTACTCAAAAGCATTAAAGGATCCATACTATCTATTGAGAGTCCAAACTTCTTAGCCTAGCATTCCAGGCCTTCCCCAATCTGGCACCAATTTTCCTTTGCCTCAAATATTCATCCTACCCAGCAGTTAAATTGGACTCGTCACTATTCCACAAATATGCTCCATGCTTTCTCAACTCTACAGTTTTGCTTACACTGTTCTCCATGCTTGAGATGCCCTCTCTGTGCTTCTATCTTCTGAAATTCCTCCCCCACCTTTAATGTCAACTAGTTTAATGTCAACTCCTCCATGAAATCTTCTCCAGTAGACACAGCTGGAAATTATCTTTGTTCCCTCGGAATTTATATAGCATTTTTTTATCTCCTCTATGCATTTATTCCTTTTTTTTTTCATGAATGAGCAACTAGGTGATATAGTAGCTAAGGTGCTGGGCCTGGAATCAGAAATACCTGAGTTCAAATCTGACCTCAGATACTTCCTAGCTGTGTGACCCTGAACAAGTCACTTAACCCAACAGGCCTCAGTTTCCTCATTTGTGAAGAGCACTGGAAAAGGAAATGCCAAGAAAACCCCAAATAGATCATGAAGAGTCAGACATGACTGAAAAACCACTGAACAATAAATTCCGCAATGATAATTACCTGTCTATGTTCCTTATCTCTCCTATGAACCTGCAAAACCCTTGAGAGTGAGGATTTTCTTCATTTTTTATATATCCTTCAGTACCTGACACAGGCTCTTGTACCCAGTAGGTGTGTAATAAGTGTTTGTTGAATTGAAAAACAAATCCGTTTTTCAGCTGCTAGCTGAAGGTCAGAGGCTTTCATTGACTCTAGCTGTGATATGGACACTGAACCTGAAATCAGAAAGACATGAGTTCAAATTTGACCTCAGATACTAGCTATGTGACCCCAGGCAAGTCACTTTAACCTCAGTTTCCTCAACTCTAAAATGGGAATAATAACATCACCTATCCTTTACGGTTGTTGTGAGGATCAAATGCAATGATAATATTTGTAAAAATTATTGAGTACTGTGCCTGGCACCTATAGGTGCTATAATAAATATGTACTCTCTTCCCCTCTTCCTTCTGCCAACTGCTTTCCTTATTTAGCTTAGGAAACCACATCTGCTTCACTCTCCAAAGAACAGAGCCCATTGTGTATTTTTCCTTTTTTATGTGATAAGACTGGCATCAAATGAATCGATATCTATAAGGCACTTTGCAAACCTTAAGGTGCTACATGAATATTAGTGATTTTTCTTCTTGACATTGTCATCTCATTGGAAAACTTCCCTCCCTCTCAGGGCTTGACATTTACAGGCCATTCCTCTTACCAATAGGGAATTCCAGAACTTCAAAAGGGCTACATTACTACCACTCATTCTTTTGCCAGAGAATGTCAAGTCAAAAAGGAAGGGAGCTGTACCAGCCCTAACATTTCCTTGTGGGGAAGTAGGGTGCAAAGAATCTGCAAGACCACCTAGAGGAGACAAGGCTTCAGTGCCTCAAATTGACCATTGAAGAGCCATAAAAAAGTGCCAGCACCAAGTCAGCAGTCCCTGGAACAAGGGAAACTCAAGAAGCTTGGCCATAGTTCAAGGGCTCAAAGAAAGCCTCATTTAAACATTTAAATCTAGATATTCTCTTTCTTTTCTCTCTTATTCTCTCTCTCACTCTTTCATTGTCTCTCTTGATCTCTCCCTATCCCTCCCCTTCTCTCTCTCTTTCTTTCTTTCTTTCTTTCCTTCTTCCTTCTTTCCTTCCTTCCTTCCCTTCTTTCTTTCTTTCTTTTCTTTCTTTTTTTCTTTCTTCCTTTCTTCATCAGTTAACATTCATTGAGTTCTGCCCAACACTACGGTTCTCCACCTTGAAATCCAATTCAAGAGAAAAGACTTTATATGGACCAGTTAAAGAAAAATGAAGACCAGAATATGATCAGGGGCTGGGATGCAGACTATTGCATACATGTGCTATTGGAATTCACTTCAGTCTGCCTGAGGTAGACCAGAAAGCCTTAGAAAGGAGCTTGGGCTTTGATCTAGGTCTTGAAAGCTGAGTAGGATTTGGATAAACAGAGAGGCCTCAGAAGGGCATTTCCATTGAAAGAAACAGTATGAGCAAATGTTTGGAAGCAGGAAAGATCATGATTTATGCTGCTAACAGGTCCCTAAGGATTGGCATTCCTGCCGAAGATAGGGAGAAATCAAAGGTCAACACCAAATCTCTGGGAATCCCTGGTAGAGCCCAAAGAGAACAACAGTCTCGGATGACTTATGAGAATGAGTTATGATTGACAGCCTTGCCGAGACGGCTAGGAAACCAGTCTGGTACAGTACAGATGGGAGAGAAGGGACCAGCTCAATGCTTTCCTAATAACCCTTTGGAGGTACAGCACTAGTACCACCTCTTCTTTCTAGACACTCGCATCTTCACAGAAGTTGCTTCATTTACTCTTGCACAAAAAGCCTCATGAAAAGGAGAAGCACAGGCATTATTGTCCTCTTTATTTTGTTTCTCAGAGGGAAACTGAGGTTCACAGGTGCTTAGTAATAAGTTGCCTGAGGTCAAAGATTGAGTCATCAATAAATAGTCTGGACTCAAATTCTTGAGTCTTAAGGTTGGAAAAATCCTTTCCAGGTCATCTCCAGATGGAACTTATTCAATTCAGCAAACACCAATTAAATACCTCTCATGTGCCAGGCTAGTATGATGCTAGAGAATCAAAGACCAGAATAAAACAATTCCTATCCTCAAAGATCTTACATTCTACTGAATTTGTGGGTGCAGATAAAACACTGTCAAAGCCCCCATCATATCTAATCTAAATTCTCCTACTGAAGTTTCAATCTGTCACCCTTCTGCCTTAAGTAAAATCAGCTTTGTCTTGCTCTATTAAAACAACCACAACCACAACAACAACTGTCTTTGGGCTTTGAAGCCATTATTAGATTCTCCTTTAGCTTTCCATCCTCTGGCCTCAATTGTTTGAGTCCTTTGATCTCTTTTTCACAGGTTTGATTCTCCTCTCACCAATTCCCATTAGGTCCCTTTCCAAATCTTCTTGATTTGTGAAGAACAGAACCAAACACAAGACACTTCTCAGCATCCTCTCAGATTTAGTTGGTGTGTTGGCTAGTTCTGATGAACTGCCTTATTTTATTTTCTTTATTTTTTATTTTAGAAGCAACTGTCTGGACTAGGGAAGGGAAGATACATTGTGTGGGTATATATGTATGCATATATATATATATATGCATCACATTTTGATATATATTTTTATTTGGTATATGTATATATCCTCTGTATTTATATATGCTATATATTTCACATATATTAAAGTAATGTACAAACCAAAGATATCAATAAAAATGTATTTATATATATATTTAATCCTTGCCTTCTGTCTTAGACTCAATATTGGTTCCAAGGCAGAAGAGCAATAAGAACTAGGTAATGAAGGTTATGTGACTTGCCCAGGGTCTCACAGCTAGGAAGTAGCTGAGGTCACATTTGAAACCAGGACTTCCCATCTCTATGCCTGGCTCTCAATCCACTAAGCCATCTAGCTGACCTCAAAAAAAAAATTTTAAGGAAAAAAAAGAATGCATCAATACTTCAATGGATCTCTGACTCCATCTTTTGAATAAACGTTGACCATATACCTACTCTATCAGATACTCTGCTAGGTGACAGGGTCAAAAAAAGGGAAAAGTCCCTGGCATCAAGGAGTTTATATTCTACTGTGGAGAACAACCTACACACAGAGAAGCAAATACAAGATTGATACAAAATGATTTGGAGCAGGAGGAGGATGGGACTAACAACTGGGGGCTCTTGAGTTGAGCCTTGAAGGGATCGAGGAACGTTCCAAGAGGCAGAGATGAGGAGGAAGAAAATGGAATGTTGTGTATGAAGAGAAGCAACTGGGCCAATCTGGCTGGAATGTGTAGAGTGCATGAGTGGCAGTAATATGTAATCGGTCCAGAAAGATAGGCTGAAGCCAGACTGTGAAGGACTTTAAATGCCAAACTGGGGAACTGGTGTATTATCCTATAAACAAAAAGGAGCCAATGAATCTTCTCGAGCAAAGGAATAACACAGTCACACCTGGGTTTCAGGAACATTGATTAGTCAACTATGAGGAAGATTGATCAGATATGAATGTAAGCTCTTTGAAAGTAGGGATTGAATGGGGGCAGCTAGATGACTCAGTGGATAGAGAGCCAGGCCTGGTTTTGGGAGATCTGGCCTCAGACACTTCCTAGCTATGTGACCTTGGGAAAGTCACTTAACCCCAACTGCCTAGCCTTTACTTCTTTCTGTCTTGGAACTGATACTTTGTATCAATTCTAAGATAGAAAGCAAGGGTTTTTAGAAGGAAGGAGGGAGGGGGGAGGGACGAAGGGAAGGAAGGAAGGAAGAAAAGGAGTGAGGGAGGAAGGGAAGAAAGAAGGAAGGAAGGAAGGAAGGAAGGAAGGAAGGAAGGAAGGAAGGAAGGAAGGAAGGAAGGAAGGAAGGAAGGAAGGAAGGAAGGAAG